>NC_040037.1:24345070-24453514 GCF_003713205.1 Coffea eugenioides
GGTTGTGAATGTGCAATGTTGAAGAATCCTTGGACACAACATCTTAAACAAAGAAGCTTTCAAAGATCTTTAAAAAAAAAAAATCTTTCAAGGAAAAGTTGATTAGTTCAATCGACAAAAGTAATGAGAATCCAAATTCTTGTTCATTAGAGCTAGTTATGGTTAATTTTTGGCCTCTCAACATTAAAACCAAAATGCCCACCTCAGGGGCTGGCAGTCAAACAGCTTAACGGATCATTTTCTCCTCATTATACAGTATCCCTGTTTCAAGACTGAGGATCACCAACTTTACGGACAAAGGTTCACCTTAAAGCTCAGCAATGACAAACTTTAAACGGCAAAATCCACAGCAATCTAAACCCTTGTTAATTAAACCAATCATCCTTAGAGTTTGCCTCTCCTAACTATAAGACAAAAGCCCCGATATCATTCAGGGTCTTGCAATCAAACCGCTTAATGGGATGATGTTCTCCTCATAATAGGACTTGTACCCAAGAATACCTTCATCCATCAAGTCTGACGATGAAGGTGATTTGCCAATCACAGTCTTTTCAAGATTCCCCTCGGTTGGTTCATATATATAAAATTTGGAAGGCCATGGATGTCCACATCTTCGTCAAACAACACCACCTTTCCATCAGGGAGTATACCAACCGGTCCAAATCGATACTTCCTTGACGTTGGAAGGTCAAGTTTATGCTCAGTCCACATCCCTGACTCTTGACCATTGCCGTAATAACTAATCACTGCCTCATTATGGGACCACGTTCTGACTAAAGCTAGACCAGGTCCAAACTGCAGTGGATAGCAAAACTTAGGCCTGGGAATAATCTGAAACTTCTCATGATCAAGTTCAAAAGCAATAAGATGGTTATCTGAATTCGTAGGGCCTAATTTAGTTGGTTCCATCCAGTATAGAACTCCAGTGAAGCATATGCTACGTGATCTGATTTCCCAAGGTGCAGGCTTAATGCTTCTCCATGATGAGTCAACACCGAGGGTCAGAATCTCACAATCTAGATTAAGAACGAACTCGGAATTGTCCTCAGGATACAGAATATTATCATCATAGTCCTTGTATACTGGACAAATCTTGAGTAACTTGTACGATCTACTAGCGGGGTCAAAACCAAGATGGTAACTACAAGAACTGGATTCATGTCTAGAAACAGGGAGTCGTCTGCATTCTCGGGTGGCAATGTTGCACAAGTACGAATAGTTGCTGTAGTAAAAACATAGATGGCCCTTGACAGTGTCAGTGCAGCCCATTCTCTCCATGCCGTGATCCAAGGTTAGGTGATGAGAAAGGTACTTAACAGGGCCATCAAACAGGCTTAGATAATAGAAATCTCTTGTCGAATCTTTTCTCCAGTGGAAGGGCTCAGAAATAAGGAGACCTAGAAATCCACCACGGTGCTCCCTGGCAAAGGACGGATCCTTAATAATTGATTGTCATCGCTTGGAAACGCACTTACATCGCATCAGGGACTTGGTTGGAAGCCATGTCAGGATTTCCCATATCATCTCATTAGGAAGTACTTGATTTGGAATGAGACAAGGATTAGCACGGCAATGGCTTCCCACTTTCTTTGAAATGAAATGCCTATTGGTAATCTAGGTTCTTCAGCAATGAGCTCATTCACAGCATCAGCTACACTTGGAAGTGGTGACCTAACCAAAATCTGTTTTCTTAAAGGCTCAAATTCTGGTTTCAAAGGCACAAGGAACTGGAACAAGCGTTGCTCTTCCTGGAACTTTACATAATAGTCCAAACTTGTTAATTCTGGTGGCTCCATCGTAGCCAACTGATCCCATATTCTTGTCATCAGAGAGCAAAATTCTGGAACGCTTCTGTCGCCCTGAACTAATCCTCGCAAGAAATTCTCCAACTTGTACTTCCGAGCAATATTGACTTTAGTGAACGCTCTTGCTAAATGATGCCATACTTCCTTAGCCAAACTGAATTTCTATAAATGCTTGCCGATTGACGGTTCCACATAGTCGTTAATCCAAGTGCGTATTTTAGCATTGACCGTGTCCCATTCAGATAAAAGTTCTGCATAATTTTCAATCCCTTCAACTGGTTTCTCAAGAGTTCCATCAACATATTTCCAAGCGTCCTTGCTAATAAGATAATTTTTCATCAAATAAGCCCAAGTTGTGTAGTTGGACCAATCAAGTTTGATAGCAACTAACTGACTTCCCTCAGCATCCATAACCTTGTCGCACGGTAGTTGTAGTACTAGCAATGCAGATTCTCAGAGACAAAATATCAAACAACTGGTGAGCACAAAAATATACAAACTCGGAAAATAAACTTTTCTTTCTTTTTAAGGGTAGAGGAATTCAGGAATGTAGAACAAATGAGGAGTATTTCGTTAATGGTCGATAAAAGGGAAGAAGAGAGAAAATTTCCACCCACAAATAGATTTCAAAGCCGCAAAATTAGAAGCATTTGAAAAAAGAAGAGCATCAATATGGAATGGCACTTTAATGCCTAATTTATATCAGTTGTAACAAACTAGACGAGCGGTTGCTTAGTGGCTGAGTTGCCAAGAAACCAGACTTCAAAAAGAGCAAAGCGTTGTTTTGGCTCCACGAGCAAACAGGACGCCTTTAAATGAAAGCAGATTTTTTTTTTTTCCTAAGGAAAAAATGTAGTTTTGGTCCCCAAAGTTTAGCATGGGAGCCATTCTAAATTACCAAATTATATTAGTGATTCGTTCAATCTGTATTTCATTTTTGTCATTTTTTTTTACTTTTCCCTTTTTCTTTTTTTTCTCCACAATTGGCGCCTATTTTTTCCTTGTAAAATTAATTTACATAAATTTTGTTTTCTAATTCATGTTTAGTTTCTAAATTAGCCAGCTAAAATTTTTTCGTGTCCTTCACTAATTCTGGAATCTATTTTTAAAACTCTATTCCAGATGGAAATTTACATCAATGCGTTTATTTTCCAAGATGAAATTTAAAGGCCGGCATTATATGGATAACCACAAAAAAAAAAAAGATCTTGGGAACATAATTTAGTTATTAATCGGTCACTTATTCTATTAAAATTAATCTAGAATTAGATATATGTTAGCAATGTCTACCTTTGAACGTATCTAAGAAGGTAGATATACACAAAATTAGTCAAGATTTTTAAGAATATAGCTTAACTAATGCCTGGTCATTAAATTTTAATGGAAAAAATTTTCAAATAAATTAACCTATAACCTTTCTAAATCAATTTCTATTTCATAAGGGATTCTAATTCTAAAACAAAACTTAAATGTTGGTAGACGTTAAAAACCCCAATAATGCTTAGAATCACATTTATGTTTGGAAATAGATTAAAATCATTAATATTAATAATATGGGCATTATTGGAAAACGAAAACTAAACCACTAGGATATCTAAATGCATATCTTCATCTTTTTAGTAACTTCTCCCTTTCATTTAGTTACACATGTGTGATTATGTGAGTAGTTAAACTTTAGTATCATGATGATTTTTTTTTAATTTTAGACAAGGGTCACATGACTCCATTCCGATAATAATTGAAAAAAATTGGTCACTTATCCTAGAAGTACTTTAAATTTGAAAGATTAGGGACCAAATTTGTTTTAACCCAAATTTCGGGAGCTTAAATCGCACATATGCTAAATTTTGAAAACCAAAACTGTATTTCTCCCTTTTTTTTTAATTACTTGATAACAATAATAGCAATTAAACATGACAAAACTGCAAGCAAACGACACTGTAAAGAACTTAACCAAATTTCGAAACAGCATTATGAATTCTCTATTATTGATCATTGGGCAATCTATCTCATTCTCAAAGTAATCATCTTTGTGCTACTGCATTCATAAGCTTGCATCAACTCATACTTTTATGGTTGGCAAATCCAATGGAACTTAACATTAAAAAAAAAAAGGAAAATTGAACACCGTGCTCAGTTTGTACGCAAAAAGTGATGCTGATGATGGTGAAAGTTGCACAGGATAAAGTGGAATTTGAGTAATTAGTATTGAAACTATAGCTCGAAGATGATTGCTGCTGCCCCTGTTCGGTGAATATATTCTTGATGGATGGAGCAAGATATGTTGGAACTGGCATCTTCGACGGGAGAATTGGCAATTCAACTTCAAAATTTAGTGCATGAATTGAAGTTTGCTTGCATATGTGGGCTTCAGCAAGTGGTCATCTTAGAATTAAATTTCATTTTCCATTTTTGTATTGTTCGTTTTCTATATACTGCTGATAGTTCTTCCCCAAGACCCCTCCAAAATATCATTCACGAGTAAAATAGCAGCAGTTAGATGAATGAACCAAAAATTTTGCTCTCTCCATTTTTGGGAAAAATCCACTTTTTGTCCATTAACTTTGAGCTAGGGACACAAATTTTGCTCTCTCCATTTTTGGGAAAAATCCACTTTTTGTCCATTAACTTTGAGCTAGGGACACATTTCGTCCCCAAACTTTTATGCACGATACATTTAGTACATGAATTAATAATTTTTTGTCACATTTATTCCAAAAACGATAAATTGTTTAATTTGAACGGAGAAGACTCGCGTGTCTAGCATGTGACCGTTAGGTAGAAACAATTTCTCAGTCAAAATCAACGACCATGTGCTAAAACATCCAAATAATTAGGCTAATTGATTAGAATATAGGTGTAAAAAAGAAAAGTCAGACACTTGCGGAATCTGACAGAGTCCATGTATAAAACTATGGGTACCGGGCTGAGACAGCCCGGCACCTGACAGAAACTTTTTTTTTTTAAACATGTCAGGTGCCGGGCTGTCTCAGCCCGGCACCTGACACATTTTTTTTGAAAAAAGATGTCAAGTGCCGGGCTGACACCTGACATCCAATTGAGTGAATTGCAATTCATCCAATTGAGTCAATTGAGTGAATTGCAATTCACTTTATTTGTTAAGCTAGTTGATAAATGCAATTCACTTTAATTAGTTTAGTGGATTAATTAGTTTAATTAATTGAGTGAAGTAATTTTAAGAGATTCGATTAAATGCATTTAATTAAGGTGATGGTTTAATTTGTTATTTATTAAATATTCATTTATTTGTTATAAATGATTTAATTATTTAATTATAATGCATTATTTGTTGTTATTTGTTATTATTTGTTGTTATTTAATTACACTTTATTTGTTGTTATTTGTTATACTATTTGTTATTATTCGTTGTTATTTAATTACACTTTAGTTGTTGTTATTTGTTATATTATTTGTTATTATTTCTTATAATTATAGAATCGCAATTATTTATTTATTTGTTATAAATTATATATATTTGATTCAATTAATTAATTATTCAAATAAGCATATTAATGAGGTTCTAAAATGCTATCAACACTCGTCTCTAATAGGTATAACATGTCAAGTGATAATTGCTTGGTGATTCAAGTATATTGGGGTGGAAAAATTATAAACGAAGGAGGGTCAATTTCATATGATCCTTCTATACCGAAACAAGTGTTGTTCCTTACAGAGATGGTAGGTTATGATGATTTGGTAGACAAAATATATAATCTTCTGGGTTTAGATCGGAATCTTCTGGGTAGACAAAATATACAATCTTCATTACATGTTTGCTAAATATCAAATATTATAATATGGGAATTTAGCCTTTTATTATTTGAATGCTTATCGTTATTTTTATATTTAGCTATTTCACCGTTGTCACGCTATGCATTTTTTCCTCTTTTTTTGGTCCTTTTTTTTTATATATTGCACAATAAATTTAGTTTTATAAAATTATAGTGAACATTAAAAATTACATAAAAATTCTAACAAATTATTTCTCAACAATTTGAGAACTACATCTTATTACAAAATGAATGGTATATTTTGTTTGAAAAACATTTTCGTAGTTTAATATCCTATAGGAGTAATTAGTGATTTTGCACAAATCTATTTTCTTCTTTTTCTTACGTTTCAACTTTGAAATGTAAATTAATTAACTTAAATTTCAAAGTATTTAGTACTTCAGGTCGACTCAACTTTTTATTAAACTTTTTTTCTTGTTTTGGTTTTTTGAATGGGAGATTTATGAAATTATCCTCACAATACAAACTACGAAAAAAATTCAGAACTTAAATAGATGTTCTATTAGTATGCATTATGTTCAATTGGTAAAATGCAAAAATTCAATATAAGTACCAACACGAGAATGAATACAAAATCTAAAATGTTTAGGGTTTATGGTTAGGGTTTTGGGTTTTGGGTTTAGGGTTCAAGGTTCAGGGTTTAGGGTTTAGGGTTCTGATCTTTAGGGTTTAGGGTTTTAGGCTTTAGGCTTTAGGCTTTAAGGATTAGGGATTAGGGTTTTAAGGTTTAGGGTTTAGGGTTTAGAGTTTAGGGTTTAGGGTTTAGTGTTTAGTGTTTAGGGTTTAGGGTTTTGATCTTTTGCATGATGCAACATGTCACAAATTGCGATTGATAATTACTAATCATATCACAATTTCAGCCTTACGATATTTTCTTGAGAATAAAATGAGAAGCTATAAATGAAAGAGGAAAATTCAAAATTAAAAGAATATGAATACTAGATAATTGTATTTCAAGTCAAGTGATTTGAATTCTACTAGGAAAGTTTCACTAAGAATTTTTTGTTACTCGGCACATTTTGTTTGGTAGACTTATTAATTTTTTTTTATTTTTCAGAAAAATTCGGTCAGGTACCGGGTTGACACAGTCCGACACCTGATAGATTTTTAAAAAAAAAATTCCTGTCAGGTGCGATTCTATAATTATAAGAAATAATAACAAATAACAACAAATAAAGGGTAATTAAATAACAACGAATAATAACAAATAGTATAACAAATAACAACAAATAATGCATTATAATTAAATAATTAAATCATTTATAACAAATAAATGAATATTTAATAAATAACAAATTAAACCTAATTCATCACCTTAATTAAATGCATTTAATCGAATCTCTTAAAATTAATTCACTTAATTAATTAAACTAATTAATTCACTTAATTAATTAAACTAATTAATTCACTAAACTAATCAAAGTGAATTGCATTTATCAACCAGCTTAACAAATAAAGTGAATTGCAATTCACTCAATTGAGTGAATGTGAAATTCACACTCAATTGGATGTCAGGTGTCAGCCCGGCACTTGAGATCTTTTTTTAAAAAAAAATGTGTCAGGTGCCGGACAGCCCGGCACCTAACATATTTTAAAAAAAAAAAAGTTTCTGTCTCAGCCCGGCACCCATAGTTTTATACACACGCTCCATCAAATCCGTAAATGTCTGACTTTTCTTTTTTATACCTATATTCTAATCAATTAGCCAAATAATTATACCGTTTAGAGCCGAAGTTTGATTTGACAGCATTTCCCTCTTTCCTTGTCCCGCTCCAGTACTAAATTCTACTGTTCCTGCTAGTGGTTACTTGTGTCTTTTACCTGAAACATAGATTTTAGCTTGCATAACTGCAGCTGGATCAAAGTGAATCGAGCAAAAAAGCTCTTTGGATATGTTCATCAATAAAACAGTGGGATAAGCTTGAGGGCATAATAGAAACATTCAAATAATCCATGAACTCCACAATTGACAAATTGGAAAAATAGTAACATTCTTTTTAAACTTCTAACAGTCCAAAACAAAATTAGAAGCCATTATCATTTAAAGGACATTACTACCAACTCGAAGTTCTCAGAGAACTCAATTACATATAAAGAAGAAAGAACATGGTACTCAACCCAACAATGAAGTCCCAAACAGCCAGAAATAATGGAGAAAAAAAATATATTTTTTCAGATGCAGAAGCCAATTCAAGCCACAAACAAATATAGAGGACAATCCAGATCACGAAAACACAGAGTCACTAATATTCTAATAAAAGAACTAGAAGAATAATAATAATCCTGAAGAGCATGGGCTTGGGATTTCAGGAGTGGCTGGAAAGCCTTGACAAGAGTCCTCGTATTTGGCTGGAACTTAGCCTCATACCGCACAGAGACTGCTGCCACTGCTGCTAGCTGCATCAACAATAAAACAAAGAATTAATCTTTCTTACGCTGACAGTGTATATACCGTCAGCATTGGATGAATAACAATCATACAAAATTTGAATTTAAAATCTAACTTTTGCATAACTGTCATGAATCCAATGGTGATAGTGTATACATTACCAGTGTATATAAGATTTATTCTAAAACAATAAGCATTATTAGATTCTCGGCACCCAGCCCCAAGAAAAGATAAGGGACTTCTGAGGGGCCTGGATAAAGGCAGGGATTTTTGTCACTGTACAACCAAAAACTAAGCCGGATGCAACACAAGAAGTTGCAGAAGGGACAAATGGTATGTAGATGGTAGGAGGAGAAGCACGGGAATGAATCTTAACAAACTCCTTTTTGGGGTAAGTAATTGAGCTTTGGATCCATAGATTGTTTAACTTTGTCCTCGCTTAGTCTCGGAGTTGCCTAGAAACACAAAATTAGTCATATGTTGCCACAGAGATGGAGCCTTGGCTGAAGGAAAGCAGAGGGTGATAGAAAATGGAGACGGTATTTGACTAAAGGCAGTAAAAAGGGCCAATCCAAGGAACAAAAGACTCTTAGACTCTTGTCCACGAGGCAATGCTGTGATGAACAGGCTTCAATCTAGTTAAAAGCTCAAGGGAAACCACTCCAAAGCTATTCATGTTGCTTTTCTGCTTCAGTTGCCCTGTCATTGCATATCCACGTTCCATATCCACCAGTGAATTAACTGATGAAAATTCTTCAAAAAAAGGAACATCTAGCCACAGATATGTACCAAAAGTACACAAACAAAGCCCCTAGTGACTTAATAGATTGCGATTTCAAGATAACTAATGAACTATGATAACTAACAAGGACAACTTTGCCAAAAGAAAGAAGGTGGAGATTCAACCCCATCCAAGACAACAGACAGTGCCAATTTCTTCAAGTTATGAGACTATCCAAATAAAGCACCAAGCATATCAAAACACAACAGTAACTAGCTCTAATAGTCAGAAATATGATTTGGTTTTTAAAGTTCAGATAGCAGTTCTATGAGATAAGCTATGACTCTTCCAAGAATGTGCTCTATTAGGAAACTAAAACTGAAAAGCAGGCGTGGCTATTTACTATGTAATTGAGAGTATAACTAAATCAAATGAAGGAGATCTTTTCCATTGTTTTACAATTCAATGTGACAAGTCAAAGGCCCAATAATATATGTAGGATTTAGCAAAGACAACTGTCACTTTTGCCCATATTTTTCTGCTAGCTTTTAAGAAAAGCAGCTGTTATACTTTGAAAAGGAAACCAAATTAAAGATGTCATCAACCTAACTCAGTCCATGGTTATTAAACTACTTACCTAGTAAACTGCAACGGTGAAAATTTGAAATCCTGAGAACTTTTTGAGATGTAAAAGCTATAGAAACCAAACAACTTCTTTATCAAAATGAATGAAATATTCATCAACAATGCTCAATATTTATGTGTGAACTCGTTCATTGTTGCTACTTGAAACTTGAAAGTGTTGCACACTCGCGTTGCTGCTTGCCGCATGAAAATTTTGTTCTCAATGTTGGATCTAATGCGTATGTTCAGCGAGAATTATTGACATCTATTTAGGATTCATAATATATTTTGGTCATAAGAACTATAGAACTCATAGGGTCAACTCAAACTCTCAAATCAATCCACATACTATTAGCGTATACATCATCTTTCACTTTCCCTAAAAGTGAAAATGTAATTTATTGAACATGCACCGGACAAACCTGCAAAGATTTGTTTAAGAGTTGCCTGAGTTAAAATTCTAACAAACGCAACCAAAACGACATGCAGGTGCCCATGTACTATATCGTGAAACGGCGATCAGATGTGCATAAACCATCTACTACAGAACCAGAATCAATATGAAGATCTATCTCAATATTCAGAATTTGATCCCAACATCTTGTCTTTAACTGTTTGCAAGTGAAAAGAGATTTTCTTAACATGAACTAAACAAACCCGCAAAGATTTGTTTAAAAGTTGCTCGAGTTAAAATTCTGAGAGGTGCAACCAAAACTACATCCATTTATAGGCTTACTGTATCTTTGGCAACGTCAGATGCATAAACTGTTCTCCATACAACCAGAATTAATATCAAGAATTATCACCAAATTTCGGAAATTGGTAAATCTGGCTGCTTTAGTTTATGAGATATAATCTTGATTGTGAGCAAGAACCTGCAGGAAACTTTCTATAGCCCTCATCTATCAATTAAAACATTGCTACGAGTTTCAATTTGTAACATCAAGATTGCATTTGTGCATCTTATAGTAGTTTCTGACTAGACACACATGCAATAAAATTGCTCCGGTGTCTTTTTTTCCGGAAACATTAAATATTTTTATTGATAATGTGTATGAACTATACACTTAGTGAGCAAAGGCTCAAAGAGAGCTATACAAGTGCATTCAAGCGCTGAGGGTGAATCCACTCCTCATCAAAAGATATGTTCAGAGCATAATTGCCTATATGACGATATCTATCACTATTCTCATTTCTACACAAAAAAAAATGAGCATTACACAAACCTAGAGCCTAAGCTACTGATGTCCTCTAGATGATTGGTTCTGATCATCTTCAACAGGTGTTGCTGTCGGATTCTGACTTGGATTTTAGTCCACTGCTGTTCACTTGCCTTACATAAGGCAAGTCTAACCGCCATAACTTGGTCTACAATCTTGTTTCCTGAGCTAAACTCCTTCAAGGCCCACTGAGCTACCACTTGTCTGTTGTTATTTTCTGCCAGTATGCCTATTCCCATCATTCTTCCTGTTTTCCGCTTTACTGCTAGGCTGATATATATCCTATCATTTTCATCCCCCTCCTCTTGCTGGTCCAGTTCTGCTCTTGTTGTTTCTGGTATGCTCATCTTTCTTTCTTTCTCCCTAACTTCATTGTATTCCATCCATTCACTCTGTGCCTTTTGTATAGTCTTAAGTGGATGTCTTGGAGATGTATGAAAACCCTGTCATTTCTAGCCTTCCAAAGCCACCACAGGATATTGACAGTGAAGGCTATATGTTCCATTCCTTCTGGCCTGTTCCTAGCTTCTATCACTACACTCTACCATCTACTGAAATTCCCTGTATAGTCATCTAGTCCATCCCACTTCACTGGTAACAAATGCCACACTTCTTGAGCTAATCTCCAGAGGAAGAAAAGGTGTTCCACTGTTTCTATGCCTTCCCCACAACTTTTACATATCGGTTCTCCCATCCTGGTTCTGCTATGGATTGTTTCATTGACAGGTAGTGCCAAGTTCATGCATTTCCATATAAACAGCTTCAATTTGTGCTTGACCTTGAATTTCCACAGATGTTTCCATAGCTTCTTTTTCTCCCAGCTTGTCTCCTCTCCTGTTGCCTCTCTCTGCTGTTGCTGAGTACATCTTTGCCTGTTAATGTCTTTATATGCAAAAGTTACTGTGTACTGGCCGTTTCCATTGTATAGCCAAAAAAGGCAATCCTCCCTGTTTGTCTAGATGATTGGGATTCTCAGGATCCTCTTTACCTTTTCTTCCTTAAACAATTTAAAGAATAGTGGCCTTTTCCATCTGAAGTTGTGAATCAGGTCCTTTACTTTTTAGACTCTGCATTCATGAGGTTTAATTGATCTCGGCTTCCCTTGTGGATTCTCAGGTAGCCAGTTATCCTCCCACACCCTTGTACTTTTACCATTCCCAATGTTCTTTATGGTTCCTTTTTCCACCATGTCCCTTACTCCCATTCGGCTTCACCAAATCCAAGAAGCATTTTGTGGTACTTTGCATCTGAAAATGGATTCTTTGTGGTAGTACTTGGGTTTTAGGACTTTTCCACAAGTTAGGATTTGTCACTAATTTCCACACTTGTTTCCCCAGCATAGCTCTGTGTTAATCTTTGCCATGAGCGCCAAACTACTTTCTTTTTCCCATTTCCTCTCCCCACCAGAAGTTAGACATCATAGAGCTCAAATCCTTGCACAATCTGACTAGCAGCTTAAAGCTTGACATGCATGACATAGCATATGCAGGGAGTGCCATTGTCACTGCTTTGAGCAGCACTTCTTTTCCTGCAGCACTAAGCAGTTTGTTCTTCCATTGTTTCAGCCTCCTTTTACAATTGTCTCTAATGAAGCCACAAATCTGTTGTTTGGTCCTTGTGATCACCATTGGTAACTCCAAGTATTTACCTTAAGACACAACCTGGATATTCTCAAAATTCTGGCAAATCTCCTTCTGTGCTGTCTGTGTTACATTTTTACTGAAAAACACTGAGGATTTTTCTAGATTTATCATCTGTCCAGATCCTTTCTCACACTTAGAATCTCTTTCAACTCAGATGCTTCCTTAGGGTCTGCCTTGCTGAAAATCAGTGATTAAAACCACCAACATATTAATGTGATAATAGGTTTTACTTTGAATTCGACTACAAGGTAATAGATGATGCAGGCTCCCCCCGAAGTAGAAACAAATTCATATCATAGAAAGAAAATTCAAACGTGGCATTTACAGAAGAGATAGAAAGACAAAGGAGTATAAGAACCAAAAAAAATAATAATAATAATAAGAAAGACAAAGGAGTAAAAGGGCATTATGTTGGTACATGATAACAAAATGTTCCAAGAACTCGAGTGGAATGAAGATGAGTCAGCCATGTCAGCAGCCTGATTGGAAAGGTTAAAATCTGGAACCTTTGCTCCATAATCTTCAAACACAACCATATTGCTGGATCTGATACTCCGTGAATTATAGCAGGTAGAACTTTCTCATGCAAATATTCAAGTCCTCTGGCAACATGAACAGTGATTCTTGGACCTATAGTACAGCTGAGTACTGATCCCTTCAAGTTTTGCCCCCTTACCATCCTGTGAGCACAAATACAATTCAAGAAACATCTTCAAACCATTCATGGTTTCAAAAGATGACTTTGACTCAAATCAAACTGAACAACGCATTCACTAGATGATGTATCAATTTTCTTAGAATGCAATATGTCACACAACGATCCCATGGTTGCAAAGTCATAAGCTACCACACAAAGATTCACTTGTACACAGTAACCAAGCAGCTCCACAAGATTCTCAAGCTTTAGCCATAAGGCATACAAACCTTTAAAAGGCACAACCTACCATTTAGTTGCCTTGAGAAAAGATATGGCAGCATGAAAGGATAAAGAATTGCATACACGGGTACATGATATCAGCACTGAATTACTTGACACTTACCTGTGTCAAGAACTCAAAGTTTGATTTTGGCTCAGATGACACATCAAGCATTTTCGCAGTCTCAGCTTAACCACTTTCCAGGTTGAATGGTAGACTCTTCCATAAGACTGTTCACCAGTTAAAAGCCTTTGCCAGAAATTACGCGTCTTTTCTTTCAACTCATCCAGAGATGAAGCAGGCACTTCAATAGGTGCAATTGCCTTTTGCTGTGACATGACAGGAGCTGATACCTTGAATCACTTTGGTGCGAGAGAAGCCCAAAGGAAAGTGTTAAGAGAATATAAGTATTCTTGTAGATAATAAATTAGTAAGGGTATTTTTGTAAATAGTTTGTTAGGGTTGTACTCCTATAAATACTAGTTGGTCACTCATAATATTGTGACTAGATGTTTTCCTCCCAAGATACCTGTTAACATGGTATCAGAGCAAAAGTCCTAGGGTTAGGGTTAAACATCTAGCAAAAGTTTTGGTCATCGCGACTGTTCACGGCACTGTTCACGCGCGCTGTTCACTGTTCACGGCACTGTTCACACGTCACTGTCATCTTGAGTTTTGACCTTTTCTTTGGTTTGATGTGCCATTGGCCATGGTTGAAAGGTTTGTTAATGCGGTTACCAATGACCACATTGAATCGAGTTTTTCAGCACATGGGTCCCAGAAAACTGTTACTATATCTGAGGAGGATTATGTTAAATTCCTACAGTACCAAAATACAAATCACGCATCTCTTCCCTCTGCTTCTTTAGCACAAAAAGGTAATGACTCATGGATTATTGACTCCGGGGCTACTGATCATATGTCAGGTACCTCTAAAATTTTTTCTAATTTTCAAGAGTCTACTCCATATCCTCATGTTACTTTAGCTGATGGATCTACCACTAAAGTTAAAGGACTAGGCACTATAGAAATTAATCCATCACTTCCGCTGTCTTCTGTTCTTTACGTACCCAATTTGCCCTTTAATCTAATGTCTGTTAGTAAGCTCACTAAATTTCTACAGTGTACAGTTACTTTTTCTCCTGATTCTGTTGTCATTCAGGATTTGAAGACAAAGAGGACGATTGGTGGAGGGCATGAGCATAATGGTCTTTATTTTCTCAACTTCAATAGTCCGATAGCATGTCCTGCTACTGTTTCTCCTCTTGAAATTCACTGTCGTTTAGGTCATCCGTCTTTACAAAATTTGAAAAAGTTGGTTCCTACTTTGAGTCAATTATCTTCGTTAGAGTGTGAGTCTTGTCAGTTAGGAAAGCATCATCGTGTTTCTTTTGCTCCTAGAGTCAATAAACGGGTTTCTGAACCATTTTTGTTAGTTCATTCTGATGTTTGGGGTCCTAGTCGAGTCACTTCAAAGTTAGGTTTTAAATATTTTGTAATCTTTGTTGATGATTTTTCAAGAGTTACATGGCTTTATTTAATGAAAGATCGTTCAGAACTATATTCCATTTTTTGTGCATTTGTTGCAGAAATAAAGAATCAATTTGGTGTGCCGGTACGTATACTTCGCAGTGATAATGCGAAAGAATATTTTTCCACTCCTTTTAATACCTTTATGAGTAAGTCTGGTATTATTCATCAGTCCTCTTGTCCTCACACTCCACAACAGAATGGAGTTGCTGAAAGAAAAATTGGACATATAATCGAAATTGCTCGAACAGTGTTGTTGCACATGAATGTGCCCAAACAATTTTGGAGTGATGCAGTTCTAACTGCATGTTATTTAATTAATCGCATGCCATCTAATATTCTTGGAGGTCAATTACCTCACTCCATTCTTTTTCCTCATGAACCTGTGTTTAAATTACCTCCTCGTATTTTTGGATGTGTGTGCTTTGTTCATCAGCTTACTCCCGGGGTGGATAAATTGGATTCTCGTGCCATTAAGTGTATTTTCTTAGGATACGCACGAGCGCAAAAAGGGTATAGATGTTACAGTCCAGTTTTAAATCGATTTTTTACTTGTGCTGATGTTACTTTCTTTGAATCCACTCCATATTTTATCAAACAAAGTACGCCTTGTGAGTTAGACCAGTGTCCCTCTTTTTCCTCTCCTGTTTTACCAGTCCCTTCCCCTTTATTACCTGAGTCATCTAGTCCACCAGATTCCATAGCTCGATTATCTCGTCCTCATCTTCAAGTTTACTCTCGTCGTTCCATGGTTGAGAAAGTTCCTGATATGCCACGCACTTCACCAATTAACTCTCAATTTTCAAATTCAGGTATGACGCCCTCCTGTGAGTTAGATCTTCCTATTGCTTTACGCAAAGGTAAGAGACATTGTACTTCCCATCCTATTTCTAATTTTGTTTCTTATTCTCGTATCTCTATGTCATATTCTTCTTTTGTTGCTTCCCTTGATTCTATCTCCATTCCTAAGTCTATTACCTATGCTCTTAATCATCCTGGTTGGAGATTAGCTATGCAAGAAGAGATGTCTGCTTTGGAACAAAATGGTACTTGGGATCTTGTCCCTCGTCCTTCAGGTAAGCCTGTTGTTGGTTGTAAATGGGTGTACACTATAAAAGTGCAGCCTAATGGTTCTATTGATAGATTGAAGGCTCGGCTGGTAGCTAGAGGATTTACTCAGGTGTATGGAGTAGATTACTTAGAAACATTTTCTCCTGTTGCAAAGATTACCTCTGTTCGTCTTCTTATCTCTTTGGCAGCGACTTATAATTGGCCATTGCATCAGTTGGATGTGAAAAATGCATTTCTGCATGGAGATTTGAAAGAAGAGGTATATATGGAACAACCTCCTGGATTTGTTGTTCAGGGGGAGAATCCGCGGTTGGTTTGTCGTTTGAAAAAATCCTTATATGGATTGAAACAGTCTCCGAGGGCTTGGTTTGGCCGGTTTAGTAGTGTTGTCATGGAGTTCGGTCTGACAAGATGTGGAGTAGATCACTGTGTATTTTATCGGCATTCTAATGCTGGTAAAATTTTATTAGTTGTTTATGTGGATGATATTGTGATTACAGGTGATGATGTTGTGGGAATCCAGAAACTTAAATCCAATCTGCAGGCAAACTTTCAGACAAAGGATTTAGGTCATCTATAGTATTTTCTGGGTATTGAGGTAGCTCGGTCTAAATATGGGATTTATTTATGTCAAAGGAAATATGTACTCGATATGTTGAGTGAAGTTGGGATGTTAGGTTGCCGACCTGTGGATACTCCTATGGATCCCAATGTGAAATTAGCAAGAGATCAAGGTGCATTACTTGATGATCCTAAGCAATATCGAAGACTTGTGGGTAAATTAAATTATCTCACTGTAACGAGACCTGACATTTCGTTTGCAGTGAGTGTTGTGAGTCAATTTCTTGATACCCCTCGTACTAGTCATTGGGATGCTGTTGTACGGATTCTCAGATATCTTAAGAGTGCTCCTGGAAAAGGGTTGCTGTATCAAAATCATGGACACACTGATATTGAAGGATATAGTGATGCAGATTGGGCTGGTTCTGCCTCAGATCGAAGATCGACCACAGGATATTGTGTGTTTGTTGGTGGTAATTTAGTGTCGTGGAAGAGTAAGAAACAAACAGTTGTATCCAGATCAAGTGCAGAATCTGAATACCGCGCTATGGCTCACACTGTGTGTGAGTTGGTTTGGTTGAAGAGCATATTACTTGAACTTGGGTTTGAGCATAAACAGCCTATGAATTTAGTGTGTGATAATCAGGCGGCTGTTCATATTGCGTCTAATCCAGTGTTTCATGAGAGGACAAAACATATTGAAGTTGATTGTCATTTCATTCGAGAGAAATTGCTTGACGGGATCATCAAGACATCTCATGTACCGTCTGTAGATCAATTGGCTGATGTGTTTACCAAGAGCTTAGGGGGCTCTAGGGTGAAATACCTTTGTAACAAGTTGGGTGCTTATGATATATATGCTCCAACTTGAGGGGGAGTGTTAAGAGAATATAAGTATTCTTGTAGATAATAAATTAGTAAGGGTATTTTTGTAAATAGTTTGTTAGGGTTGTACTCCTATAAATACTAGTTGGTCACTCATAATATTGTGACTAGATGTTTTCCTCCCAAGATACCTGTTAACAGAAAGTATGTTAGAAACAATGCCCCACTGACAGAAGTCTAACTAGAAAAGTGATCTTACCGTACTTCAATCTAGTAAAACTGGTAGTAAACTCAAAGTTCTCCTGTAATTGGTGCACCCTTCTTTAGTTTATTGAAATTGACCTAATCCAAAAGAGTGGAAAAGGAGGATAAAATTACTACAAGTGCTTGCGTTTTAGCCGATACTCTATAAATAGACTTAAAATATACCACACAACTGGATATAACTTGACGTATGGATCCAAAAGAATCTAACTCCCTGAAAATATTTGGCTAACATTTGCAAGTAATGCATACAAATCACATCAACATTAGAGTACCGTGCAATGTATAGCATATTAGAAGTGAGACATTCAATTCTCTACAGACAAGCAATTTACAAAGTATACACTCCTTAAAGCAACAGACTAAACAAAGCATACAAAAACATTGAGGGACTGGTCCACTTTGAACAACCAAATGCATGACAAATGTGAATCAAAAGTTAAACTTCTTGGGAGGAACTTTTCCTTTCAAATAAACTAATATCTCATATCACATTCTCATCTGCTATATAATTCATGAAAATACTCATTGCCAAATAGCAATAGCAACACTAATCTGTTTTCTGTTACAACGTCATAAAAAAAATCCCTCTTCAAGTAACTTCTGGACAAACTAAAAGTAGATAAAACAGGGCAAAACAACCAGTGTGGAGGGAATCAAAGACACAATATTCACATGTAATAGATATAGGCATCCTTCATATCTTTAGCCATCTTCAATCTTTGTGCTGGAAGAATGCCCACAGTATCAAACAATCAATGCACCAAGGAAGCACCATACATCAGAGGCAAAAAGAGGCTTAAAATGTAGAAAGACAAAATAGTTTACCCAATCTTCTGGAACAAAAGCCATAAGAAATCCATTGCAAACACCTAGTATCATTACGTCCCTAAAGCTGCAATATTTCACCAGCCTAGAAAGAACTTACTTATCAGTCCATTAGAAGGAAGAATAGTAGGGAGTCACTTCAAGGGGAACTGTGCAGAAGTTCCAACGAACAAAACACAACCATGAGCAAACAGCCAACAGCAGAAAACAATATCTGTCATGTTAAAACTGCATAAGAGAGAATCATAAGAACATACAGTCAGCATGATTCTTTGAGCTTTTAAAGGGCTCATGCTCATTTGATGATAGGACTACTCAACTCGACAGGTACGGCACAGCCATCTATGCATCCTAGCTCTCTTCCTCAGATAAATATCACCATCAGCAGTTCTATTTTCCAGATGTACAAAGTAACCAGGAGGAAAAGCATATGGCATGAAATTGGCAGTCACTTCATGTATCTACCACCATCACCAGATAGACCATATACAATCATTTCAAATGTGGGTTTGTAACATCAATACATATTGCCAAGGTTCTCTTATAGTTTGTATGGGACGCCGAGCTGACAATCAATGACAGATGCATAAGCTTAAATCCAAATCAAGAGGCTAATCAGAGGGAAAACATCTCATCTTTCAAATATATTGCAACACCATTCCATATCCCTCTAATAATCAGACACGATGAAACTTATATTGACAGAAAATTCAATTGAAAACTGTAAAAACTAAACGAGTGAAAGCCGCTTTCTGCATCCAATCCACTAAAAAACAAATTAATTGCACTATGAGCACTTCAAAAATTTGAACCAAAAAGCACAAACAAACGCCTTCAGAAACATATTTGGCTCACACACCTGCGTATTTTAATGCATCAAAAGCAGACCAAAGTCACAATTTGACACTGATGCATAATCCTCCTCAATTGATCACAGGTTTCTACAAATATACACCCTTACAAAGTTAAAATACACGCACAGCTATGGAATCATATCATTGAATAACACCTTATAAAACTATTTCTGGGCTATAATCAATTTAAACACAGGATCCAATTTCATATCCTATTCTACAAAAAAAAAAAAGCATAGCATTATCTTTTCAAAAATGCCAATTTACAGTTCCCAAATGCACAAGTTTTCATGGTTATTCATATTTATATCTCTGCATCATCAAAGGAAGTGGTACTATACAAAAATAAACAATAGATAAATAAAGAAAACAAAGAAAGAAACATGTCAGAGGACTTCTATCTCAGGATCCAGCCAGAAAGATGATAAGAATGAGTGCCAAGAATAAGACTTAAACACCTTCCAGACTTAAACACCTGCTTCATTTAAGACTTAAACACCTACCAGACTTAAACACCTGCTTCATTTAAGACTTAAACACCTACCAGACAGCAGGAAGTAAGGGAGCTTTATAGCAACCAACAGTTGATGTACATAGACTATGTATATTCCGACTAAATGAAATGGCCAAAATGCAACCAGCTGAAATATCATACCAGCAAGATGAGAGAATGGTCACGATATACAGGCATATCAGCCAAGAGAGAAAACAAATGGCAATAATGTCCACAAAAGCAAATCAAAACTGCCATAAAACAGAGAATCCATATGAAAGGCAAACTTTGGTTGTGCCAGATTTCCATATAAGACAGGTGAACAAGGAAGGAGGCTACTTCAGATGTTATAGTAGGATATAGGTGGATAAAAGGACGAATTTACCACTCACACATCGTACAATGCAAGGCATTACTATGAATGAGCTTTATCGGAAAGATAAAATACCAACCATTCAAAGTACCACCATCCATACTGTTTAAAAACTAACACTGATACTGATAATTGAAATCCATGTTGACTTTACATGCAAACCAGGTTAGACAGATCTGCCATCCCCAAGAGTAGGCTTTCAAAGGACAAAAACCGAGAATTCATATTTTCCCATTTGAGTTTTACTTGTATGCTTATTGATCAGTGAAAAAGTTCATGTTTCCATCTGAAAGAACTGTAACCGAAGCAATGATGCAGCAGCATCTAACTCACAAGTAAAAGGTCACAGTTCAAGTGGTGAACTGATATTTGCTTCTAAAATAAAAGGTTGAGATTTAATCATGATTCCCTTAAAAAGAAAATAAGAAAAAAGAAAACAAATGCTATCCAAACGAAATCTTGTCGAAGAATAAAAATAACAATATTCTCTGGATAATCTTTGCTCTAACTTTGTACATTCATGGCCTGCACTCTAACTACCAAAAGATTGATCAATGCAAGTGTATACCACAAGGTATAATCAAAACATAGATACAGCGATTTTGTCTTTTTCCCAATTTATATACTTCCTTCCTAAGATTGCTCTCCAGCAGCAAGTCATAGGAGAAACTGAAGGTTGGGAACTCACTAGCAAACATACTTAAGCCATCATAAAATAATAAAATCTAATCCAAAATAGCCAAATTCCAATGGCACTCTTCTACACAGTATCCTTGCACTTTACAGTCCATAACAAGTACCAAATTATGAAATGCATTCTTATTAAACAAGTGCAAAGTAAAATGCCTATTCTTTTGTTTAAAACAAGTTGATTATAGTCATTAGAAATAAAAACTATGAGGCTTTCTTGTTTGTAATAACTTCTACTTCTACTAAACCATATTATGAAAAGATACTTTCACAACAGAAGTGAAAGCCTCATGTTTTTTTCTAGTCAAGTAGGTAAAATAGAAATTCACCAAAGGCAAGGAAACAGTGGCATTACAATTACTGGCATGCTTCTTTCCATGGTACCCTTGTATCGTTCCACTCCTTCACAAGACCCTGCCAAGTGGCTTTAAAGTGCAAACGTACTGCTTCAGCCACTGAAAGAGGTACCTGTCTGTTGTTGGAAACCATACCAATGAAAAAAGGACAGCTTACTAAGAAACAGAGCATTGAATCCAAAGACGTCCTAGGTTTAAGAAATTCTTCGGGCACCAAATGCATGGCCCTTCGCAATCGTAACAAATCAGGATTGCCTACCCTGCTTCAATACTAGACATGACTCAAGAGAAAAGGAAATTCAATTTCAGAATTTTTCTAGAGTTCGGAGGGTAAGCCATCAAAACTGGCATTAAACAACCTAATCATAAAAACTATAAAGTATCTAGCAAAGAAAAGGACAAAGAAAAAGGAAAATTAGCTAAAACAATTCAGCTTGTACTGCTGGATCTTTATACTGGTAAGAGAAAAGCTTTTTCTTCTCAAGTACATCAGCAGAATGAAACTGCAAGGAATTCATGGCCTCAAAAGGGATATACTGTTTCTAATCTTAAAATAGAGAATTGCCCTAGTTCAGAGATACCTAAAAAACCATTACGAGTCTCCAATGTGCTAATTATGGTGCATCCGCATGAACCAAATAGATGTTTCCTGCTTGTCCTGAAGAGTTTTGTTTGTTTGAATTTTCCATTTTCTAGCTCAAGATACACATTCCAGCAGTGGGGAGACCGGTGTCGCAAGGGAAGTCCACAAACAAGAAACTTACAAATAATGCCAACAAACTCACTGAAGTGCATAATGTGTGTTCCATATGAATTAGAGTAGGACATTTGACATACAAATATTTTCACTGCAAGAAATTCTTTTAACAACAAAGTTCTACCTATTATTAACTGGTCAATAGCTACAACGGCAAATATGGCTAACTAAGGCATTACAAGGTGTCCAAGCCCGATATTCAACAGCATTTAAAGCCAAGCAGTGAGTAAAGACAGCCCTCCAATACAAGCATCTAACACAAATATGTCAGCCAACGATGGTCTACAAAGATGGTCTACAGCCAACTTCTTTACTTCTATCAAACATGAAGTCAGGTGGCAGCTCATGAAGACAAAATAACCCTCCTGTATGCTCAAACCTTCCTTCCCAATACAATTGTAGCTTAATTACTCTCAATACCCATCTCCTTTCTCTTCAACTCCAATGCCATGCGTTCATTTTCAAGTTTCATCCTTTCATTTTCTATCTTCATTCTTTCCAATTCCCTGTCCTTTTTCCTGCTAAATTTTTGCCATTTGAAACGCTCTTTCTCCAATTCCAACATTTGGGCCTGAATTTGCAGCTTCTGCTCTTCCAATTGAAGTGACCGATGACTCATCCACTGCTTTTGCAAAAGATTTGCTTTCATGCCTTGTGGCATCACTTGGTTCACATCAGTAGGTGCACTCTGTGATGGAAAAATTAAATTTCTGCTACAATCTAAAGCACTAAAAGAATGACCATAACAGCCATCTTCATTGCCATGACCATGCTTTATCCTTTTAGAGGAACTCCCAGAAATACCATATGGCATTCGTTCTGCATGCAAAGCATGACTCTCCTCGTAGTCTTCACGATCATCCAATTCAGCATCCTGATCATCCTCTTCATTATCATCTGCTGGGTGCTTCCTAATATTATTCTCATCTGGATCCTCTCTACTTCTGAGAGCCAAGCGCAATGACCGTTGCAATTCAGGGTCATGAGGCAAATGTAAACGGTTTCCGTTGTGATAAGAACACATCTCTTCATAATGCAAATGCTTTGAGCTGAGGATTTTCCTTACCTCCTCCTTTGCTTTCTCGGATACATGATCCATCATGTCCAAAAGTGCAGGATTCTCAACCACCTCACAAGAAGTTCCCCTTCCAAGTATCTCATTAAGTCTCTTATACCTTTTGTTGAGGTCATTGAATTTATCCTCACATTGCTGAGGTGAAACAAAGTGGCCCCTTTCAGCCATGACCTTTGAGACTGACTTCCATTTTCCTTTTTTCTGCAAATTAGCAAATTTCCTTCTGGCTCCACCATAATCTGCAGTAGCCTCCTCCCCTATGTAGGAAACAGCAGTAACTAAGAGCCTAACCATTGTATCAGTCCATTTCACACGTTGCCACGGAAACGCCTTCTTCCCTTTACTGCTCTCATTGTGGCCATCAGCAGCATCTTCAGTAAAACTTGGCTCATCCTCATCACTCACACATTTAGCCTTATCTCCCTTGTTAAAATCCGCCAAAGAAATAGTATGATCATGCTCTTGCATGCTTCCAATTGTGAGAGGAAAATTCTCATGGATTGTCTGATGAGCCATTGACCCTTGTCTGGAATGAGATTGATTATGCTGGTGCAGGGAAAAAGGGTTTGGTTGTTGATGATGTATTCGCATAGAACCTTGTAAATCAAGACCACCAAAGGAACCATTTCCTGGCATCATGCTCCCTGATGCTAAATTTCCTTCCATAATTACCAATAAACAAATTTAGATCAAACCCACAGAACCAATCCCTTTAAAACAGTCTATACCACTTTACCCTTAATAAAAGGTTCTTTTCCAGAGTTCAGATATGACTCAGATTCTCCGCAAAACCCTGGCCGACTAGCAGTAAATCCAAAATCCTGCGAGAGCTTCAATTCAAATTCCTCGAACACATCTAGATAAAAGATCCCTTTTCACTTTTATTTCCTCATAAATTACTTCAAGAATCCCTATATGAAATTATGCATCTTTTATTCTGAAACAACCTTTTCTACAAACAGGTAATAGCTGCAAAGGAAGATCAGGGATATCAACTCATACAATGAAACCCAACTTCATAAACAACCCAAAACTCATACCAACACCAAAATCCGAACAAGAACTCAAAAGACAGCAATCTTTAACAAAAACCATAAAAGCTCGAACCTTTCCCAAGAACCCACAACTAAAATATCTATGTTTAGTCGAGAAACTTACACTACAGCAAATGACCAGAAAGGCGAACCAGCTGCTGTTAGGGCGAGGACTTTGGATGCAAACGAGACGAACATTACACCTGAGACAAGGCGAAGAAAAAGACAATGGAAGGTGTATTTGGGTTTATGGGTACACATAGAAAACCTTAATAGTAGCCAATGAAGAGATGCTGCAGATACAATGTATGGGAGGATCAAATGGGTCCACTTGGCAATTGATTTCAAGTATCATGCTGAGAGAGACGTATTGGTGCTTAGCAAAAAGTCAAAATAATTTCACTTTGCACCCTTTAACGAAATTCAAATTTTCATTTTAGTTCTTAAAATTTAAATTGGGACATTTTGGTTTTTAAAAAATATAATTTTGTTCCACTATAGTAAAACCAGTTGCCAGAAGTGAGACACATTTAATATTTAGGTGGGACAAATTTTTGTTTTACAAATAGAATGTTCGCTCAATTTCGAATATTTATTATAATCAATATTTAGATGTCAAAATAAGATATACTAAATATTAATTTGACTTAATTGCCCTGAATTAGTTTATAAGACATGACATGTCTTACTGTATTTTGTTTTTTTTGTTTTACAATCGTATTTGTAAATTTTGATATTTACATGAAATTTTGATATTTTTAATGAGGATTGTTATCAAAATTTTTCAGTTGTAATACTCTATTTATTCTAATGTATAGACTTTTAAGTTAAAATTTTGCATTTACTAGTAACATAATTAGTAGCGTAAAATATAAATTACTTGAAGTCAAACAATTATAACTTAATTTTAATCTATTTCCAATTTTGATATGAGATTCACAAAAAATTCGTACACATTTGTTCAGAAGTGAAAGAATAAAGCATCTTAAAACATTTGTTTCCTAGTATAAGAGAAAAAATTATTTTAAATACAAGAAAAAATAATTATTATGTAAAACAACGTTCAAATAGTAATTGATTTTACAAATAACCTAAGATATCATGATGCAATATAAAGATTTATAAGAATAAATATAACATCCTAATGCACGGTTAAAACTATACTACTCTGTTTACCCACTCGTTTTCTCTGTCTTCTCTCTGCTCTCAACCTTCTCTCCATCGTTCTTCCTCCATAGGAGGGTGATCTTGGCCCCAAATCAATGTCTACTTTCTTCTTCCTCTATTTTTTGGTTTAATAAAATCTATCATAAACTATCTTAGTGGGAATTTTGTTTAGTTTTTTGTTATTATTTTCTCAAATCTAAAAAATTTTCATATCTACATGTTAGATCTAAAATTTTATGGACTTTCTTTTTAGATTAGATCTAAAATTTTTTGAACTTTCTTTTTAGATCTCAACATCAATTTTGAATTTGATCTAGTTAGATAGCAGATTAGAGAGAATAGACATACGCATATATTTATGGAGTAGCACGTGCAACTGATCAGATTTGATGATTTGTGATTCATAGTATATTCTTTTTTGATTTGTAACTCTGTTAAATCTAATAATTTTTTAAATCAGATATATCTGTAACATGTTCTATATATTTTCTACCATCAGTGCAGTTTTCTTTGTCAAGCAAATCGTGCTAGATGATTTTCAACTAGTTTATTAATAATATTGGCTTCTGTTTTATCAAAAAAAAGTTTGACATCCTATTATTTAGACATTTTAGTATGATGGTGGAAAGAGAATTTCTTTTTTTTTTTTTTTTTTAAGAATGGCATTCCAAAAAAAAGGTTGATATGAGCGTTCAAGGAGGAAAGGGGTTTCCCACTTAAATAAATCATAACAAATATTGAAATGGAATGGACAAGTTGAAAAGATCTTTCCTTTCCAAACCATACTTGTGTACCAAACAAGGGGTTAAGTTTTGAATAGATATTAAATAGGGATAAGATTGATTTGATTAGGTTAATTACTAATTTAAAATTTTGTCTAGATTTATTGTATCTTATCACCTTGTAAACCTATAAATAGGCCTTGTATCTTTGAGTTGGAGATATATATAAAAATAATAATTTTCCATTTTTGTGTCTACTTTTACATGGTGTCAAATTAAAGACCCTAGGGCCTCTGCTTGAAATGCTACTTTTACCCCCAAAAATAAAGCTTGAACTTGAAGTTCTGGTGGAATCACATGAAATGGTGCAAGGTGATAAGGGTTCTACTCACTCGATCTTAGAAGACTTGGTTGCAAGAATGACCAAAGTCTTGACCAAAAGTCAGATGTCTACACCAAGTAATGATTCTTCCACATCATAGATTGACATTAACTTGGATGAAACCAACAACGCCTTAAGGTCCAAAATTGTTGAGATGTATATTTTGAGCAAATACAATTTGAGATACATTAATGGAGAGCTTCCACAATCATCACCAACAATTCCAACACCTTTTTACAATAGCAAACTAAAGATTCAATTGTGAAAAGGATGGATGATAAACTCAATAGATTCATCATTGATTGGTACTTCCATCTATTTTCCTGTGGTGAAAATGGTGTAGGATACTGTTGCTACAACCTATTTTGATAGTATTGATACATCCAAAGTATATGAATTATGCAGAAGAGTGACCCAGATGAGACGTGCCACACACCAATTGAAAATTTTATAGTGACTTTCAAAACTTGTAGAGAGAAATTGATTTTCATCGATCAAATCCCAACTTGAAGGTCATGATATCTCAAACACTACTAGAGCGCATGCCTGCTCTTGAAGCAAAGGCAAGTGAAATTATAGAAGAGGTGTGTAACCTCAATGCCATTGATCTCTCACCTTTGCCAAACCTTACAAAGGCTTTTTCACAAATGCAACCCGGTGTCACGCCCCATTTTTGAAAATAAGATTACTTATTATTTGAAAATTAGTTTTTTATTTAGAGAGTAAATAAAGAAAAAAAGAGTCTAAAATAGAACTTTAAAATATGCTACGGTTTTGGGGCCAAAATAATAGTCTAAAAAGGGTTTTAAGGAAGAATAGGAGTTGCCACTTGATATTGAATTTAGGTATACCAAATCACCCCAGAAATATGTTTTAAATAAAATAAATAAAACCCTTTTCAAACTACTCCAAGTCTTTGAAAATAAGATAAAAGAGTTCGAGAGTCACGTTTAAAAAAAGGGAAGGCAGATATTTGATCTAAAGCACCCTTTTAACCTAGTCAAAACTAGTTGCGAGATTTAGTCGAAAATTTTCTTAATCTAACATATACAACTTATTACATTTGGATGTTTCTATATGGATGTAAATCTAGACCTAAAGGATATCGGAAGGGTGGAAATGTCTCTTCAAAATGCAATTGGTGCAAATCATATTAATTGTTATGCCCAAGAATGATTTTTAGAAGAGGTCATGAATATGCAAAAGATGAGACTCGAAAAAAAAATTACAATATATAAATATACATGACTAGAAAAGGAGAATGCAACATAACGGGTATGGGATACTAAAATTCATGACTCAAATTTTCTTTCTTATAGAGGGGATAAGAGCATGCTAAAACTAAGAAACCATACTCGTTTGTTTTCCATATTTGAAGGGTGACTCTCATAATCTAATCAAGTAAATGAACTAACATATTTCTAATTTTCTAAATGAAATATAAGTCTAAATGTCATATAAAAGGAAATAATATAAAAGGAAATATAAGTCTAAGTCTAAATGAGATAATATAAAAGGAAATATCATACAATATGAAAAAAAGATCCTAAAATAAAAATATGTATGAAATGCAATAAATGACATGTAAAAATATGATTCTAGCGCATAGGCGGTCCTAAGGGTCTAGCATTGGACTAACCTATGTCTATAAATTCTCACTAGCATTGGACTAGTGAGAAATCGGGAAAAAAGGCCACAACTAGCATTGAACTAGTGTGGTGACGTCATGCATTTATTACGAATAAATCATATAAAACGTAATTAAAGCAAATAAACACATAAACCATATAGAAGACGTAACACATAAGTATAATATCCAGATGTAAAAACTCTAAAGAAAACGAATAAATACATAAGCACACAAACATGCAAACACACAAGCAAATAAACGCACATAAAGACCTAACTATTATATTTGAGGGCCTAACTACAATCTAAGGGGGAATTTGAAAAATAATAACCTAACTATTACATTTATCTAACTAACTACATTTTTGACAAAATTAAATATATTTATTACATGGCTTAACTAAATACATTTTTTGTCACCTATCTATTACAATTTGGCATTTAAATGCCTCCCAAATAATCATCGAAAAATAAATGAAAACCTAAAACAAATAAAAATAAATAAAAGAAAAGCACTCAAATCATGCAATCACACATAAAAAATACATAGGAGTACCTAAAAGAACTTAAAATAATAATAGAAGATACCTCCCTTGAAGTAGTGGTTAAACGAGGTGGAACTTGCCCTATTTATACACCAAAATCAACAAAATAACCATGACACTAATTTAATTAAAAAATAAAATGTAAACATATAACAAATTCACTATAAAGAAATGCAAAGAAACATAAAATTTCTAAAATTTACTATTTAAATGCATTTAAATGAGACATAATTAACAATTAAAGAAGATAGACAAATTATATTTAAGAAATCAAAGTTTTTAGGGACCTAATTATAAAAATTAAAAAGTTTTGGAGTCAAATTGCAATTTTTAAAAATTTTAGGAGTCAAAATTGAATAAAAGATAAAATTGAGAGATCAAATTACAATTAAATTAGGGACCTAATTGAAAGAAATTAAAAGTTTCAGGGTCCCAATGAAATCTCCAAAGGCCAGGGACTAGATTGCAATTTTCATATCAGATTTCTTAAGAAAAAAAGGCCAACGGGCCATTTTTATTTATCTTTTAGGCCTAAAATCCCTTGGCCCAGCAAAAAATCCAAAGGATTCTTTTGACCAAACAAACCCAATCGAAAAAGTTTGGGTTTTAGCCACAAATCCCATGTCATAACCCCAAAATAAAAGCAAATTCATTTACCAAAATCCAACGAAATAACCCTAGCCCAACTCTTAAACTATTTTCCTGAACCCAAAGATGTTTAATTGAATAAATAAAAGCCAACCAAAAATGTTTAAATCCTAATTATATACTAAAATCCAGAAATAAATCACCCAAAAACACATAAATATACAAAAGAGGATCAAAGTTGGAAAAGAGAAGATTTGATTCATTTTCACAACTTTTGGGCCTTAGTGTAATTATGCAAAAGTCAGGGGGCAAAAATGTAATTTTTGACTCTTCCATGTGTAAGGATCGAAGACAATCTAAGAGGAGAGTGAATTAGGTAATTTAAAAGTTAATCAAATTATGAGACACTTTTTGACTCAATGTGAAATTTACCCTCTTTTCTAGATGACCACTCAATAGAACAGTTAACAAGAAAGTAAGATTGCTTGTGAGTAGAAGAGATGAACAATTTATATTTGCAAGACAGTAAGTAGTAGGGGAAGAATATCAAACCAATTTCCAAACTACACTTGAGTTTGAATGTTACTTTATAGAGTAAGATTCTTTAAGTAGATCAATTACAATCAATCTTTATGTACAAAAGAAGGATCACTTCCTCCTTGCCCCAAGCCATACTTGGTCAAGTTAGGAAGTTTTACTATCACTTGAATAACCCTCACAAAACTACACTATTGAAGTAATTATTTCACACACGAAAAGCTTATATGAAGTTTACATAACTAAAAGTACAAATCTTCTTTGAAGAGAATTTTCTCACTAAAATTACTCTAGATCTTTCGTATTCTCAATGTGCAAAAGTCTTTTGAAAGTTTTTGGCCATGCACTATTTATATGAGACAAAAAAGTGTTCCATTAATACTTCCAACGGATAGAAGGCAGCTGAAGAGTCAACTAGCCGTTGGGTGTGTCGGACGTCCGGTACACCCGTTTTTTGCATTCGACAGCAGGCAGTGAGCTTGAGGAAACTTCTTTGATTATTTCGGACGTCCGATGTTTATGATGTTTCCGTCCGAAAGCAGTTGAGAAATCTTTCTCAGTTCTTTCGAACGTCCGGAGCTTCCAAGGCTTTGCGTCCGAAATGCCGCAAAGGTTATCGGACATTCGGTGCTCTGATGTTCTGCATCCGATCGAGGTCAGTGAGTTAGATGGAATGTTTTAATTCTTTCGGACGTCCGGTGGTGAGGTTCTTCATGTGTTCGAAATTGCTCAATGGTTATCGAACGTCCGATCCAATCTTCACGAGCGTCCGACAACTTTCAGCACACTTTGTCTCCTTCAATTGTACCTAATCTTTGAACCTGATTTGCTCTATTGCTGAAAAGATCTTTGAGAAGATATTAGCAACATCCATTTGTTTTGTAATTATCAAAAGTTAGGGACTAAGATTAACAATCTCCCCCTTTTTGATAATGACAAAACAATGGATGGAGGAAAAAATAATTGAGTCAAAACTCCTCCTCACTTAGAGCATCCAAGGTTTAACTCCCCCTTAGGATAACTCCCCCTCACTCATTTATCAGTTTACACTTCCTGACATTCCAACATAATTTTATCATTAACATTAATATCCATGTCTCCCCCTTTTTGTCATGCATCCAATGGCATCAACCTAATATTAGAAATCAAATCCAGAAATCAATCCAATACTAAAAACAATATCAGAAATCAATATTTCACAGCATACCAGAAATCCAACATCAATATCATCAATCAATCAATATCAGAGATGCAATCTGATGCAATCAATATCCAACGTCCAACAATGTACCAAAAACAGCAGAAATACAATTGATATCAGAAATCAGCATTCACACGTATACCAATCAATAGCCCATAAATAAAAGTAATCAGAAACCATCAAGGTTATATATCAAAATATAAAAGTTAACCAAATAAACTACAAACCAACAGAGTTAACCAGAATTCATGAGTACAGAGTACTTAAAATGTCAAAATACAAAAGATGCAAATATTTATGGTGAAGTGCCATTCTAAATGAAGTGCAAGAGCCTAAGGGTGCCTAAATGGTGATTTTGGATGATCCAGGCCTCCTTCTTGCTAGGTGAAACTGAGCAAGATCTACTTCATCTTCTTTAGTTTCCTCACCATCATCACTGTCTTCAGTTGCTGGACCCTTTCCCTTATCTTGTGGTTGAGAACTGGAAGCATGAACCTCTGGAGTGGATTCAGTATGTGGAGTTGGTTCAGCTGGCTCAGTCCTAGGCTTCTTTTGATGTGCATTCTCATCTTCTTAAGGGATAGGAGGCACAAGCAAGTTCCTTTTATCAATAAAAGTGGCTTGTTGCTCAGGTGTCATGGTCATCATCAGACTATCTTTAAGAAGGAGAATGTATTGTTTGAGGTCTTCAAGCAAGGTAATGACTTCATGAGTGGATGAGGAAGGCTGAATTGATGATTTTTTGGGATGGATGGTAAAGGGTGAAACATATTGAGACTGATCTCGAGGAGTTCTAGGGGTGACAGGAAATTCATGGCGACTTTTGTCCTAAACTCTAAAACAGACTCCTTGTGGCACCACTTACCATAAAAAAATCTCAGACTTTTTCTTTCAAAATAAGCTTTTGAGAAGATGGTGGATGCACCCTCTTTTGGTGACATTTCAGTGAAAGAAATTTTAAAGTGAGCAAAGATTGGAGTCAAAAATTTTCATAGGACAGTTTTCTACGGCTATCAGTGCTAATTTTGAGTAGGAATTTGCACATTACAAAACCAAAATCAATGTGAACTTTTTCAAGAAAGCAGTAAAACAAGTAAAGTTCTATTTTGTTAGCATCAGTCCTATGACCATCTGTGGGAACCAACAAATTTGAAATGATTGTGAAGATGATCAAATTTTGAGGACTGAGATCCTCCAACCTTGCTTCAGCAGGTGTATTAAAGTGCGTTTGAAAATAGGTTATCAATTTTGCAACATGAAAATGATAATAGGCAGAGGGAAACTCTTCATATGAGAAAAAATTTACAATTTTTCCTTTAAAATCATTTTCAATTTTGGTTTTTAAAACAACATTAACAATGTCAGGATTGAAAGCAATATCAACTGAATTGACTTGAGAGACAAGATTAGTGTGTGAACTACCCTTCCTAAGGTTGGTAAAAATTGATGAAACATATCAGGATAGTAAGTGTTCGAAATGGTCAGAATGTGAATCCATTTTTGGAATTTAAAAAGCTTAAGAACAGGTTCAAGGTCAAGTTTACGGAATTCAGACGGAACAATGATCCTTTGAGTGATGAAACCTTTCTGTGAAATCAATTCAAACCTATCCTTGGCATTATCATCAATGAATTTGGGTAATGAAATAGGTTCTTCTTCAGGTTGAGCCTCAAGTTGTGCTTTGGCAGGACGTTTTCTCTTTTCACTGCATTGAGCCGTTGGTACATCGGCCCGTACCTCAGACCTTGTTCTTGGTGATTTTCTGGTGGAAGGCTCAGCAGTTTGCTATTCATCAGATTGCTCAACAAAAGGCTCAGTGGTTTGTGGTTTCTTTTTGGCAGATTATTTCCTTTTTTCACCAATAGTTTCTGTTCCCTTTTTGGTTGATTTCGTGATGGAGGGTTCGACAATTTCGACATCTTTATCTCTAAGCCGAGTAGTACGTTTGGCACCAGCAGATCCTCCTCTTATTCTAATCATGATGATATGTAGGGTATTTTTGTTGCAGATTATGATGCAAATGTGTATGAGATGGATTTAGAGTGCGGTATAAACTACAATGTGTGCTTGAATCGTCCAGAAGGAGTGAATTTCAAGTGACTAGAATTTCGGTTGACAATTGAAATTTATGGGGCGGTTGGCAGTTGGAAAAAGTAATGAGAATGAATGGACACTTAATAGGGATGTGATGGTGTTGGTCAGATTAATTTCTTGAAATTTATTCAAAAGAGAGATGAATTTTGAAATTTGAAAGTGAGAGAAGAGAAAGGGTTGCATCCGAGACAACGGTTAAAAATGAGTTGAATGAACGAGAAAATTGCTTTATAATACGAATCTTTTGAGTGTCGGACGGCCGAACAAAGAGAAGCGTCCGACACCATCGTCCGAAAGTAAAATTTTTTGGAAAATAGCTAAGAACACTGTCAAACGTCCGTTCATCAGGTATTGGATGTCCGATAAAGTGTGATCAGAGAATTTTCAGAAAAACTTTTTCACAACTCCCAATTTTGTTCTCCAAAATACAAATTGATCTAGTGGAAGGACTTTTGTAAGAATGTCAGCATTTTGATCTTTTGAGCAAACATATTGTATACAAATTTCACCATTTTGAACAAGATCACGAATGAAATGATACTTTATGTCTATGTGCTTTGTCCTAAAATGTTGAATGAGATTTTTTTTGTCAAATTTATGGTACTAGTGTTATCACAATATATAGGCACACAATCTTACATTAATCCAAAATCATTTAAGATATTTTTCATCCACATCAATTGAGTACAACACGTACCGGCGGCAACATATTTCACTTCGACCGTAGACAAGGAAATAGTATTTTATTTTTTACTCAACCAAGACACTAAGTAATTACCAAGAAAGTGACATGTACCACTTGTGCTCTTCCTATCTATTCTACAATCACCAAAATCAGCATTCGAAAAACCACATAAAGGAAATTCAAGGCATCTTGAATACCAAAAATCATAGTTCAAGGTTCCTTTCAAGTATCTAAAGATTCTTTTTACAGCAATCAAGTGAGATTTTTTTGGACAAGATTGGAACCGAGCACACAAGCAAACAACAAACATAATATCAGGTCTACTTGCGGTTAAATAGAGTAAGCTGCCAATCATACCTCTATACTTCTTTTCATCTATATTTATACCTTTTTCATCTTTGTCAAGTTTGGTAGACGTGCACATTGGTGTTCCAACTTGTTTTGAATCCTACATTCCAAATCTTTTGAGCAGTTCCTTGGTGTATTTAGCTTGATTGATGAACGTACCTTCTTGGGTTTGAACCACTTGGAGCCCAAGGAAGAAATTCAATTCTCCTATCGTACTCATCTCAAACTCTTTTTTACATAATATTGGAGAAATCCTTGCACAAACATTCATTAGTAGCACCAAAGATAATATCATCAACATATATTTGTACAATAAGGAGATCATTGGAACTTTGTTTAGTGAAAAGAGTGGTGTCCACAATATCTCTTTTAAAACCATTCTCAATCAAAAAAATCACTTAAACATTCATACCATGCTCTTAAGACTTGCTTTAATCCATACAAAACTTTTGAAAGATTAAATACATGATTTGAAAATGTTTCATTTTCAAAGTCGGGAGGTTGGTCAACATACACCTTTTGATCAATAAAATCATTTAAAAAAACACTTTTAATATCCATTTGAAATAATTTGAAATCCTTGAAACATGCAAATGTCAAAAATATTCTAATTGACTCTAGTCTAGTTACGGGAGCAAATGTTTCATCAAAGTCTATTCTTTCTTTTTGAGCATATCCCTTAACTACAAGTCTAGCCTTATTTCTCACAATTTCACCTTTGTCATTCATTTTATTTCTAAAAATCCATTTTGTGCCAATAATAGGATAATTTTGAGGCCTTTTAACTAATGTCCAAATTTTGTTCCTTTCAAATTGATTTAGTTCGTCTTTCATAGCTAAAATTCAGTTTTCATCTTTCAAAACATCAACAACATTTTTAGGTTCAAAGTGCGAGACCAAGGCAAAATTATCCATCAGTTGCTTAGCGGAGGAACGAGTTCTAACCTCTTCGAATGAATCACCAATGATAAGTTCCTTGGGATGATTTTGAGCAAATTTCCAAGCCTTTGGAAGATCCTTGAGTTCATCATCATGTTTGTCTTTTTCTTTCAATGTTTGATTGTCTTGGGGATCATCTTCCTTTGAGCTTCTTCTTGTGGAGTATTGCCTTGATCATGAATTGTGAGTTTCTTGAGTCTTTCTTGAATACCTACATCATCATCCTCACAACCACTTTTGAAAATATCATCATTAGATTCATCAAATGTGACATCTATGGCTTCTTCAATAACAAGAGTCCTTCTATTATAGACTCTAAAACCTCTTTTGTTCTCACAATAATCCAAGAAAATACATTTATCAGATTTCTTATCAAATTTTCCAAGGTGTTCCTTGAGATTTAAAATAAAGTATTTGCAACCAAAAATTTTGAAATATTCAACAATTGACTTTTTATCAAACATCAACTCATAAGAGGTTTTGTTCAAAATTGGTCTTAAAAGAACTCTATTCATTGCATAACAAGCCGTATTAACTGCTTCGGCCCAAAAATATTTTGGCAAGTTACATTCACTTAACATAGTTCTTGCGGCCTTTTGAAGAGTCCTATTTTTTTTTCAACAACACCATTTTGTTGAGGAGTTCTTGCAATTGAAAATTCATGTGTGATCCCATTGTTATCATAAAATTCTGGAAAATCACAAAATTTAAATTTCGACCTATTGTCACTTCTAATCTTGATAATTTTCAACCCAATCAGATTTTGAACTTTTGAAAATGAGAAAACAAAATTTTTGAAAGTATCATCTTTGTAAGCAAGAAACATCACCCAACTGTATCTAGAATAATCATCAACAATAACCAAACAATATCTTTTACTACCCAAACTAACAATTTGTGTAGGACCAAACAAATCAAGGTGTAAAAGTTTCAAAGGTTTTGAAGTAGAAATATATTTTTTGGGTTTAAAAGAAACTTTGACTTATTTTTCAAATTGACAAGCATCACAGATTTTGTCCTTTTCAAACTTAATTTTTGGCAAACCTCTGACAAGTTTCTTTTTAAAAATTTCTTTTAACAAATCCATGTTGAAATGACAAAACCTTCAATGCCATAACCAAGGGTTTTCATTTGCAACTTTAATATATTTAAAACTAGAAGAATCAACATTCTCAAGGACAACTACATAAATGTCATTCACTCTTTTTCCTTTGAAGATGATGTTAAATATTGAGTCAAGAACAAGACATTCATGCTTTTTAAATAACACAAACAGATTTCTATCACACAATTGACTAACACTTAATAAGTTATAACTCAAATTATCAACTAGAAGAACATTGTGAACAAAAGTTTGACCATTCTTACTAACATCTCCTACTTTAACTGTTTTGGCTTTATTATCATCTCCAAATATCACTTTTTCACTTCATTTTGGCTTGAGTTTGATGAATTGTGATGGATCACCAGTCATGTACCTTGAACATCCACTGTCTATGAATCATTTTGATTTCTTCACAATATTCATCAAGTTCACCTACACACAAATTCACAAGATAATATTTGGTACCCTTTATTTTTTGGATTTTTGAGAGTTAGCATTATGTCTAACTATTCACATGCATTTCATGTCATTTCTCATATTCTTCCTTACATAACAATTACTTTTCATGTGACCAATTTGGCAACAAAAACTACACATAGTTAGCGAATTACTTGCATGGACAGGTTTAACAAATTTGACTTGTCTTCTCTTATAAATGGTTTGCACTTGAATTCAACCTTTTCTCATGAGTGTCAAAATGAGGTTTTGATTCATTCCTTTGAGAACAACTTTGTTTCTTGTGTTGAGGCAATTCATTTAGACCATTCATTCTTCTTTTCAAGTCACTTTGTTCCTTTTTGAACAAATCACAAAGCTTTATTTTTCTATCAAGCTCAAAAAGTAAAACAATCTCATTCTTTTTGAAGTAATCATTTTCAGCTTTTAACCTTTTGTTTTGTTGAAAAAGATTTGCATTATTTTGAAGCAAAAAACTAATTTTCGGTTTTAGTTCCTTGTTTCTAGCATAAGATTCTTTCAAGTTATCATGCAATCTCTCAATAAAAGGTTCAATATCATCTCCAGATTTATCATCACTAACAGGTTGAGAGTTGCAAGTAGTTATCTCATCATTACCAATACCCATGAATGCCATTTGAGCAGATTCTTCTTCCTCTTCAACATCACTATTCGAGTTGCAGTCATTCCATGTGATTTGAAAGTTATTGAACGTAGGTTTTCGTTCAACTTTTCGTTCTTTTTTCTTCTTCATCGGGCACTCACTCATGCAGTGTCCAAATTGGCCGCATTCAAAACATTTATCAGCTTACTTTTTATTGGCCTCTAGCTTTCCTTTATTTCTTGCATTGTTGAACTGATTTGGAAACGAGTTACTAGGTCCTTCTTTTCTGAATCTCATTTTGTTGAGGATTCTTTTGAAGTTTCTTGTGATGAGAGCAAGATCATTGTCATCAACTTTCACATTTTCTCCATCTTGAGAAGCCGAGTCATCATCATCATGAGAAACTTTTAAAGCAATGTTTGTGACACCTCGAATATTAGGAGGTTGTTTGTAAAGAAGATACTAAAGTGTATTTCTTTGGGTTTGATTTAAAACCTTATTTTGTTTTAAAAGATTAGAAACCCTAATATTTTAATCAAAAACCCTAGTTTACTTGTGACTAACCGGTTTTCTTAAATCTCTCATATTTTAATTGAAACCCTAATTTTAATCACTGAAATTGTAAAATCTCTCACGTTTTTCTTAAAAATTTCCTTTTATTTAGAAATTATTCATTTATTAAAGCCCTACCACCCAGTCATTCCACAATAAGTGCAAATGAACCTAGAAAATAGGGTTTCACTTTTGGTTTCAAGATTGGAGCAAATTAGGGTTTTCGCGATTTTTCGTAGGATGATTTTTCGGTACGGAGCAAGGATCAAATTTGGTAATTAAAAGTGACTTTTAGGTGAGAAATAATATGTGATTAGGAGCAATGATATAAGGTTAGTGAATAGGAAGTAAAAACCCTAGTATGTGTGTTTTAAAGAAAAACGGCGCGAACCGACGGGTACCACGCGTTACCGATTGAACGCACCACTTGACCACCACTTCTTACCACATGAGCTCATTAATACTTGAGCAAAATATCCCCTCAATTCCAGCTGGCTTTGACCGAAATTGGTGGCCAAATATGCAAGGGAAAGTGAGAGAAATTTGCATGGCTTTGGTGGTGCCAAGTGTCACCACCCTATGGCTCTTTGCTTATTTTTTTTTCTTGCCATTTATCCTTCATTTCAGCTTCATTTCCTTCATTTCTTTTCTGGTTTTGGCCGAGCTTAAGAGGGAGAGAAAGAAAGCAAGAAACAAACTTCATTCTTCTTGATTTGCACCATCCAAGTGAGGAACCAAAATTCTAAACCGATTAAAGTGGGAGTTGTGAGCTTGAGAAGCTAAGGGAACCAAGAATTCCAAGAGGAGGTGAAGTATAACTCTTACAAGCTTCATTTGTTGAGGTATAAGGCTAAACCATGGCTTTGGTTCTTTTATTTTGATTTAAGTTGTTGTATAATTCATGTTGTGGTTGGATTAGTAGTGAAACAAGTTGTTATGATGATTTAAAGGTGATATATGCGAGTTAGGGTTTGAGGTATTTACTGCATATACTTGTTATATGGATGATATATGTTGTATTTAAGCTTATATAAGTGGTTGTGGTGATGATTGGAGCAAGAAATCAAGAAAGGTTGCATTGAATCCCAAAATTCCAGATTTCTGGAAAATTTCAGCTCTATTCTGTCCGGTTTTATTTCACCATGTTAGAGGCCGAATTAGGCTTGGAATAAAACATAAAAGTTGTATAGAATGGTATTTTATAGGTTCCTACAAAATTTTAACTTAATCAGAGCAACGTAGCCTATGAAAAAATCAAAATACCCTCGCTGCCCTAGATTACATTCCAGTGTTCCGCGTAGACAGTTCAGTCTTTTTGGCTGTATTTATTCACTATAATCCGTTCGGATTTAGCCATTTGCCAAAACATGAAAGTTTTAGTACACTGTCTTAGCTTTTTAACGCCTCCAAGAACGTCTTAAACGGACCTTGGTAGCCTGAGATATGACCATTTTAGTACAGTACGATTAATTAGCCGTTTAGTTGGAAGTTGGCTCTGTAAATTGGGAATTTGACCAGGTTACACTGGAAATTAGACTAAGTGTTCTTCATGAACATTGTAGGCCTTCATCTTAGCTTCGAAATGGTATAAGTTGCATCTCAATCCGATAAGCGTAGCCTCGGGTGTACCCGTTCCGTAAAAATCCGTCAAATCTGTCTTTTGTAACTTCATTTCCGCACTTGATATTAGCTTAATTTTTGTTCTGGTATGGTTTTGAGCCTATGGAATGTCTATTGAACTGAAATTGTGTTATGGATAACTTTGGGTTGGATTGAGTAAAAGAATGAAGCTATAATGGCTGGAAATTAGGTAAACACAAAGGGCATGTTGCCTAAATTTATGCTCGAGGACTAGAGAACTATACTTGCAACTTGAGTAAGGGTTAAGAGTGATTACTACTTGAACCATCTCGGGTACTTGAGTCTTCTTGTTCCGAGGTATATAAGTAAGGATTTGGCTGAACTTGTACCCTTGAGAAATAAAATAATGATTGCTCGAAGTATGTTTTTCTTGTACTTTTAACTCGCATGACAATTTCAAGTATAAATGTTACAAAGTTTTACTGTTTAAAAAGCGAGCAAGTGTTTCACGACTACTATCCGAGTGAATTTCAATTTCTTGATTTTTATTGAACGAAACGTCTAAGTTCCGAATCTTAGTCGATTTTCAAAGTTTTTAAGCCAAGTTTTATCGCAGATTTGGACTCCAAACCCGGAGTACCACCCAGACGTGATTACTAGAGGCACTATATCTTTTGGTGAGTGCTTTCAAATACCGAATTGAACTTGATACTTGAACTGGATACGTGGCCAATATGATTACATGTTATATACGTGAATTGTTAGGGCAAGAGTGTACTTTATCGCACTTGCCCTTATGTGATATATACTTGTTTATTGTTACAATTGACTTGATATACTTGTTTATGATGCGCGCACTTCCTGGAATTCCAGTAACGCTGCGGCGAGTTATTTAAGTCGAGTCGGCAAGGGTTTGGTCGATTGGGTAACGAACCCTGGGTCTCTTGTTTTGTCGAGTGGAGTGATATCTCCTCGACTAATCGGTATACTCGAGTATTACCACCCGTGTTTTCTTGAGAATTTTGAGCCCAGCTGGGGGTTTGAACGGTGGACGGAGAGTCGTTTAAGTGGTGTTCTACTGGATTGGTTCCTTTACTTGAAAGTTGACGGAGTGTCAACTATTATGTGATCAAGCTCCTGATGATGAAATGGGAAGTTGGCTCCTGAGAGCCATCCGTATCCTTATGTTTTGGAATGATTATTGCTTATTGGATTATTGTTTATTCTGAAAAACATTTACACTCGCTCATTTTGAGATTGCTACTTGAAGTGTTATTGCTCACTTTTATGAACTCTTCATGCTCGTTACTTTACTATATCGAAAACTTGTACTTATAAATAATGGTCAATTTGCTATTTGGAACCTCATTGGGCTTTTAGCTCATTCCACGCTATTTGTTTTCCTTACAGGGGGTACGAGCGAGGCATGAGACATGTACAGACTAGCGTAGTCTAGTTGTTTTGAGTTTTGCTCTTGTACTCACGCTAGTACCCGACTAGGGTTGATTGTACTCGAAATATAAACACTTTGTATCTGGATTTGAACAGCAATGTATATATTAAGTTGAAATGGATATGTTATTCATTTTCTTTGGATGCACGTTGTTTTGTTTGAGCTATGGGTGAGTGCGTGAGTGAGTCCTGGCGAGAGTTGGGCAGGCGGTCCGCCAAACCCTTTGGTACGCCTTAGGGGGAGGTGGGGTCGTCACAGATGGTATCAGAACTCCTATTGAGCTCATGCGGGGAGATGGTTCTCGGACTGTGGGGATTGACTTGTTAAGTGTGGAACAATTGTCTATTGTTGGGGACATTAGATATGTATGTTGGCAGGGGCGGAGTCAGAAAGAAATCTTAGTGGGGGCAAAAATAATACTAAATAATACTAACCAGCCCCGAACAAATCTACGCATCTTTTTTCCTATTTTTCTTTGTGAAAAAACATGCTCACGAGGTTGACATGGTCCCTTTTGTAAGTAATATCTCTGAATTTCATCTTGAAGGTTTGGATGATAATCCCCAATTTTTTTTTTGGGCTGGATCAGCAGGTAATTCATCGAAGTTAATCCCCAAGCAATTTCTTTTATTGTCATTTTTTGCACTTTCATTATCCTTGGCTTCTTCTTTATTAGATGACTCTTTTTCTATTGATTTCCTCTTGAAATATCTCTCCATAGCTAAAGAAATTAAAATCAATATATAAGATACTGATCCAATTAAAATATTAAATGTACAATAAAATCTATCCAAAAATTATTTCATAATTTAAAGTTATTTATTCATTACTAATTTAATATATCAAATCAATAATCACAACATATGAACCTAATCAAGTCAATTAGATAAAAACTCCAAAGAATCCATACAAGAATAATTTAAAAGTTAAAATATATGTCAAATGGCCCTCTATTCATCATTACATTAACTCCAATATAAGAAACTAATCAAGGAAAACAAAAATAAATTATATATCCATAATCCATAAAAGCACAATTTCACAAGTTAAAATATTTATCAAATAACCCATTTATTAGTTGTTACATTAACTAATCAATTTTCAAATTTATTTAAAATAGTAATAGTCTCATGCTCTAGAATATATTTGCCAACAAATTTAAAATAATAATAATAAGAAGTAATTGTTTAGAAGTTAGAACCTGATTTTGATGGTCAGATGGTCTTCTAAAATTAGTGGAAAGAATTGCAAATCAGTGGCAGAGTTGTAGATGGTCTCCCGATTGTGGCTCTGTTGGGGTCTTGAGGGGAAAATAGGAAACCAGAAATTAGAGGACTAAATTGGGAAGGGAAAAGAGTCCCAATGGCCCTCCAACTCTTTCCCAGGTAAAGTTTTAGCCCTCCAATAATTAATAATAAAGATTTGGCCCTCGATCTAATAAAATAGCATATTCGTGGCCCTTTTGTCAAATCCAGCAGTTAAAATTAACAAGAAACATCATCTCGTGAGATGCGCGACTAAATATCACGGGTATTATATCTCTGAATGGTTAAAATCCTAAAACATAAAATCAAAATATTCATTTCACTCAGACTTCAGTCAGCTAAACAATAGCATTGGTAGCACTAGCAATCCTAGGCCAGAGATCAGCACACTCCTTCCAAATTGGCCCAGTGATAGTAGATCCTTGATCCCCTTCACCGAAATGAGCCTACCCTTGATCCCCTTCCTCCTTGCCCACTTGAATCTGCCATCTTGGACACTGAGAAGGGCTCGGCTACGACGTAGCGATTGATAGTCGGCGCTGGCAGCGGAGGCTTTAGGAGGCAATTTCCCAGGTGGGCTGCGCGGCGGGGAGGTTTGCTCCTCTCTCGGGGTTGGAATTGGGGAGGACCCATGAGTAAGAGATGTGTGGTCCGAGGAAATTGATGATCCCTCGGGTGAGTAATCCGGAGACCTTGTCGGCAGCGAGGGTGGCTTAAACTCTTTGCTATCATGATTGGAGGAATCCACCACATGTAAATCTTCTTTGTCGGAGCCAATGCTCGACTTTCTTGAGCTGTCCATAGTTTTGTTCTACTTTTAGTGTCAGAGTAAGTTCAAGATTTGGAGTGAATATGGAATTATTAGCTTTTGTAGCGCGGAATTGGAATGCTAGATGATGAATTCGAAGGTGGTAAGGAATGAAGAGTGAAGAGTGAAGAGTGAGACCTTAGAATAAAGGGACTTTTTAAAGCCATATTTACATTTGCTGTTTCAAATTCCAAAATTTCCAGTCATAGGCACCAGTCCAGACAACCACCGTAAGATTCAGAAAAACCAGCATCTACCATCTAAAGCTGCGCAGCCTCACCATACAGCTGCTGAAGCATGTTATGAAACCCCGGTTCCTCGATGAAGATCAAGGCCTCCAGCTTCAGGCGATGATGACCGTTAATGTTAGAAATCTTTTTTTATCTCTAGGAATCTGATGCCAGAAGATATAAACAATCTCTTATATTGTTCGACAATTGGTTGCAACAGGCTACCCTTGATCCCCTTCACCGAAATGATGTAGAGGTTCTCTGCCCCATTGTTATCGGCTCAGTTCACCGTTGCCTCCACTGGAAGACCCAGCGACATCCTGAACTTGTTCCCTGGGAAAGAGACCAGAATGCCCTTGATATTTGGTCGCGCATCGCACGAGATAATGCTTTCTGTCAATTTTAACTACTGGATTTGACAGAAGGGCCACGAATATGCTATTTTATTAGATCGATAGCCAAATCTTTATTGTTAATTATTGGAGGGCTAAAACTTTACCTGGAAAAGAGTTTGAGGGTCATTGGGACTCTTTTCCTAATTGGGAATAAGAAATCAGAGGACTAAATTGGGAATAAGAAACCAGATGGCTAAATGACGGAGAAAGGAAAACGGACTAAATGACGGAGGAAGAAAATTGGGAATAAGAAACCAGAGGACGAAATGACCGAGGAAGGAAAATAGGAACCAAGAAAGAGACGTCGGGTGTGGAATAAGAAAGATGGGAAGTGGCCAAGTGGGAACAAAAAAAGTGGGACCAATAAATTGTGTATTAAGAAAGAGAACTGTCGGTGGTTGTGGCCTGTGGGGGGACAAATTGGAACAGAGTAGAAAATAAAATTTATGGAAGTGGCCAAGTGGGGGCATAGTCAAAACTAAGTTAAATATGTATATATATTATAAGGATTTAAGTGGGGAGGGGGGCAGTGGGGGCCCGTGCCCCCAGTACCCCCACCTTAAATCCGCCCCTGTATGTTGGGTAGGAATCTCTAATACGGGTGATTTGCTCTTGAGCCTGGCCAGCTTGAGTGGTGAATTATCATATTTTCATATTCTTGTCCCCGAATACCAAAGAGTGACACCTTTACGATAAGTTGAGATCTCGCATAATATTGGGATAAGTTTGGATTGTGAAAGCAAAGGCACGGGGAATGTGAATAGTTTGGATTTGAAATATATTGAAGATATTCATGGGATTTGGGATCCTTCTTATTCACGTGTTTCGATTCTTGATTAAGTATAGTGCCTGAGCGATATCTAGGGTTAATGCTTAATAAGTTATGTGACTTGTTTTGATTGAATGTGTTGTATTGCCCTGTTTTATGATTTAGAGAGGTTTATGATTTGCGTTATTCTATTTTATACTGTTTATATTTATATAGTTACTTAGTGGCTATATTCTATCATTGATTAGTTGGTTATATTGTTATAGTTGATTAGCTACGAAACATGGAGGGTAGAAGAAGTCAAGTTAGGGGAACTAACCGAGGACGCGGTTCTAGCCGTGGCTGCGGGGGTAGACAAGCACAAGGACCGGTGCAAGAACCGAGAGAGGAGAGAGAGGCAACGATTGAGCCACAACCTGAACCCCAGGCCGTAGGGGGAGATCAAGTGGCAACTGCCATCCAGCAAATGACCAATATTCTGGTCCGTTTAGTGGAACAACAGGGTTAAGCCCCTGTAAATCAACCTAGAGACCCCGATATGGGGCAAGATAGGGCTCTTGAGAGATTCCAAAAGTTCTCTCCACCTAAGTTCCTGGGAGGACCAGATCCGGAGGGAGCCGAGCGATGACTAGAAGCCATGATCAACATCTTTGCCGCGTTAAACTATACGGAGGATAGGCAAGTGCAATTTGCCGTTTTTCAGTTCGAAGGCCCAGCCAGAACTTGGTGGAATGTAGTTAGGGCCAAATGGGAGAGAGAAGGCACCGCATGGATTTGGTTAAATTTTGTACGAAAATTTAACGAAAAATATCTTCCTCCTATCGTCCAGGAGAAGAGAGAGGACGATTTCATTAAATTCCGTCAGGGAATGTTGAGTGTAGCTGAGTACGAGACTCAGTTTACAAAGTTGTCCAAATTTGCCCATGAACTGATAGCCACGGAGCAAAGAAAAGTACGGAGATTTGTGCAAGGGCTAAATGTGGAATTACAAGAAGCTTTAGCGGCAGCCCAAATTAACACGTTTACGGAGATTTTGGAGAAGACCCAACGAATAGAAATTGCTAGGGCACAAGTGAGGGTTTTTCATGCAAAAAGGAGAGGTGCGCCTGGTGGAAGTCATAGGCAAGGACAAGGTGAATTAGATATGCCACCCTCTAAGATAGGTCGAGGAGATGGTGGTGAGAAAATTTCAGGGATATCTAAGGAAAGTACTCCAACAGGAGCTTCGCGTGGCTGGGGCCAAGCAAGAGGTGCCTCACAAGGAAGTCAGACCTCAGCCCCTCAAGTATCTTGTGGGTACTGTGGAAAGGTCAATCATACGGAGAATGATTGTTGGCGGAAAGCAGGAAAATGTTTATGGTGTGGTAGTACCGAACACCAGCTTGCAACCTGTCCCCGTAGATCACACCTCAACCCTGAACAAGCAAATGTAGGAGGGACTAAGCCAAGAGTGCCAGCTAGAGTGTACGCCTTAGATCAACAGGCATTACCTGAACCCTCGGAGATAGTAGAAGGTATGATTTGTGATTTCTATTGTTTAACTAAGTTTTGGCTATAATGAGACCTGAGAGTTGGAAACGAATATATAAGGAAAATACTCTACGTTATTCGAAATGCATGTATGAATTTCGATGACGAAATTCTTTTAAGGAGGGGAGATTGTGACACCCCGAATATTAGGAGGTTGTTTGTAAAGAAGATACTAAAGTGTATTTCTTTGGGTTTGATTTAAAACCTTATTTTGTTTTAAAAGATTAGAAACCCTAATATTTTAATCAAAAATTCTAGTTTACTTGTTTTAAAAGATACTAAAGTGTATTTTCTTTGGGTTTTCTTAAATCTCTCATATTTTAATTGAAACCCTAATTTTAATCACTAGAATTGTAAAATCTCTCACGTTTTTCTTAAAAATTTCCTTTTATTTAGAAATTATTCATTTATTAAAGCCCTACCACCCAGTCATTCCACAATAAGTGCAAATGAACCTAGAAAGTAGGGTTTCACTTTTCGGTTTCAAGATTGGAGCAAATTAGGGTTTTCGCGATTTTTCGTAGGATGATTTTTCGGTACGGAGCAAGGATCAAATTTGGTGATTAAAAGTGACTTTTAGGTGAGAAATAATATGTGATTAGGAGCAATGATATAAGGTTAGTGAATAAGAAGTAAAAACCCTAGTACGTGTGTTTTAAAGAAAAACGGCGCGAACCGGCGGGTACCACACGTTACCGATTGAACGTACCACTTGACCACCACTTCTTACCACATGAGCTCATTAATACTTGAGCAAAATATTCCCTCAATTCCAGCTGGCTTTGACCGAAATTGGTGACCAAAAATGCAAGGGAAAGTGAGAGAAATTTGCATGGCTTTGGTGGTGCCAAGTGTCACCACCCTATGGCTCTTTGCTTATTTTTTTTTCTTGCCATTTATCCTTCATTTCAGCTTCATTTCCTTCATTTCTTTTCTGGTTTTGGCCGAGCTTAAGAGGGAGAGAAAGAGAGCAAGAAACAAACTTCCTTCTTCTTGATTTGCACCATCCAAGTGAGGAACCAAAATTCTAAACCGATTAAAGTGTGAGTTGTGAGCTTGAGAAGCTAGGGAAACCAAGAATTCCAAGAGGAGGTGAAGTATTACTCTTGCAAGCTTCATTTGTTGAGGTATAAGGCTAAACCATGGCTTTGGTTCTTTTATTTTGGTTTAAGTTGTTGTATAATTCATGTTGTGGTTGGATTAGTAGTGAAACAAGTTGTTATGATGATTTAAAGGTGATATATGTGAGTTAGGGTTTGAGGTATTTGCTGCCTATACTTGCTATATGGATGATATATGTTATATTTAAGTTTATATAAGTGGTTGTGGTGATGATTGGAGCAAGAAATCAAGAAAGGTTGCATTGAATCCCAAAATTCCAGATTTCTGGAAAATTTCAGCTCTATTCTGTCCGATTTTATTGCACCATGTTAGAGGCCGAATTAGGCTTGGAATAAAACATACCCTCGCTGCCCTAGATTACATTCCAGTGTTCCGCGTAGACAGTTCAGTCTATTTGGCTGTGTTTATTCACTATAATCTGTTCGGATTTAGCCATTTTCCAAAACATGAAAGTTTTAGTACTCTGTCTTAACTTTTGAACACCTCCAATAACGCCTTAAACGGACCTTGATAGCCTGAGATATGACCATTCTAGTACAGTACAATTATTTAGCCGTTTAGTTGGAAGTTGGCTCTGTAAATTGGGAATTTGACCAGGTTACAATGGAAATTAGACTAAGTGTTCTTCATGAACATTGTAGGCCTTCGTCTTAGCTTCGAAATGGTATAAGTTGTACCTCAATCCGATAAGCGTAGCTTCAGATGTACCCGTTCCGCAAAAACCCGTCAAATCTATCTTTTGTAACTTCATTTCTGCACTTGATATTAGCTTAATTTTTGTTCTTGTATTGTTTTGAGCCTATGGAATGGCTATTGAACTGAAATTGTGTTATGGATAACTTTGGGTTGGATTGAGTAAAAGAATGAAGCCGTAATGGCTGGAAATTAGGTAAACACAAAGGGCATGCTGCCCAAATTTACGCTTAAGAACTAGAGAACTATACTTGCAACTTGAGTAAGGGTTAAGAGTGATTACTACTTGAACCATCTAGGGTACTTGAGTCTTCTTGTTCCGAGGTATATAAGTAAGGATTTGGCCGAACTTCTACCCTTGAGAAATGAAATAATGATTGCTCGAAGTATGTTTTCCTTGTACTTTCAACTCGCATGACAATTCAAGTATAAATGTTACAAAGTTTTACTGTTTAAAAAGCGAGCAAGTGTTTCACGACTACTATCCGAGTGAATTTCAATTTCTTGATTTTTATTGAACGAACCGTCTAAGTTCCGAATCTTAGTCGATTTTCAAAGTTCTTAAGCCAAGTTTTATCGCAGATTTGGACTCCAAACCCGGAGTACCACCCAGACGTGATTACTAGAGGCACTATATCTTTTGGTGAGTGCTTTCAAATACCGAATTGAACTTGATACTTGAACTTGATACGTGACCAATATGATTACATGTTATATACGTGAATTGTTAGGGCAAGAGTGTACTTTATTGCACTTGCCCTTATGTGATATATACTTGTTTATTGTTGCAATTGACTTGATATACTTGTTTATGATGCGCGCACTTCCTGGAATTCCAGAAACCCTGCGGCGAGTTACTTAAGTCGAGCCGGCAAGGGCTTGGTCGATTGGGTAACGAGCCCTGGGTCTCTTGTTTTGTCGAGTGGAGTGATATCTTCTCGACTAATCGGTATACTCGAGTATTACCACCCGTGTTTCTTGAGGATTTTGGGCCCAGCTGGGGGTTTGAACGGTGGACGGAGAGTCGTTTAAGTGGTGTTCTACTGGATTGGTTTCTTTACTTGAAAGTTGACGGAGTGTCAACTATTATGTGATCAAGCTCCTGATGATGAAATGGGAAGTTGGCTCCTGAGAGCCATCCGTATCCTTATGTTTTGGAATGATTATTGCTTATTGGATTATTGTTTATTCTGAAAAACATTTACACTCGCTCATTTTGAGATTGCTACTTGAAGTGTTATTGCTCACTTTTATGAACTCTTCATGCTCGTTACTTTGCTATATCGAAAACTTGTACTTATAAATAATGGTCAATTTGCTATTTGGAACCTCACTGGACTTTTAGCTCATTCCACGCTATTTGTTTTCCTTACAGGGGGTACAAGTGAGGCATGAGACATGTACAGACTAGCGTAGTCTAGTTGTTTTGAGTTTTGCTCTTGTACTCACGCTAGTACCCGACTAGGGTTGATTGTACTCGAAATTTAAACACTTTGTATCTGGATTTGAGCAGCAATGTATATATTAAGTTGAAATGGATATGTTATTCATTTTCTTTGGATGCACGTTGTTTTGCTTGAGTTATGGGTGAGTGCGTGAGTGAGTCCTGAAGAGAGTTGTGCAGGCGGTCCGCCAAACCTTTTGGTACGCCTTAGGGGGAGGTGGAGTCCTCACAATGTTCCTTCTCAATTTTACATTCTCTTCCTCTTGCACCTTAGTCTTAAGTTTCAATTCATAAGAGATTAGAGAATTAATGAGAGATTCAATAGGTATAGAGTTCAAATCTTAGCCTCTTCAATGACAGTCATTTTACTTTTTCAATCCTTGTACAGGGTATTCAATATTTTTCTATTTTTCTCACCTAGCGAGTATTCCTTTTCCAACACCTCTAAATCCTTAATGAGGTCATTGAATCTACAATAAATCTTGTCAATATTTTCATGAGGTTCCATTTTAAATGATTCATACTTGGTAACTAGAATTGATTTCTTTTGTTCTCATACATTTTCACTCTCTTCATGGATTTCTCTCAACTTATCCCAAATTTCTTTAGCAGACTTACAACCCTTGACCCTAATGGATTCATTTGAATCTAAAGTACTATACAACACATTCATAGCTTTGGCATTCAAAGTAAGGTGGTTCTATCTTCACCAGTCAATTCATTTCTGATTTTTGGTCTTGGTCTATGAGTGACTTCATAAATTATAGAGGCATCATATGGACCTTCATTAACAATAAATCACAGCTCAATATCAATAAATTATAAGAAAATAATCATTCTTTCCTTCCAACTCACATAATTTGATCCATTAAACATAGGTGGTCTAGTGACAGATTGCCCTTCAAAAAATATGGCATTGCTGATTGTCATTTTACTCCAAAATCGTTTGAGTTTAATCTCTAGGAGACCAAATTCTGATACCAATTGTAAGGATCGAAAATAACCTAAGAGGGGAGTGAATTAGGTAATTTAAAAACTAATCAAGTTATGAGACACTTTTTAGCTCAATATGAAATTTACCCTCTTTTCTAGATAACCACTCAATGGAACAGTTAATAAGAAAGCAAGATTGCTTGTGAGTAGAAGAGATGAGCAGTTTATATTTGCAAGATAGTAAGTAGTGGGGAAAAAATAGCAAACCAAATTCCAAACTCCTCTTGAGATTGAATATTACTTTATAGAGCAAGTTTTTTCAAGTTGATCAAATACAACCAATCTTTGTGTACAAAGGAAGGATCACTTCCTCCTTGCCCCAAACCACATTTGGTCAAATTAGGAAGTTTTACTATCACTCGGATAACCCTCACAAACCTACACTATTGAAGTAATTATCTCATACACGAAAAGCTTATATGAAGTTTACACAACTAATAGTACAAATCTTTTTTGCAGAGAATTTTCTCACTAAAATTACTCTAGATATTTCGTATTCTCAATGTGCAAAAGTCCTTTGAAAGTTGTTGGCCATGCACTATTTATATGAGATCAAAAAATATCCCATTAATACTTCCAACGTATAGAAGGTAGCTGAAGAGTCAACTAGCCGTTGAATATGTCGGACGTCCGGTACACCCATTTTTTACGTTCGACAGTAGGCAGTGAACTTGAGAAAACTTCTTTGATTATTTCGGACGTCCGATGTTTATGATGTTTCCTTCCGAAAGCAGTTGAGAAATCTTTCTCAGTTCTTTCGGACGTCCGGAGCTTCCAAGGCTTTGCATCCGAAGTGCCGCAAAGGTTATCGGACGTCCGGTGCTCTGATGTTCTGCATCCAATCGAGGTCAGTGAGTTAGATGGAATGTTTTAATTCTTTCGGATGTCTGATGGTGGGGTTCTTCATGCGTCCGGAGTTGCTCAATGGTTATCGGACATCCGATCCAGTCTTCACGAGCGTCGGACAGCTTTTAGCACACTGTGTCTCTTTCAATTGTACCTAATCTTTGAACCTGATTTGCTCTATTGCTGAAAAGATCTTTGAGGAGATATTAGCAACATCAATTTATTTTGTAATCATCAAAAGTTATGGACTAAGATTAACACCATGCAACCTTGTTTGAAGCTCTTGAAATCGGAAACTCATCAACTTAGATATCGCATCTAATGATTTCTAAACACACAAGACCATATGGTCAATGTACTCACACAAAATCTAAACATCCGAAAACAATATTATGAAAGTGGAAATCTAGGCTAATGACTTGCAAAAAGGAAGGAGAAAACCAAAGGAGAAGAAGGGAAGGAAAGGAAGAAGAACAAATGCAGCAGCAAAATTTTACATATCCAGTACAAATCTGAGAATATATGAACGAAAAAGGATAGAAAAGATTACCTTTAATACTTTATGGCACCAAATAAACATAGAGAGATTCAAAAAATTTGCATTCAAATGCTGAAACAAGCCAACTGAACTTTGCTGCAAAAATCTTCAAGAGCTGACGAACTCATTACTTTGAGCTTCGATTCGAAAGGCTTAGAGTCGTTTTTACTAATTTTCCCCAAAACAGATGTTGCTCAACTACCTCTAGAGATAATGCAGAAACAAAAAAAAAACGCCTAAAGGACTAAGATTGAGACCAGGTTTCGGCTAGGAAGAAGCTAGAATCGCCAACCCTGACTCAAATTTTCTAGAAATTTTTTTTGGCTCTCTCCTTTTTTTTTTCTCTCCCTGTTCTCTCATTTTCAAGCTTTTGTTCCTCCGCCATTTTTTTCTCACCCCTCTTGCCCTAATGCTGCGTTTTGTTGCTATTTAAATGGAATCAAAATCATCAAACCCTCATCTCAAGGGTTGTTATGAAAGCTAGTTTTGCTGGAGATTTTGGAGCCTTTGATCCTCTTGTTTCTAGAATTTTCTTGATGAATCCTATTGAGGTGAGGTGACTCTTGTACTGGGGAGCTTGAAGGAAAAGAAAGGGAAGCAAAATTGCCCCAAAAATGCTAGCAACAATGTACTGTTTCGGTTACAAGAATGCAGTTGGAGGAGAAGATCCCACACGCGTGAAGCAGTAGAATTTTTTTTTTATAACAAAAATCTGATTTTTTATTCCCATTTTCTTTCTTTTCTTTTCTTCACTTTTCCTAAAAATCAATCAAACAAAAAAGTGATTTTGTTTAAATAACTTCTTCTCTCTCTTTTTTTTTTCTTTTTTTAAAATAAAAGATAACAATAATAATGAAAATTAAATTAAATAACTAAAAAATAAAATTAAATAAATCAATAAAAATGAATGAATTAGCAAAATTTTTGGTGTCTACACCCGCTATGCCTCAATAAAATCTATCATTTTAGATAAAATCCCAGCTAAAATAATATGATGAATTGATTTCTTTTGCCATTCAACATCTTAGAGATGTCGAAGATGTAGAGAAGCAGCAAGTTAGAAAAATCTTATGACATATGCCTAAACTTAAGAAGATCAATCTTGAGGAAATAAAGTGGAGGAAATGGCTTGACCTTTTGGATGATCAAAGAAAAGAAACAATATTGTTCACACAAAAAAAGCAAGACGAGCTTTCTCAAATACAAATAAAGATTACCAACCTATGAAAAGAAGTCTAAAAGATTAAAAACTCTAAACTCTTACTTGTCAAGGGGAGTCAAGCATGTCAATGGGTAGAATTTGGGTTGGATCTTTTCGATCCAAATTCAGACCTATTAAATGTAATTAGACCCAGATCCAGACTTAGATCTTTACCCTTATGGATCTTAAAACATAAGTCTAAATTCAGACCTTCCTGAATCTGGGTATCCGATAGGTACCCATTGTATTATTCTAAATACACTAGAGTAAAAACGTAGTAAAAATACATAGATTTCAAAAAATATAAACACTATCCAATTTTTATTTCAAATAATAAAATTAATATTCAAAAAGGTGAATGCAAATTATGAACTCAAAAAATAACTATTATCAACTGTTTCGATTTATTTTTAAAACTTCAACTGTATTTGTGAGAACCCGAAAATTTTCACATTTTCTCGACATTATTTTATTTCTCACTTCCCTTTTTATATATATAAATTTGCTATCCAGTTTTATAAGGAGGGGTTTCATTCGATATATATGAGTGTGTGTTGTGTATATCAAATATAATTGTGCGTAGTTGTAAGTCTCTGTGTTGGAAGGACGGACGAGCGCGGCGTTTGAACTAGGGGGAAAAAGACAATTTTTGGTGGAAAAGGTTAGTACCAAATTCGGCAGCAAATCCAGCCAGTTCTTGGCCGGATTGTTGGTGAGTTTTGAAAAAAAAATGGTTTTTGCCACTGCCCTAAATCCAGCCCAGAATCTGGTCGGATTGTGACGTGGCACTTCGACAGCCAACTTTGACCGATTGATTTTCCTTCATTCTTATCCTGTTTCTTGGCTGAGATGTTTTCATTTTTGCTTCTCCTTGGCCGGCTCTTTTAGAGAAAAAAAAAAAAGAGAAAGTTCTTCATTTTCTAGTTTCAATCCTTGCTTAAATCTCGAGTTTTAACCGGTGGAATCACAAACTACTCCATACAAGTGTTAACTAGGAAGGAATAAAGGCTGTGGTGGAGTGATTTTGAGGAGGAAAATCTAAGCTACCATTTTCTTTGAGGTTTTAAGGTATTTTGCTATGAACATCTCTCTTTGCTTCTAATAGTTGGAAATTAGTGGCTTGTGGTTGCCATTTTGGTAGTTTTATTCAGTATTTCTTGGATTGAAGTGGTGATATGTGAATTTTCAGTTTTTCAGTTTTATAATAAATTTTCTGCCCATAAATGAAGTTTAAAGGCTAGCCATGATTTACTAGTTTTGATATGTGGAACAACTAGTGTTTTAGTGTTAGTTTACTTTACCTAAAAGAATTTCCAGCTTTTGTGCCTCAATCTTAGTTTTGGGTTTCTATTATGAGGTGCTAAGTGATGATATTTTAAGGGGGTTTAATAGTTATAATGTGTATGTGTGATTGTGGTTGATGGCTATGAGAATGGGTGTTTGATTGTAGGGTGGAGAGTGAAGAAATCAAAGGGAAATGCTGTCTGTTTATTTTCTTGTAATTTGAGTGAGTAAAAGTGACATTTGGGAAGGTGATTTTGTGATGTGTTGGACTTATTTTGTTTGGAACTCTTAGGTCCACTCTAAGGATGTTATAAGAGCTAAAGTTTTCTTGAACTTATACATTTTCGCATGGTGGATGGGATGACCGTTTTAACCGTTTTAAAACATGAGGAATAGCTACAAATATCCAGTTTTAAACTTCAAATGTTTACTTATTTCTTTCTCAAACTTTCTGAGTTTAGTTTGTGTTTGATTTAGGTAACTCTTAGTTACTCATGTCTTTGAGTTTAAAGGTACTTTTTCATCCCAACCGTCATGTATATACATTGTACTTCGGATTTCCTTCGATTCACCCAACTTTTGATTAATCTAAGGGTTTATTGGTGATTGAGGGTATCACCCGGAAGAATACTTTGGACGTTCTTTTGCTTAAATAGGTGAGTGTTCTTTGTTTGTTATGTTTCCATTAACTATATATGATTTGTTGTGGATTTGATTAAATGATAAATGTTTGTTAAAATGAATTTTGTTAGGCGAGTGCATACTTTATCGCACTCGATCTAAATCAAATGTGAAATTTTTAATGTTTAAGTGATTAAATGTTAGTTGTGCATGAATGTAAGCCTTTTGCCTGAATTGGACCCTTGCCCTTCGTTACTGGTCGACTCCAGCCAGAAGCGGATTCGGTCAGGTGATTTGGTGACCCTAGGTAAAAGTTTGGTTTACTCAAGTATTACCACGTTGTCGGGTGAAGTCTGGCCAATGTCCAGAAGGGGGAAGAATGAAATGAATGAATGAGTGACAATGTCAATGGAGGGGTTTTCACTTACAAAATGCATTTTAAAATGATTGGAGGAGTAAGGAAATGAAAGGTGAATGAAAGAACGAAAGGCTCCATGTGAGTATGTATCCTTTTAATGAATGTGTTATAATTGATTCATATTATAAATGTTTCCTGGATTACTTGTTATTACATGATGAATGTCCTTGTTTAAATTGATTATTGTCTAGAACCTCACTGAGCTTTTAACTCATTCCGTTAGTTTTGTTTTACTTAACAGGGGATGCGAGCAAGGACGAGAGATCTGTATAGACTAACCTAGTCTAGTTCTTTTGAATTTTTGTAATGGTTCTCGTCCTAGTGCTTGGCAAGAGTTGGATGTATGAAGAATTGAGAACCTTTGTATATTTGAGTTGTATTTCTTTTGAGATAGGAATGTATATAAGTATATGTTTTAAGTTTGAAATTTTTGTTACACTTGTTCTTCTGGTCTTATTTTCATTTTTACTTGAGGTGTATGCTTGAGTCCCGACGAAAGTTGGGCAGGCGGTCCGTCGAACCCTGGGGTACGCTCTCGAGGGAGGTGGGGCTGTCACAGTATCGACATCCAATCTTTCATTTATTTGCGTTTACTTTTTCTCATTTTTTGAAAAAATTTATACTAATTACAATGACAACTAGGATTAGTTTGAAAAAAAGAAAACAATCATGCAGTCTTACTGTATTTGATCCATTGACCACAGAATATTAGAATATTTTATAAATTTACTAATATTTATATATGTATGTATGTATATATATAATTTAATTTTATATACATGGGTATGGGTAGGGTCTGGTAAAGTTTTGGATTTGAATATGAATCATACAAAATCAGATCCTACTGAGATCCATAATTCTTTTACAAGATTTGGGTTTAGGTAGGGTCTAGATTTGATAAATTAAATCCAAACCCTATTCAAATACATTGGGTCTAAATTGGATCTAGATAAAACCCGATCCATTGACATGTTTAAGGTGAGCCAAACGTCGGAGAAAATGAAAGTACTATCTGAAATCAACCGTGAAAAATTGTCATCACTCAAACTCTAGGATTGCATGCAATCGTTTTCTTTGTTCCATGCTTTATCAACATAAGTAGATAAAGAGCCGAAGGGCTGTGATGAGCTGGAGGTTTTCGTCGTCCTCTCACGTGCCCGGCATGTGGATTGGAAGCATTATGTTGTTCGCGCATCGCGCGTTAGCTTCCCATTAGACCTTCTTCTAACCCTAAATCAAACCCAACCTCTGAGGCGCCGCTTCTCATCTTCTCCTCTTCCTTTTCTTCTCTATTTTCTCTCCTCTTCTCCTCAGACTCTCTCCGTTCCTGTCCTTTTCCTCCCTCTCTCTCTCTCTCTCTCTCTCTCTCTCTCTCTCGTGCTTTCGCTCGTATTTATTCTTGATTCCACGACCTCTGAAAGCTTCAATAAAACTTCCAGACGAGTGAAGATCCGCACAAGTCTAGATTAGTAGTTCATTTTGAAATCTCATTACTTGATTCGATGTTAACCCTGATTTTGTTTCTCTTAACTTTTGCCGGTGATTTCGCTTGTGAAGGCCACCAAATTTCTCATTTTCTCTAAAATCTGGCCTCAAACAACCCTTTCCATTCCAACACATGGGCGGGTCAACAGAATCCTAATCAACAGTAAGCTCTCAAGCTTCGCCCACCGCCGCTTTGTTCTTCTTTTTCTTCCCCGTGCTGCGCCGTTCTTTGCAGATGCTTGTAGATCGATAGTTGATTGCGATTTGTGTGTGAAAAGTGCAGGTTAAGGAGGGAAAAGGTAAGAAGAATCAGCAGCGATGGTGGTGCCTTTGCTTTCTTGCTTTCTCTATATCTGTTTTTTCGTTATTTCTCCCAATTCCATATTGAACTTAGAAGTTGCCGAATCAATATTTTCTCTAAAATGTATTTTTTTTCCATGAAACAGAGATGACCAGTGGGATGCTGCTCGTGGAATTCTTAGTATCTGATCTCATCAATTTTTTGGGTTTTCTTTTATAGTGGTATGGCCAAACCTCTTTGGGTTTTTTGTCTCCTTTCTTATCTAATCTTTTTCTCCTCTACTCTTTTATTATTTTTATCAATTTCATGCGCAGGTGCTGCAATTGGACATTTCTTTGGTTCTTTTCGCTCGCACGCTTGTCTCATCAATTTATTGGAAGTGGTTCAGGTTGTTATGGGATAATGTAATGAGTTTACGTTTCTTTAGATTGAGGCTGATTTACAGATGGTAATTTATAATTCTTCAGTTTTTTATCACTCCCCGTCTACTTGAAATAAATTTTGAATTCAGACTTAATTTTTGTTTTAAACCTGTTTTCTTTTTTTTTTTGGCAGAATTCCATGTTCAGGATGGAAAAAAACTACTTGATTACGTGGCTGAACATATTCAATAGGTGAGTTTGTGAATTCTCATTATTTAGGATTTTGACCATTCTTAATGATTGTTTCTCAACCATATACTTTTTATTAGCTTTAATCTGAATCGGATGGAGTTGTCATGGTCTTATCTGTCATTTAGTCTGGTTAGTGGAGATGGTTTGTTTGACTTTCAAGAGTGTTTTAAGAAGTCCTATGTTTTTTATAAAGTGGCTGTGTATTTCCACTATAATTTGTAAATTAGTTGTTAAATATATGGTTAGTGTTTTATATCTTGTTGTAGCGCTTGAAAATTGTCTAGCGGTCCTTAGGATTCCATCTCTTGGTGCTGATTGGTTGGCTTTTTTATGAATGTCTCATGGAGTTTGTACCATGACCAATCATATGTAGTTGATCACCTTGCTTATGAAAGGGAGTGGTATTTGCTACATGCAAAGTAAAAGAACCTTTTGAGCATCCAAAGAGGCTTTGATTTTGTCAGTGATAGAACAAGGATTTGCTTAATATGAATTAACAATTCTATTCTGTACCAGAGCTTGAACAACATCTTCCTTAAATTGATGACTTGAAATTTTGTCTAGGGATTTTATTAGCTAGAGACTATGCAAGAGCTCTTGCATGAAATTTCATTAGTGTTAAGATTGGTAAAATCACGTAGGACACTACAAATTTGACTACATTGATGGCACATATCTTATCCAATTACTGTTTTAATATTTGTAGAAATTTTACACTGTCTTTAAATTGTTTTTCAGTAGTCTATGATGCAAGAGGAGGATTCCTAAAACTAATAGATTTGTAGATGTAAATTACAGCTCCAGTAGCTATTAGCTGTTGAGGAGTTAGGTCTATCTTTGCAAATGCTAATATCATCAAAGAATGGTATGGCATACATTACAACTGAACTTTATTACATTATTGTTGCCACACATATGTACTAAAGTAAAGTCATCCATTTTAAATCTTTTTTCTTTGAATTGGCAATCAGGAAGCAAGAGGTAGAGCAATACCAAAGAAAAATTCAGTTGTAAGCAAGTTCTTTACAATATATTATGAGTATACAAGAGAGTTGCAGGTTTAAATTGTATTCACTGTTTCTGAATTGTTTTGAGCTATCTATGTGATTGGCCATACCATTCTTGAAGAAGGCAAAATACTTGTTTTACAATATATTATGGTGAACACAAATCTCATTTTATCTTTCCATACCTATCTGTGTGATATCGCAGGAGTGTTTCTTTTACTGCTTTTGTCTTCCTATTATTACCTACTAATCTGTTTTACTATCAGATGTATGAAGTCAAGCCTTGTGTATGGTTTAGTGGTTATCTTTTTGGCAGGTACATTTAGACTTGTGTGACTAATTTTGTTAAACGGTTAGACTGGTTTGTTTTATATAATTACAATAGGAATGACATTGATAGTTTGATCACAGGTACTTTTTGTTTGATTGTTACCTATTAATATATTTGTCTCAATAGTAGACACATGAATCCAGAACTGTCTTGTGATTTAGTAGTTATTTATATTCTAGGTAGGCATTTTGAAACTTGTATGCCCATTTTTGTTAAAGTGTCTACCTCAGCTTGCTTTATAATGCAGAAAAGTCATTGCTAATCTGACCATAATTATTTATTTGATATCTTTGTGGCTATATAGGTATAGTTTTTAAGCTTTTGTTCTCTATCTTTTGTCTTTTTCTTCATTTTGTTCCCTTCAGAATTTTGCTTTTAATGACTCTGGTATGTTATTTTTGTTCCTTCAAACTGAATCCTCATTCCTTGTTCAGTCGTGTAATATTCTTACATGCATGGTTTAGACTTGTTTCTATCCTGCTTTTACCAAAAAAAAGTTACTGAGATTGCACGCCATTACATATAGACTTTGCTATCCATTCTAGGAGAGAATTTTTCATCTCTTTGTTTGACTGCACAATGCATGGATCAGCAAACACTTTCCAAGACAATTACATCATCTATAAATCCCTTTCTTAGCCATGATTGCACGATTCTTAATTGTTTTTTATCAGTTTTATACTCCTGTGTGTAAGTATTGTTTGATACGTATCTATATGCATGTTGTATTTTAAATTCTCGGCATTAGAACTTTATTGTGATCTAATTGAAACTTTTCATAAATTTGTTGCTTGTAGGAAGTTTCAAAGTCTGCTGATTGTTCCCTTGAGGAAAGCACAACTCCAACGATAGTATTGCAGAATGAGAGCAAAATTTATGTCATCGAAATGATAGAAAAGAATTTCCATCAAAACTGAAATTTGCGGCTGATCATTCTCTCGAAGAAGGCGAAATGCTTGTTTTTCTTCCTCAATCCAGCAATTCTTTTCCTGCTGTTGTCCTTAACAAAAACGAATTGAAAATATGTATCTATGGCATTATAAAATTTATTCTGTTTCTAAAATATATAATGTAATTTGATTGTGGTTAGCGCATGTTGCTTTCTTGTGAGCCTCTTCTCCATTAAGTTATTTCATCGTTAGTTCTTCCTTAGCTATGAACTTGCAGGCATGGGCATGAAAAATATTTATATCACCGCGCACCGCGCGGTTTGTGCCTCCTAGTTTATAGTTAATTGCCTAAAGGTATGTAGGCAAAGGCACAACCATTCTTACTTTTAAGCAAAGATTAAGAGCTTCACATCTTTCTTGCCAAGGAGAGCTAGAAATTGGAGAAAATGAAATCACTATTTGAAACCAACTGCGAAGAGTTGTCATCACTCAAACTCTAGGATTACTTGTAATCTTTTTCTATGTTGCATGCTTTATTTATAGTTAATTACCTAAAGCATATAGCCAAAGGCACAACCATTCTTACTTTTTCAGTAAAGGTCTTTTCTTCATTTACTTAATTGTAAGGATCGAAGACAACCTAAAAGGGGAGGTGAATTAGGTAAATTAAAAACTAATCAGGTTATGAGACACTGTTTGGTTCAATATAAAATCTACCCTCTTTTCTAGATGACCACTCAATGGAACAGTTAATGAGAAAGCAAGATTGTTTGTGAGTAGAAGAGATGAGCAGTTTATATTTGCAAGATAGTAAGTAGTAGGAAAAGAATAGCAAACCAAATTCCAACTCCTCTTTAGTTTGAATATTACTTTATAGAGTAAGCTTTTTCAAGTTGATGAAATACAACCAATCTTTGTGTACAAAAGAATGATCACTTCCTCCTTACCCCAAGCCACACTTAGTTAAGTTACGAAGTTTTATTATCATTCGGATAACCCTCACAAAGCTATACTATTGAAGTATTTTTCTCACACAAGAAAAGTTTATACGAAATTTACACAATTAATAGTACAAATTTTTTTTGAAGAATATTTTCTCACTAAAACTACTCTTGATCTATCGTATTCTCAATGTGCAAAAGTTCTTTGGAAGTTGTTCGCTATGCACTATTTATATGAGACCAAAAAGTATCCCATTAATGCTTCCAACGAATAGAAAGCAACTGAAGAGTCAACTAGCCGTTGGGAGTATCGGACGTCCGGTACAATCAATTTTTGCGTCCGACAGCAGGCAGTGAGATTGAGGAAATTTCTTTAATTCTTTTGGACATCCGGTGTCTCTGATGCTTGCATCCGAAAACAGATGATAAATATGAGAAATTTTCTTCAGTTCTTTCGGACGTCTGGTACCTCCAATGTTTTATGCCCGAAGTGCCGCAATATTTATCGGACGTCCAGTGCTCTAATGTTATGCGTCTGATCGAAATCAGTGAACTAGAGAGAATGTCTTAATTCCTTCAAATGTCTGGTGGCGGAGTTCTTCATGCGTCCGAAATTGCGCAATGATTATCGAACGTCCGGTCTAGTCTTCACAAGCGTCCGACAGGTTTCAGCACCCTTTGTCTCTTTCAATTGCACTTAATTTTTGAGTCTGATTTGCTTCATAGTTGAAAAGATCTTTGAAGAGATATTAGTAACATCCATTTGTTTTATAAACAACAAAAGTTAAGAACTAAGATTAACAATCTCCCCCTATTTTATGATGACAAAACAATGGATGGAAAAGAAAAAATTGAGCCAAAACTCCCCCTTACTTAATGTATCAAAAATTTTTGAGTGCTAAGATTTTTAAAGTCAGGATAACTCCCCCTCAGGATATCTCCCCCTTACACATTAACCAATTTACACTTTCCAACATCCATTTCTTCCCCTTTTGTCATCATTTTAACAACCAATATCAGAATCAATATCAACAATCCAAACATCAACAATATCAGCATCATCAATCATGAATCAACATCAATCAATATCTACTCCAATATACCAAACATACCAGAAATGCAATCCAAATACAAACACAGAAAATTAATATAAAAAAAAATCAGACGAAATGCCAAACAGAGAAATACTATCGAAAATACCTTAGCAAATCAATCCATAAATCATTAAAGTGTATCAATATCCATTAGTACAAAGTACTTTTTGAGAAATACTATCAAAAATACCTTAGCAAATCAAACCAGAAATCATTAAAGTGTATCAATATCCATTAGTACAAAGTACTTGTTCCATCAAAAGAGAGAATTACAAAAGATGCAGATGCCTAATATGAAGTGCCATCCTAGAATGAAATGCAAGTGCCTAAGAGTGCCTAAATTGTGATTTTGGACGATCCAGACATTCTTCTTGCAAGGCGAAATTGAGCAGGATCCACCTCACTTTAGTTTCCTCACCATCATCATCACTGGTTTCAGTTGCTGGAGCGTTACCCTTATCTTGTGGCTGAGAACTTAAGGCATGAATTTCAGGAGTGGACTCAGTATGTAACCCTTTATCTTGTGGAACAGTTGACCCAATTGACTCAGTCCGAAACTCCTTTTGATGCATATTTTTATCTTCTTGAGGGACAGGAGGCACAAGCAAAATTTTTTGTTTATAAATATGGCTTGTTGCTCAGGTGACATAGTAATCATCAGACCGTTTTCAAGAAGGAGAATGTGTTGTTTGAGCTCCTCAAGTAAGGAGATGACTTCATCAGTGGATGAGGAAGGCTGATTGGATGATTTTCTGAGATGGATGCTAAAGGATGATATATATTGAGGCTGGTCTTTGGGAGGTATAGGGGTGACAGGAGTTTCATGACGGCTCTTTATCTTAAATTCCAAAACAGACTCCTTGTAGCACCAATGACCATCAAAGAATCTCAAATTTTTTCTTTCAAAATAAATTTTTGAAAAGATGGTGGATGCACTCTCTTTTGGTGACACTCAAGTGAAAGGAATCTTAAAATGAGCAAAGATAGGAGTTAAAAATTTTTCATATGAAAGTTTTCTATGGGTATTAGTGCTAATTTTGAGCAAAAATTTGCACATGACAAAGTCAAAGTCAATTTTGACTTTCTCAACAAAGCAATAAAACAAGTAAAGCTCCATTTTATTGGCATCAGTCTTATGACTATCAATGGGAACCAACAGGTTTGAAATTATCATAAAGATGATCAGATTTTGAAGATTGAGATCCTCCAATTTTGCCTCAACAGGTGTGTGAAAGTGTGTTTGAAAATAGGTCATCGGTTTTTTAACATGAAAATGATGATAGGCAGAAAGAAATTCTTCATAAGAGAAAAAGTTTGTAATTTTTCCTTTAAAATCATCTCCAATTTTGGTCTTTAAGACCACATTAATAATGTCAGGATTGAATGCAATATCAACTGAATTGACACGAGAAATAAGATCTGTGTGAGAACTACCATCCTAAGGTTAGCAAAGAACTAATGAAGCATATCAGGATAATAGGTGTTAGGGTAAATTTAGAATGTGAGACCATTTTTGGAATTCAAAGAGCTTAAGAATTGGTTCACAGTCAAGGTTACGGAATTCAGAGGTGAGAATGGTCCTTTGAGTGATGAAACCCTTCTGTGAAATCCATTCAAACCTCTCCCTGGCATCATCATCAATAAACTTGGGCAATGGAGTTGGCTCTTCCTCAGTTTGAGCATCAGGTTGCATTCTGGCAGGACGTTTCCTTTTTCCACCGCGTTGAGCAGCAGTTGGTACATTAGTCCTTTTTCTTGGTGATTTCCTGGTGAAAGGCTCAACAAGAGTTCTTGGCTGTTCATCATCACTGATGTCGGGCAAAACAGTTGATTGTTCCTCAGACTGAGCTGTACGTTCCCTCTGACAGAATGTTTCCTTTTTTCACCTCGTGTTTCAGTCCCTTTTCTGGGTGATTTCGTGGTGGAAGGCTCGACAATTTTAATGTCTTCATCTCTTAGCCTGGTAGTGCGTCCGGTACCAGCAGGGCTCCTCTCACTAGAATCATGATGATATGCAAGATATTTTTCATTGCAGAGTGTGATGAAAATGTGTATGAAACGGACTAAAATTGCAGTATAGACTACAATGTATGCTTGAATCTTCCAAAAGGAGTGAATTTTGAGTGACTAGTATTTTTGCTGAAAATTGGGATCGGTGGAGTGGTTGATAGTTAGAAGGAGTTATGAGTGCTAATGAAGGCGCAAAAGGGGTGTGATGGTATTGGAGAAATTAATTTCTTGGAACTTGTTCAGAGAAAAGATGAATTTGAAATTTGAAAGTGGGAGAAGAGAAAAAGGTGCGTCCAAGACAATGGTTGCAAAATGAACTAAATGAAAAAGAGAATTGCTTTATAATACGCCTCTTTTGAGTGTCGGACGGCCGAACGAAGAGAAGCGCCCGATATTATCGTCCGAACCAAATTTTCTGAAAAAATGGCTTAGAACACTGTCGGATGTCCGTTCATCAGGTATTGGACGTCCGATAAAGTCTGACCAGAGAATTTTTTAGAAAAACTTTTTCAAAACGCCCAATTTTATTCTCAAAATACAAACTGATCCAGTGGTAGGACTTTTGTAAGAATGTCAGCACTTTGATCTTTTGAACAAACATATTGTACACAAATTTTACCCTTTTGGACAAGATCATGGATGAAATAATACTTTATATATATATGTTTTGTCCTAGAATGTTGAATGAGATTTTTTGCCAAATTTATGGCACTTGTATTATCACAATACATAGGCACACAGTCATACATTAATTCAAAATCATTCAAGATACTTTTCATCCACAATAATTGAGCACAACATGCACCGGCGGCAACATACTCCGCTTCGATCGTAGACAAGAAAATAACATTTTGTTTCTTACTAAACCAAGACACTAAACAATTACCAAGAAAGTGACATGTACCACTTGTACTTTTTCTATCTATCCTACAACCACCAAAATCAGCATCCGAAAAACTACATAAAGAAAATTCATGACACTTAGGATATCAAAAACCATAATTCAAGGTTCCTTTTAAGTATCTAAAATTTTTTTCACAGCAATTAAGTGAGATTCCTTTGGAAAAGATTGGAAACGAACACACAAGCAAACAGCAAACATAATATCAGGTCTACTTGTGGTTAAATAAAATAAACTACCAATCGTGCCTCTATACTTCTTCTCATCAATTTTTATACCTTCTTCATCCTTGTCAAGTTTGGTAGATGTGTACATAGGTGTTCCAACTTGCTTTGAATCATCCATTCCAAAACTTTTGAGAAGTTTCTTTGTATATTTAGCTTGATTAATGAATGTGCCTTCTCGATTTTGAACCACTTGGAGCCCAATGAAGAAATTCAACTCTCCCATCATGCTCATTTCAAACTCATTTTGCATAACAGTGAAAAAAATCCTTGCACAAACACTCATTAGTAGCACTAAAGATAATATCATCCACATATATTTGCACAATTAGAAAATCATTTTGAACTTTATTTAGTGAAAAGAGTGATATCCACAATACCTCTTTTAAAACCATTCTTAACTAAAAAACCACTTAAACGTTTATACCATACTCTTGGAGTTTGTTTTAATCCATACAAAGCTTTTGAGAGTTTGAACATATGATTTGGATATATCTCGTTTTTAAAATCGGGAGATTGGTCAACATATATTTCTTGATCAATAAAATCATTTAAAAAAGTACTTTTAACATCCATTTGAAATAATTTGAAATCTTTGAAACATGCAAATGCCAAAAACCTTCTAATTGATTCTAGTCTAGCTACGAGAGCAAATGTTTCATCAAAATCTATTTTTTTTCTTGAGCATACCCCTTAGCAACAAGTCTAACCTTATTTCTCATAACATCACATTTGTCATTCATTTTATCTCTAAAATTTCATTTTGTGCCAATGATAGGATGATTTTGAGACCTTTCAACTAATGTTCAAATCTTGTTCCTTTCAAATTGATTTAGTTCCTCTTCCATAGCTAAAATTCAGTTTTCATCTTTCAAGGCATCAACAACATTTTTAGGTTCAAAATGCGAGACCAAGACAAAATTATCCATCAATTGCTTAGCGGAGGTACGAGTTCTAACCTTTTCGGATGGATCACCAATGATAAGCTCCTTCGGATGGTTTTGAACAAGTTTCCAAACTCTTGGAAGATCTCTAGGTGTACCAACATCCTTGTCATTTTCTTCCAATACTTGGTTCTCTTGAGGATCATCTTCTTTCGAATTATCTTCTAGTAGAGCATTGTCTTGATCATGAATTGTGAGCTTCTTAAGTTCTTCTTGAATACCTACATCATCATCCTCATAACAACTCTTGCAGATATCATCTTAGATTCATCAAATGTAACATCTATTACTTCTTCAATAACAAGGGTTCTTCTATTATAGACTCTAAATTCTCTTTTATTTTCACAATAACCCAAGAAAATACCTTCATCAAATTTTTTATCAAATTTTTCAAGATGTTCCTTGATATTCAAAATAAAATATTTGCAACCAAAAACTTTAAAATATCTAACAATTGACTTTTTATCAAAAATTAACTCATAAGAGATTTTGGTCATAATTGGTTTCAAAAGAACTCTATGCATTGCAGAACAAGCCGTATTTACTGTTTCGGCCCAAAAATATTTTGGCAAGTTGCATTCACTTAACATGGTTCTTGCGGTTTCTTGAAGAGTTGTATTTTTTCTTTTAACAACACTATTTTGTTGAGGAGTTCTTGCAATTGAAAATTCATGTGTAATTTCATTGTGATCACAAAATTTTAAAAAATCACAAAATTTAAATTTTGTGCCATTGTCATTTCTAATTTTAATGATTTTCAACCCAATCAGATTTTCAACTTTTGCAAATAGGGAAACAAAATTTTTGAAAATATCATCCTTATGAGCAAGAAACATCACCCAAGTGTATCTAGAATAATCATCAACAATAACTAAATAATATCTTTTACCAACCAAGCTAGTAATTTATGTTGGACCAAACAAATCAAGATATAAAAGTTCCAAAGATTTTGAAGTAGAAACGCATTTCTTGGGTTTAAAAGAAACTTTGGCTTGTTTTTCAAATTGACAAGCATCACAAATTTTGTCATTTTCAAACTTAATTTTTGACAAATTTCTAACAAGTTCCTTTTTGAAAATTTCTTTTAACAAACTCATGTTGAAATGACAAAATTTTCTATGCCACAACCAAGGGTTTTCATTTGAAACTTTAAGGCATTTAAAGTTAGAGAAATCAATATTTTCAAGAATAATCACATAGATGTCATTTATTCTTTTTTCTTTGAAAATAATATTAAATTTTGTGTCAAAAATAAAACATTCATGCTTTTTAAATAACACAAACAGATTTATATCACACAATTGACTAACACTTAACAAATTATAACTCAAATTATCAATTAGAAGAACGTTGTGAACAAAAATTTGATCATTCTTACCAACATCACCTATTCCAACTGTTTTGGCTTTATTATCATTTCCAAATATCACTTTTTCACTTGATTTTGGTTTGAATTTGATAAATTGTGATGGATTACCGCTCATGTGCCTTGGACATCCACTATCTATAAACCATTTTGATTCCTTAACAATATTCACCAAATTCACCTACACAAAAATTCACAAGATAATATTTGGTATCCTTTTTTTTTTCGATTCTTGAGAGTTAGCATTATGTCTAACTATCCACATGCATTTCATGTCATTTCTTATATTCTTTCTTACATAACAATTACTCTTCATGTGATCAATTTGGCAACAAAAACTACACATAGTCAGCGAATTATTTGCATGGACAGGTTTAACAAATCTCACTTGCCTTCTCTTATGAATGGTAAATTCGTTTGCACTAGAATTCAACCTTTTCTCATGAATGCCAAAGTGAGGTTTTAATTCATTCCTTTGAAAACAATTTTGTTTCTTGTGTTGAAGAAACTCATTTAGACAATCCATTCTTCTTTTCAAGTCACGTTGTTCTTTTTTGAACAAATTACAAAGTTTTATTTTTCTATCAAGCTCAAAAAGTAAAACAGTCTCATTCTTTTTGAAGTAGTCATTTTCAACTTTCAACTTTTTGTTTTGTTGAAAAAGATTTGCATTTCTTGAAACAAAAAACTAATTTTCTGTTTTAGTTCTTTATTTGTCGCATAAAATTTTTTCAAGTTATCATGCAATCTCTCAATGAAAGATTCAATATCATCATCAGATTCATCATCACTATCAGGTTGAGAGTTGCAAGTAGTTACCTCATCATCACCAATGGCTTTGGCTATGAAAGCCATTTGAATAGATTTTTTTTCCTCTTTAACATCACCATTTGAGTTGCAATCATTCCATGTGATTTAAAAGTTGTTGAATTTTGGTTTTCGTTCAACTTTTCTTTCCTTCTTCTTCTTCATTGGGCACTCACTCATGTAGTGTCCAAGTTGGCCGCATTTAAAGCATTTGTCAGCTTGCTTTTTATTGGACTCTTGCTTTACTTTGTTTTTTTGCATTGTTGAACTGATTTGGAAATATATTGTTAGGTCCTCCTTTTTTGAATCTCCTTTTGTTGAGGATTCATTTGAAATTTCTTGTGAAGAGAGTAAAATTATTGTCATCAACTTCCATATCTTCTCTATCCAAAAAAGCCGAGTCATCTTCATTTTGAGATACTTTTAGAGCAATACTCCTTCTCACTTTTGTATCCTCTTCCTCTTGCACCTTAGTCTTAAGATTCATCTCATTCGAGGTTAGAGAATTAATAAGAGATTTAATAGGCATAGAATTCAAATCTTTAGCCTCTTAAATGGCAGTCACCTTACTCTCCCAATTCTTGGACAGGGCATTTAAGATTTTTCTGTTTTTCTTACCTAGGGAGTATTCATTTTCCAACACCTCTAAATCCTTAATGAGGTCATTGAATCTACAATGCATTTTGTCAATGTTTTCATGAGATTCCATCTTAAATGATTCATACTTGGTAACTAGGATAGATTTCTTTTGTTTTCTCACATTTTCACTCCCTTCATGGATTTCTCTCAGTTTATCCCAAATCTTTTTAGCAGATCTACAACTTTTGACCCTAATAGACTAATTTGAATCTAAAGCATTATACAACACATTCATAAACTTGGCATTCAAAGTGAGGTTGGTTCTATCATCACCAATCAATTCATTTCTGATTTTTGGTCTTAGTCTATGAGTGACTTCATCTATTATAGAGATATCATATGAATTTTCATTAACAATAAACTACAAATCAATATCAATAGATTGTAAGAAAATAATCATTATTTCCTTCCAACTCACATAATTGAATCCATTAAATATTGGGGGTCTAGTGACAGATTATCCTTCAAAAAATATGGCATTGTTGGTTGTCATTTTACTCCAAAGCCTTTTGAACTTAATCTTTAAGAGACCAAACTCTGATACCAATTGTAAGGATCGAAAACAACCTAAGAGGGAGGTGAATTAGGTAAATTAAAAACTAATCAGATTATGAGACACTTTTTGGCTCAATGTAAAATTTACCCTCTTTTCTAGATGACCATTCAATGGAACAGTTAATAAGAAAGCAAGATTGCTTGTGAGTAGAAGAGATGAGCAGTTTATATTTGCAAGATAATAAGTAGTGGGGAAAAAATAGTAAACCAAATTTCAAGCTCCTCTTGAGCTTGAATATTACTTTATAGAGCAAGTTTTTTCAAGTTGATCAAATATAACCAATCTTTGTGTATAATGGAAGGATCACTTCCTCCTTGCCCCATGCCACACTTGGTCAAGTTATGAAGTTTTACTATCACTCGGATAACCCTCACAAATCTACACTATTGAAGTATTTTTTTCACACAAGAAAAGCTTATACGAAATTTATACAACTAAGAGTACAAATCTTCTTTGAAGAGTATTTTCTCACTAAAACTACTCTTGATCTTTCGTATTCTCAATGTGCAAAAGTTCTTTGAAAGTTGTTGGCTATGCACTATTTATATAAGACCAAAAAGTATCCCATTAATGCTTCAAACGGATAGAAGGCAGTTGAAGAGTCAACTAGCCGTTGAGAGTATCGGACGTCCGGTACAATCGATTTTTGCTTTTGACAGCTGGCAGTAAGCTTGAGAAAATTTCTTTAATTCTTTCGGACGTCCGGTGTTTCTGATGTTTGCGTCCGAAAGCAGATGATAAATATGAGAAATCTTCTTCAGTTCTTTCGGACGTCCGGTACCTCCAATGCTTTGCGTCCAAAGTGCCGCAATGTTTATCGGACGTCCGATGCTCTAATGTTATGCATCCGATCGAAGTCAGTGAGTTAGAGAGAATGTCTTAATTCCTTCGGACGTCTAGTGGTGGAGTTCTTCATATGGCCGAAGTTACGCAATGATTATCGGATGTCCGGTCTAATCTTCACAAGCGTCCGACAGCTTTCAGCACCCTTTGTCTCTTTCAATTGCACTTAATCTTTGAACCTGATTTGCCTCATAACTGAAAAGATCTTTGACGAGATATTAGTAATATCCATTTGTTTTGTAAACATCAAAAGTTAGAAACTAAGATTAACACTAATTTCTTTGCACTTTATCCCTTACTTTTGTTTAATATTTTCAATAGTCAATATTTTAAGATATCAATTTCAATTATAAAAACAAAGATTTTGAGATATCAATTGCGTAATTTCTTTGCACTTTTTCTCTTGATTTATTTAATGGTTTCCTCGGGGTATTTCATTGTGGGAAGGTCGATAATCCTTGTCTTGAGAAAACCATCAAACATGCCTTGCAAGTCAGAGTCAAGGAAGGGGTATTCCCTTTCTTGCGTCTCTCTTAAATCTTGAGAGGAATCTTTCTTCTCAATAATTTTTTGGTATACCTTTATTGCAATCTTCATGGGTGCTGAGTTTGTTGCTGTAGACTTCTTATTGTTAGATTTTGGAAGAAGATTGTCCCCTTTCTTATTCTCTTCCCTCTCATTGTTTGATTGAGATACTTGAACACAAGAAAGTTGAACAAGTGGGCTATTACTCACACTGGCAGAAAATTACTACAAGAAAACAGGTTTATTATGAAGCCAGAATTGTGCCACAAAAAGTCAAAAAAAAATCACAAAAACCTTTTAGTGGCACAAAAGCGACAGAATTCAATTTGTGTCACAAAAGTAGTAGTTACAAAAGAAAATGGTGCAATTTGTGGATGTGCCACATGTATTTGCATTGCTTTTTGTGATACTAGTTTAAGGGTTGCCACTCTACTTGTAGCACAAAAAATGCACTAAAAATATCAACAATGTTATGCGACATAAACTTGTGCCGCAAAAAAGTCACTAATATAAAGGTCAGAAATCAATTTTTTAAATATCATAATATTTATCCTGCTCAAATACACTAAAATTGAATATCAGAACAAATTAAAGTTCCACAGTACACTAGAATAAAGTATCATACACCGCTTCAGTCAAATTCTACAAACTTTATCATATGTCATCATTTTGAAAAAAAAAAATAGAATGAACTTCTTAGAGTAGTATAGTTCACTCCAATAACAAGATGTTTCATACATCCTAAGAAGTGCTTGTTTTGAAAAGTACAACTTTATTATACATCTCTCAAAAGTATCTTGATATGTCAAAATCCTGAAATAACACAAAAAATATGGTCATAACCATTTTTGAATACTAGAGTTTAGAAAGCTCAGCCGTCAATTCACTTCCAAATTTGGGAAAGTAACCCATATCCACAACCCAATAAAACTACATTCAATAAAATTTCGAGGTGGGAAGAGGAGAATTTAAGAAGAAGAATGAGCAAACTTCAAGATAAAAGGTGTGCTCCACCCTCTACTAAAGAAATACAATCTGAGGACCACACCAATAGATTTTAGATGGTTTTAACTGTGAATTCAGTCAAAGAGTTAGGACCACCAACATCGTGAAAAAACATGTGCATAAGAAAGTGGTGTAAAAAAGTGTATTCCTTACTAATTCACTTGGAGCAAAACAAAGCACACACAAACTTCACAGACTCTTTAACAATTTGAATGCTTAATTAATGGCTTTGTCAGATCTAAACCCAAGTTATATGATTAAGGCTTTGCAAGTCATTATCCAAAAATTGCAAGTCATTAAGCCTTAAACAAGGATGTTAGCATTTACTTTTTGTGCTTCACGTCAGATATTAACAAAATTCAAGTTTAAAAAAAATTAAGCATCAAGGGCTTGAGTATGAGAAAGGAAAGAGCTTGAAGTAGAAAAAGGTCATACGGTGATTTTGCAATTTTTTCCCTATGAAATCTAACCTCTTGTCTTTTTTGTTGATTTCTTTCACACCCTTTTTGAAGAAAATCAAGGCACCACGAGGTCCCCTGAGTGAGTTGTGTGTTGTGGTAGTCACAATGTCTACATAATCAAATGGAATGAAAAAAAACTCCAACTACAACTAATCCACTAATGTGTGCCATATTTGCCAACATTATAGCTTTTTTTTGTCACAAACCTATCAAATTCAAGAAAAGATGAGTTTCCAAGGTTTTTTTTAGCAACACATCATCCTACCATAAGACACTCTAAAACAAAGTCAAGAAGCTCCCTCCTATTAAAAGAACCTTTAATATTCTACCTTGTGCATACATGCATAATCATAGCGATAGGCATAAGCACTAGTACCAGAAACTATCAATTTTGGTTTGAACAGCGTTTTTTTCTAGTTGCATTTCAGAGACCAATAGTCAATTTAAACTTGCATTATACAGCTTATCCTCTATGATATTATATTAGAAAACATCTCAATTTAGCCATCTTAAACTGAACTAGAGATATATTGACATGCTGGCTACATTCTAATGCAACCAAATGCATTGCAATGTATATGCACAACTTTTTGTACTTATTACTTGAATGAGGAAGAACTAAGAAGCGGTGATGAAAAGAAGTTAATTGATGTGAAACAAACTAATTTGAAAGCAAAATATGATTGCTAAAGAATTTTCACCAAGAGAGACAGTAAAACTATTATATGTAGAGCTTGCTTTCAATAGCTTTTGAATATTAAAGAATAGTTTCTTGAATTGAAAATAGAAAGTGAACAGTTAAAAGTTAAAAGTTATTTCTAAATCAATAACAATGCATAAAGGATATAATTTACCAATCACCTGGTGATTTCAACTTCAACAAGATATGCAAGAAGTTTCTTTGTCTCAATCTACAAGTGAAGGAGAATGCAAACAACCTTTGAAACAAAAAATCTAAGTGTACATCTAGCAGTACCATTGATTGGCAAATTTAATTATTTGGGATAGCTATGCAGAATCATCATATTCTGGGTAGAGAAGGAACTGCAGCACAATTTTTAGGTACTATTTACCATTAGGTGTAAAAGTTGAATTGATATTAAAAAAATTGGGCAAAAAAGATGCTTCGGGAAAGGTGGTAAGGATTCAAATAACGCAGATGGTCAAGGTGACAGCTAAGAAGAAATGCTATCAACATAAACTTTTTGACCCATTATGCCATGCAAAATTAACATGATAGAGAAGGCATTAGAGAAGACATACTAAAATTCTCAGAGAAGGCTTAGTTGCCATTATAAAATTTGAGTTGGTTTCAAAAATGGGAAGATATGATGTGTGGTAAGGCGAGTAGTTGGTTCACTTAACATATTTGAAATTCTCAAAGAAGGCTTAGTTACCTTAATATGAAATTCTCAATTGAGTACTAAATTAATATCAAAGGGCAATAGTTTTGGTATGAGGCGTTTGGTTCAAGTTTAGGAATCAGAAATGTAATCGGTATCATTTCTTAAAAAAAATTAGTATGGGTTTTAATCCAAGGTATCATTACAATAATAGTTGTTTGATAAATATTTATAAGGAATAGGTGTTGCATTAAAAACAAATATTTTATCATATCTTTAATTTCTTTTTCCTTTTTTCTCTTCTTCTTCCAATCTGTTTCTTCTACAGCTACCCCATGGCAATGCGGCACTTCATTAACAATCAATAGCAAAATCTATTGGAATTTCAAGATCATTACATCTTGTCTCTAAACACCAAAAAGGAAAGAAAAAATAACCAACCACGTTGGTTGTAGTGGACCAAAGGGAGAAGAAAATTTTGAATCCACTTACTCCATCACTTTACATATGCCATCCATGACAATTACAGCCCTAGAAAAAAAAACAAAGGAATACTATTCATCAAGAAACCCAAAAAAAAAAAGAGTTTGTAATTCAAGAGTCAATTGGGATGAAATTTTTGGTTAACATAGAAACGTCTCCCATGGTCTTTTAATGCCTTGTAGGCTATAGAGGGTACAAAGCAGTAAAGAAGAAAAAGAGTTAGTAGATCATGAGAAGTGGAGTTGGGATAAGAATGGCCTACTTGTGGAGGTGGAATGATGGGGCTGCTATGAAGGATTGGAGGAGAGAGAGAGAGAGAGCGTGAAGAAAGAGAAAAAATGATACAGATGGGTAGCCACTATGAAGAATGGTATGAGAGAGAAAAGATGGAAGAGGAAAGCTGATCGAGAGGGGCTGCCATGGAGGTTAGGCAGCAGAGGTTGTGCGAGGCTAAGACTTCCGAAAGAGTGACGATTGAGAAGGAAGACATGTTTTCTTTTCTTTTCTATGTTTCTTTTTGAAGTTTGTTGAGTCAAATTTAGGAATCCGCTAAAAAAAATTCAGGAATCCTCCGACACCCTCCAATTTGTTCAAGATTGAGAACTCCCAAATTTTAATGATTCATTCAAAAATTTTGAATCCAATACTGCTAACCCAAACAACTAGTATTGGATTATTTGAATTTCTGATTTCTATCCCCTCTTATCAAACGCCACCTAAAAGTAGCAAATGGTATGTAACACAATTATGCATATGTATCAAAATACCTTAATAGTCTAAAGTTTGACTAGACTAAAAGAAAAGAACAACAAAAGTATTCAAAGATTTAATTAGCACATATGCATCCTAAAGATTACTGAAAAGTTAGAGTAAATTAGCATAATCCTTTCAAATTAAGACCATCTTATTCACGTTTAATGGTTTAATCACCTATAATCAGTATTAAAACATCATTAGCATGCTTTTAAAGAGATTTCTTAGTGATTAAATTGATAAAACTCCCTGATATACAAATAGAGCTAGCTTGACCAAAAAATTCAAAAAGACCAAGCCATTTAAACAAAAACCAACCTTTATATTGAAGAATAATGCATTACCTCAAATTTCATCCATCTAACATACAACAGTATTGTTTGTGGTAAATTGTCTCACATTCTAGAATTTTGTCACATTTCAAGACATTTTGATGTTTCTAAGAGGCAAAACAACAATAACTTGCACATTCAATCATCAGCAAGACCTTAAGTTCTTATTGACTAACTTCAAATATTATCTCAAGTCTAATATTAACCACAAAAATTATATGTAATGGCATAACCAAATTAGAACAAAGACATCGTATGCCAATGAATTTATTTATTTTATTATGCTTAATCTATCAACATCCCAACCATTTGGAGAGTCCAAGGATATAACTTTTGATACAAATTATGTTGCACTTAATACATTGGTAAATGGCTTGTGCTTACATATTTCTAGTCACATAAGCATGTTCAAAAAACCAAGTTTTTCTATTTACCACTTGAATAACAACAAACTTAGAAGCCGAATATAAAACAAACTAATATCAAAGCATAAGATAATTTCTAAAGAACTTGTTACTAAAATCGACAGTAAAACTACTATTTCCAAAACTTACATTCAAGACCTTTTCGATATTAAAGAAAAGTTTCCTTAACTAGCAAAAGTAAAGTTAATAGTTAGAGTTAAATCTAAATAGTAGAGATGAATAAATATTTAAGCTTATCAATAGCCTAATGATTCAAAAAAGAGCTTGGATAACATAAGTTGGCACTATATGGCTTTTGGTAAGGAAAGGTAAGTGTGGCAAGCCAATAAGTACTTTAAAGGGTTGAAACGTCACAAGTTTGTCATTCTTCAGGAATAACCAATTTTAAACATGAGTACTTGATCTAGATCTTGGACATCATATTCAACATATTAGTAATCACAACAATGTTATAATTATTAATGGAGCATACAATCTTTGATAGAAAATTAAGATAAAAAACTTGGTAACTTGGCTGGATTCGAGAAGTAGGATAGTGACCTTCAAATGACTATAAGATTTGCGCAGATTATTACTTGAGATACTCTCATGTTGTCTTGGTTTACCCTGACTAATGCCAAACCTGTAACATATAAAGTGGCCAAAAAAATCAAAATGAATCTCAATGACCTGTAGACTTAGTTATTCGCACGAAGATGCATAAAAAATAGCAATCTCCTGCATGACAACTCCAATCACAAAAAAAGAGTGATATTTTTAAACATTATCTATCCTCTTCCCTTTTAGATGTCTCATAGTCATACTGGTAAATAAAGTTTTTAATTTGACAAAAGCATTCCATGCAAAGAAAAAGAACCAATGAATCACTAATTATACCTATTCTAGAAGGTAGAGGATTTATTCAAAATTATCCACCTTTGCAAGATGTAATTTTTATAACATACTAAATTTTTTAGCCCTTATTCAAATACAAAACCTTTCTTTAGAAAAAAGTACATTAAAAGAGTAGTATAAAGAAAGATAGATAAAATATACAAAAAACAAGTACAAAAAAAACTAATAAAAATAAGTCAACTTATTTAATGAAAAGATTCAACAAAGCAAACAATATTTTCGTTTGAAACCTAGAAGAATAGCCAAAATCACATATGTATGCATTTTAGTGCAATGCAATCCAAACTTAGAATTAGAGCTCTTTAATTCCAACTTAGCTCCTATTGAATTGCAAATTAAACAAAAAAATCAGTAAAATTCACATTAAAAAAATATAAGAATGCAAACTTAAAAACACTTATAGTCGTTCTTTGTCTATACATTTAAAATTTGCATAAAACCAAAAGTAGTTGAGAAAAATAGAGAGAAACTTTGAGGCTTTAGTACTTTGCATCTAAGGAAGAGTCAGACAGAGACTCAAAGAACATATGCTAGCGATTTCTCTCACAACCACAGCTAGCAATGAACAAAATAACTTGGAGAATTAAGTAATGCTCAGTAGATCTTCAATCACTTCACTTTCTACAATATGACCTAAATGGGCAAGGAAATTAATAATGAATTTCTTGAAAATTATGCAAAAATTGATCAAAATGGAGAAAAAATAAGGAGAGATTGACTAAGCTATAGATAGGTATCAATCTCACCATTTTTTCCGTCAAGTTTGATAGAAAGTTTAAAACTTGGAGATAGAAAGAATAAGAGAATGACAAAGATTGAGAAGAAATTGGCTGAATTGTCGAATCAATTATATAGAGAGAAAAATGGAGGGTTTTGTGCTTAGGGGAAATAGCAAAGTTAATAGAGAGCAAAAAGTGCAAACTTTTGGAAACCCAATTCTACTTTTGGAAACATAGCATTAGACACGCAACGACCCCATTTCATGTTATAAAGTTGCTTAATTATGCTTTTGTGCAACAATTGTGCTATTAAAACTTCAATTTGTCATGAACCATGTTGCACAATTTGAGAAGTGCCATATATTTGTGGCACTTTCTTGTTGTGCCTCATTGAAAGTGTCGCAAAAAGCCTATCTTGTTGTAAATGCTCAATTCCATGTCATGAGTTGGAGTATCTAATTCTTCAAAAGTGCTTAGGTGGATATCTTGTAAGATGTAGATCAAACTCTAGTGCAGCATCATGTTCTCCCTACACCTTGAAATCCATATGACATTTTTTAGAGGGCGATATCTTTTGGGTTGAGAAGTTAGACAATCAGAGCATTTTGATCCTTGATATGCTTCATCATTGACTCCATCATTTTTATGATGTTTGCCACTTTTTCTTCCAAACTTCAAGTGGTTCTCATCATGGCTAAAAGTCTATATGCCATAAAGTTAATCAACTTCTAGGGTTTAATGTGCACTTGAACTATTTATGTTATAATAAATGATATATTTATCGTATTGATAGCTTATATATTTATATAAATATGATAAATCTCTGAGAGTAAACCTAATCGATGAAATCATAAGAGTTATGATAGTGAGGCTTATTCGATTATAAACAAGGTTTATTCTTAAATATCTCTAGTCAGAGTATTAACAAGAAAGGACATTCTTAATTTGGTTAGATTAACATCTACCATGCTGCTTCCATTAGGGAAATAGTAAACCTCGCCTACTATGGTGTGTGAGGCACCTAAACTAGTATATGGGTGTTTGATAGTATGACCAAGTTCACTAGATTGATCTGTATAGAGATTTCTTTTGTGCCAAAAGAATTAATCTCTAAATGATGTTTTTATGGAAGTTATCCTTAGATTTAAGGTTATCATGGTACCTTGAGTATAGATAGTTGTATTTTATTTGTTATATGATTGCTTTCGTAAAAGGAAATGCTCACATCATTAGCATATGGGTATATACTTGAAGTACAGAAAGGTAATGAATAATCTTTAAAGATTTTCTATCTCTTATGAAAGAGGAATTATCTCATTAATGGCCACTTGTAGAAATATAGCTCAAGAAATCTTAATAATAAGTGAATGAGTATTAGAATAGTGCTTCTAAATACTTATTCTTTTGGAGTTGTATTTTGGTATAAGAAAAGAACATTAATCACATAATGGAATTGGCATGACTCATTCCATAATTAATGTGAGATAAGTGTGGTAAAGGGATATTAATTACATAGTAAATGTTCATTAAAAGGTGAAGTCATTCACTTGATTTTTCTCATTATTTGGGTGGTCATGGTGCATTGCTAGATGCCAATCTTGATCTATAAGAATGAGTTGTGTAATTAGTTGAAACAATGATAAATTAAAAGAGTTTTAATTTATCTAGTTCTTGTTAATTAAGAACTATGACTCATTCTTATTATCAACGTATTTGAGATCCTAATGGGTCATACACATTAAAAATTCCTTTAGCTGGATTAAATGAATTTCAAGTAAGGACTTGAAAGATAAGTTTTATAACTTATAGTTTAATTTGTGAGACAAATTAAACATGAGAGACCAATGTTGCAATTATGGTTGAATCTTCCACTACAAGGAGTTGTATTGGGGTAAGGAAACCAATTCTTTAGGAAACTAGTTTCAAGTTTTCATTAGAATTGGGTCAACCTCTTTTTCTATATATACCCTTTTAAACTTTTGTTGGTAAGACAATTGACATACAATATTTGGTGAGACTTTTTGTTAATCTTAGTCCCTAACTTTTGATGTTTACAAAACAAATGAAAGATACTAATATCTCTTCAAGAAATTCTTTCAGCAATGAAGTAAATCAGATTCAAAGATCAAGTGCAATTGAAAGAGAAAAAGGTTGCTGGAAGCTGTCGGACGCTCGTGAAGACAAGATCGGACGTCCGACAATCATTGCTTAACTTCGGACGCATGAAGAACTCTACCACCGGACGTCCGAAGGAATTAAGACATTCCATCTAACTCACTGACCTCGATCGGACGCAAAGCATTAGAGCACTGGACGTCCGATAAACGATGAGTTACTTCGGATGCAAAGCATTGGACGGACCGGACGTCCGAAAGAACTGAAGAAGATTTCTCATATTTATCATCTGCTTTTGGATGCAAGCATCAGAGACACCAGACGTCCGAAAGAATTAAAGAAGTTTCCACAAGCTCACTGCCTGCTGTCGGATGCAAGTATCGAATGTACCGGACGTCCGATACTCCCAACGGCTAGTTAACTGTTCAGCTGCCTTCTATCTGTTGGAAGCATTAATGGGACACTTTTTGGTCTCATATAAATAGTGCATGGCCAACTACTTTCAAAGGACTTTTGCACATTGAGAATGCGAAAGATCAAGAGTAGTTTTAGTGTGAAAATACTCTTCAAAGAAGATTTGTACTCTTAGTTGTGTAAACTTCATATAAGTTTTTCTTGTGTGAGAAAAATAATTCAATAGTGTAGCCTTGTGAGGATTATCCGAATAATAGTAAAACTTCCTAACTTGACAAAGAGGAAGTGATCCTTTCTTTGTACACAAAGATTGGTTGTATTTGTGACGACCCCACCCCCCCCTAAGGCAAACCAGAGGGTTCGGCGGGCCGCCTGCCCAGCCCTCGCCGGGACTCAGTCGTTCACTACATTCCTCAAATAAAGTGCAAGAATAAACCTCAAATATTACCATATAAATCTCAAATATACATCCACGTCTCCAATAATTACATGTCAAAAGCAAAGCGAAAATAATTCCCAACTATACATAAAATGATTTCCAAATCCAAATTGTACAAAACATAGGCCATCCAGTCACGTGCATAAGTACTACAAGTCCTTCCTTCGCCCTGAGCCCTGTGGAGGGGAATAAAATATTTTTGGGGTGAGCTAGAAGCTCAGCGAGTAACCAGTAAAATCATTAAACAAATATATTTCACAATGTTGCATTTCGATCATTTCGATGATGTCATGATTCAGAGATCAAATGTTCGTTTAGTGCTCTCGTGAGCCAGGGAAATCATAGCACTTGAACACCCAACGCTCAAATAGATCATTTAACATTAACATTAACATTAGGAGGGAGCCCCTTTTTGAGCTCCGAAGCCATTTGCTCCGTCATGTCACGAACTCACGAAAATGGTAGAGACGTTGGTGTCCAGCACAAGACTTTTCCAGAACTCATTGAAGCCAAATCATGTCATGAATTCACATGCAAGCACGCATGAGATGCAATCGAGTACATAATGCAAGAAACATTTCACAAGTACTTTGGAAATAGTTTAGGGTCACTCACCTCCACGGCTCAGAAATCATCCATCATATATCATTGCCTTGCTCAAATCCAAGTCTTAGATCACAAACTCAAGGCAAACAAGTCCTTTAAAAGTTCGGACAGCACTTCCCCTAAATTTGCTAACTTTTCCAGCCATCATGGCTTCATTATTTCCTCAGCCAATCCCAAAGGTACACACACAACAAAAAGTTCATCCAATAGTCATTCAGCAAGTTCCAAGTAGTACTAGTACAAGTCAAGCTAGGGAAAAGTCCGGAAATGAAAGTTAAGCTCAAAACCAGAAAAAACAGCTTTTGACGTCATTTTGCGGTAATGGCACCAAAGGCACTACGATGGTCAGATGAAGGTGCAAGATACACCGTTTCGAAGCTAAGAGATAGGGCTACAATATTACAGAAGGTCACTCAACCCAGTTTCGAGTGTAACCAGGTCAAAAATGCAAGATACTATACCAGAATCACAAAAACAGATTCACAGAACGCATTCTAGCAGGCTATCCAAGTCCAAATCCAGAAATTCCAAAACCAGCTGAAAGCTAAGAAACAGGGATAAATTTCATCAGAAGGCCTCAATAACCAATTCGGAAGCAATTCCAGCCAAAACAACCAATTACAGGCGCAATTCTTACATTCGGGTAAAACCAGAACAGCAATAGTAATTTCGACTTTTCTCATTCTACACTACTCCGATTGACCTGAAATTTTGTAGACACCTCTAAAATATCATTATATACAACTTTCATGTTTTAAGCCAAGGCCAATTCGGCCTCTAACTAGGAGCTATAAATTCGGGCAGAATGTTCCTTCAAGAACCCTAGTTTTCTGAAATTTCTTCCAAACCAGAAATTGGTTGCAATTAATCACTTTTTCCACCTCCTAGAGTCATTAAAAATCATTTCCAATCATCATACATGACCCCATAATCATATCCATATGAAAACAGAAAAATCCCCAAAAATTATAAAACTTCACCAATTCAACCAAAATCAAGATATAATCCATAAAAGTGCATCTTATACCACCATCAATCATGAATTGAACATCAATTAAGGGAGGAGAGTGGTTCTTCACAACTCACCTTATCCATACAAGAGATAGAGCAACAAATCACCTTAGCTTTCCAAACAACTCCACAAAACATCTCAAGACCACTTAGCAAAGAGATTTTATGGAATGATTTGGAGTTTTATTGGTTGGATTTGAAGATTGAGCAAGAAATAGAAGGAAGAAATTGAGAGCTTTTCTTTCTTTCTTGAGCAAGAACATTCGGCCAAGAAGCTTGCAAAATGAAGCTTATTTTGATCAATTTTTTGTATTTATTTGGTAAAGGTAAAGGTAAAGTCAAATGGTCAAAATCCAAGATTAAATCACAAGGTGACACTTGTCACCTTTTTGGTTTAAAACTTATCTTTTTGTCTCTCCAATACAAATATCTTAACGCTTTGTAAAATAATATCACTTAATACAAAATTCCAACAAGTTGTCAAAAATATAATGCATTTACCGCACTTGCGGGTCCCACGTTCAAAATACGCTTTTAATTTCTCAAAAACTAACCGATACTAGAAAAATCATTTTCAAACTATCTTTGCTCATAAACTTTATCTGGGGAATTTTTCTAATAAAGAAAATGTAGAAAAGGCGGGCGATTAAATAAAATAAACACTAGAAAATTAGAAAATTTTCGGGTTCTCACACTCATTCTTTTCTGGGCGTCACAGTATTTGATCAACTTGAAGAAGCTATTCTTTCTTTATTGTTTTCTATCTTGTGAACATTAATTGTTTATCTCTTCTACTCACAAGCAATATTGCTTTCTTATAATTTGTTCCATTGAGTGGTCATCTAGAAAACATGGTAAATTTCATATTGAGCCAAAAAGTGTCTCATAACTTGATTAGTTTTTAAATTACCTAATTCATCCTCCGTCTTAGGTTGTCTTCAATCCTTACACTTTTGCTAAAAAATTTGAAAGAAAATATGTCATATTTTTGGCTAGAAAGAAAAGGAAAATATCGGTCCTTTTTCCACTCTCTCTCTTGCCAAAACCCTAATTTTGAATTAGGCTAAGTTTTTCTCCACCATCTTTTGTGTGTGATTGTCTAAGAATTACCTAGCACTAAATCTAACAAAAGCTAATTCGGCCTTGGAGGTTTTGGCTAAAGGGTTCGTGTGAATCACAGTTATAGGTCGAATGTTTGAGTGACTACATGGATCTCTTGCCTTCATCTGCACCACACGCTTCTATTGTTCATGTGTTTTTCGCTGATTGAGATAATACACTTGAACACCCTTTTAGTTGCATCTGTTTTATCAAGGCAAAAGGTCTTCTAAAGAATCAAAATTTTTAATTTTTCGCTGCTTTCATATCTATGATTCCTTACAATAGAATCAGAGACAACCTTGATAACAACATGTGACTTTTTTATTTAGTTATTATATATGTTTTAATTTAGATTTAATTATATGTGATTTAAGAGTTATTTAAAAATTACTACTTTGATAAAAAATTAAAATTTTACAAAATTTTCAAATTTTTAAAAAATTTTCATCAGATAATTTTTGTGAAAAAAGAAGTTTTTCATTGAATTGGTTTCAACATAAAATATAAGATTTTTATGTTGTCTAAATTTTCAGAAAAAATTGGACAAATTTCATGGTTGGAAATTTGATAAAAAATTTGATTTTTCATTCGATCAAATTTTCGGTTTCATGAAATTGTCAATTCAACAATTATGGTTAACAATGAGATAATTAATCGAGTTGAAATTTTTTTTTAAATAATGATTATGGCTTTTATGGATTGATATATGGAAATTTTTCGTAAGAAGAATATGTGTTTATGTGTTTTTCAATAAACAAAATTTTTTGGCATAATTTTTGTTAAAAATTTAGCCATGATTTTGATCCAAAATTTTTGTCAATAGATGATGAAAAGTGTTATTTAGAAAACAAACAATTTTTGATGACAAAAGGAACTAAAGTAAATTTGGAAACCAACAAGGATTTCTTAAAAAATAGGATTTCCTAAGGAATAAAGGTTTATAATTTTATTATGGTAAGTTTGGTTCTATTAAATAATTTGGAAACTATAAATATATTTTATTATGGGTAAAATGTGGATTTTCTGATTATTAGAATTACTAAAAGTTCCATTGTTTTATTCTAAAATTTAAAATAAAAATAAAAATGAGGCTCTTAGACAGTTTGTCGATTGTCGATAACGGTCGTTATATGTTGGTAAAGCTGTCGCGCCTCATTTTTTGAAAAATAATATAATATGTTAGAAAAAATGAATTTTTGATTAATTTTGAGAGAATTGAAAAAATGAGTTTTTGAAAAATAAAAGAAAAAAGAGGGCCTAAAATGGGACATGTAAAGTGCTACAGTTTTGGTCCAAAATATTAATCTAAAAAGGGTTTTTTAAAGAAAAAATGGAAGTCACCACTTGGTATGAGTTTAGGTGTACCAAATCACCCAAAAATATATTTTAAATAAAAGCAAATAAATAAATAAATAAAACCCTTATTAGATGACTCCAGATCTTTGAAAATAAGAGAAATGAGTTCGGGAGTCACGTTTGAAAATTTTGATAAATTCAAACCTAAGGCACTCTTTCAACCTAACCAACGTTAGTTGTGAGATTTAGTCAAAAATTTTTCTAATCTAATCTATAAACTTATCACATTAGGATGTTTCTACATGGATGTAAATCTAGACCTAAAGAATATCAAGAGGGTCGAAATATCTCTTCAAAGTTTAGTTGGTGCAAATCACATTAATTATGACGCCCAAAATAATTCTTAGAAGAGGTCACGAATATGTAAAAAATGAGACTCGAAGAAAAGAAGAATTATGATATGTAAATATACATGACCTAAAAGAGAAAAATACAACATAACGGGTATGAGGGACTAAGATTCGTGACTTAATTTTCCTTTTTATAGAGGGAATAAAAGCATGCTAAGGTTAAGAAGCCACACTCATTTATTTTTCATATTTAAAAGGTGACTCTCCTAACCTAATTAAGCAAATGGCCTAGCCTACTTCTAATTTTCTAAATGAAATGCAAATCTAAATGTTATATTTCGCGCAAATAAGGATAAGGGAGATAATATATAAAGGAAATATCATGCAAAATGAGAAAAGATCCTAAAAATGAAAAACATGTATGAAATGCGATGAATGTTACACAAAGAATGTGAATCTAGCACGAGAACGGTCTAAAGGGTCTAGTGTTGGACTAACCCATGTCTATAAGTCCTCTCTAGCATTAGATTAGTAAAAATTGGGAGGAGAGGGCACAACTAGCGTTGGACTAGTATGGTGACGTCATGCATTTATTATAACTAAATAAATTATATAAAACATAATTAAAATAAGTAAACATATAAAACACATAGAGCATATAGCACGTATGCATCATATCTAAATGCAAAACCCTAAAAAAAGTGAATAAACACATAAACACACAAACATAAAAACACACATAAAGACCTAACTATTACATTTGGGACCCTAACTACAATTTAAGGGGGAATTTAAAAAATAATAACTTAACTATTACATTCATCTAACTAATTATATTTTTGGTAAAATTAAAACCTATCTATTACATAGCTTAGCTAAATATATGTCTTGAATATCTATCTATTACAACTTGGCATTTATGTGCCTCTCAAATAATCATCAAAATTAAATATAATAAATGAAACTTAAAATGAATAAAATGGGTAATTAAAGGAAAAAGCATTCAAAACATGCAATTATATATAAAAAGCACATATAAGCACATAAGAGAATTTAAAATAATAAAAGAAAGTACCTCCCTTGAAATAGTGGTTAAATGAGGTGAAATTTGCCCTATTTATACTTTAAAAATCAACAAAATGGTTAAGACACCAATTTAATTAACAAATAAATTATAAATTAAAGCATTTAAATGAAGTATAATTAATAATTAAAGAAGATAAATAACTTATATTTAAGAAATCGAAACTATCAGAAACCCAACTGCAAAAATTAAGAAAGTTTTTGGGATCAAATTATAATTATTACAAAAATTGAGGTCAAAATAAAAAAAATAAAGTTTAGGGACCAAATTGCAATTAAATTAGGAACCTAATTGAGAGAAATCTAAAGTTTTTAGATCCACAGTGAAAATACTTGGAAGATTGGGGATTGAAATGTAATTTCGTTACCAAATTTCTTAAGAAAAACGGGCCGATGGGCCATTTTTCCTTTTCCTTCGGCCAAAACTATTTAGCTCGACGAAAAGCCTTAAGAAAAAGGGTGGGCGAGCCTGCCCTTTTAAGCCAAGCAAAACCCAATCAAAAGGTTGGGTTTTAACCTCCATAATCCAATGCCAAAACCCAAACAAATAAAACAAAGACCCAACTAAAATTATTCTCAACCCAAGAACCTAACCCAACAAGATATTAACTTACCTAAAAAAGATTATTAAACCCTAATTACATCTTAAAACCTAGAAATAATCTACCCAAAAATCCACTTAAAACATGCAAAAGAAGATTAAAGCTTAAAAGAGGCAAAAATTGATTTATTTTTTTAGATTTTGGGCCACAGTTCAATTAGGCAGAAATTGAGAGGTTAAGTCACAATTTTTAAAAAATCCATGCAGCCTGGGTCGAAGCTCTATGCAACTCTTCCTTGCTGTTCCAGGAGATTTTAGGAAATGTACAAGAATGATCGCAACAAACCCCACATCAACTTTCAAATAGACAGTTTATACATCCCAAATGAGATTTCCACATCTATACGAAATATTCAAACAAAATTATGTGAGATAAATCTAACCCAAATAATGCAACAGGAAAGAGAAACAACAAATGAAAAGAAAATAAGCATGTGCAGCAAATTTTTGACGCCTTTGGTACGAATCTAAGCATAGGTGACAAGAAAGGGATGAACTAGGTTACCTGATGATGTTGGTGAACACAAATCAATGCGAGAAATTTCAAGGGAAATGCTCCAAAATGCTGGAACTGAGGGAACAAATTTCCGCTAAGGAAAGTTCAAGTACTGGTGAGCGGATGATTTGGGGCCTTGATTTGAGAGGCTTGCAAGCATTTTTTTTCAAGGGGTTTTCTAAATGAAAGTTGTGCCTTTTCAAGTGTAGCTAGCACAGAAATGAAGAATTCACCTAAACGACTCAAGTTAAGATTGGATTTCGTTCATGAAGGAGACAGGATGATCAATCTTGACTCAGAATTTTTCTGCTATTTTTTCCTTCCTTTCTCTCTATGTTTTCTTTGTTTTTTCCCCTTTTCTTTGTTTTCCGCCGCCTCCTCTTTGTTTCTTTTCGTCTAAGACTGCATTTAAAACCTTTTATATGGAACAAACCTCCTAAAACCCTCATGTCAATAGTGGATATAAAGCTAATTTTTTGTGGCAAAATTTGATCCTCTAGATCCATTTTTACAGCTGCTTTTCATGATAAAAATTCAGTGATGAGGTGTCCCGTACTATTTAAGCATGGGAAGCAAGAAAAATCCTAGGCAAAAATGGGTTTTGATCGCTCAAATTCTAGCTCATAATATTCTCGTTGGTTTCTGTACTTGCTGGTGAAGAAAAAAACGCATGTGTTGCCATGTGAAGCACTTTTTTTTTTTTTTTTTTTACAAAATCTGATTTTGATTGATTTTTCTTCTTCTTTTCTTTTCAACTTTTTCCTACAAAATCAAGCAAACAAAAAATGATTTAGTTTAAATAACTTTTTCATTTCATTTTTTTCTTTCTTTTTTCTTTTCTTTTCTTTTTTTCTAAAAGATAACAATAATAATAATAAAATAAAATAAAATGAATAAATTAACAAAATTTTTGGTGTCTACAACTTGCCTTTTTTGTCTGAATTTTACAGAAATTCAAAACAAAATGTAGATACCAAATTACCTATCTGTCTGCAGCAATTGCAATTGAATCAAAACAAATAAAGTGAATTCTAGATAAAGTCAAAATTAATAAGCACTTAAATCGATTAGTGGGGTCTAACTCCACTCCAAAAAACTAGTAAAATTTAACAGATTGAAAAATCAAAACTTAAGAAATGAAAGATTGGTGGAATAACATCCAAATCCAATAAAATAACGATTGCTGCAATAAAATTCAAACCCAACAAAATAAAGGTTAGTGGGATAAAATACAAATCCAACAAAACAAAGGTTGGTGGGATAAAACTCAAAGTCAACAAAATAATGATTTGTAGAATAAAATCCAAACTCAACAAAATAAAAGTTTGTGAGATAAAATCCAAACCCAACAAAATAACAGTTTGTGGGAAAAAATCTAATCCAACAAAATAAAGGTTGGTGGAACAAAATTCAAATTTAACAGAATAAAGGTTGGTGGAATAAAATTCAAACCCAATAAAATAAAGGTTGGTTGCATAAAATCCAATTTTAACAAAATAATGATTGGTGGGATAAAATTCAAGTTCAACAAAATAACGGTTGGTGAGATAAAATTCAAACCTAACAAAATAAAGGTTGGTGCAATAAAATTCAAATTCAACAAAATAACGATTGATGGGATCAAATTCAAATCCATCAAAATAAAGATTGGTGGGATAAAATCCAAATCCAGCGAAATAAAAGCTGGTAGGATAAAACTCAAATACAACAAAATAAAGGTTTGTGGGACAAAATTCAAATCTAACAAAATAACAGTTGATGGGATAAAATTCAAATCCAGCAAAATAAAGGTTGGCAGGATAAAATCTAAATCCAATAAAATAATGATTGGTAGGAAAAAATTCAACCTTAACAAAATAACGATTGGTGGGATAAATTTCAAATCCAATAAAATAAAAGTTTGGTGGGATAAAATTCAAACTCAACAAAATAACAATTTATGGGATAAAATCCAATCCCAATAAAATAAAGGTAGGTGGGATAAAACCCAAATCCAACAAAATAACGATTGGTGGCATAAAATTCAAACCCAACAGAATAAAGGTTGATGGGATAAAATTCAAATCCAACAAAATAAAGGTTGATGGGATAACACCCAATCTCAACAAAATAACGATTGATGAGATAAAATTCAAATTCAACAAAATAACGGTTGATGAGATAAAATCCAAAACTAACAAAATAAAGATTGATGGGATAAAATCCAAATCCAACAAAATAATGATTGGTGGAGTAAAATCCAAATCCAACGAAATAAAACTTGATAGGATAAAATTCAAACCCAATAAAATAAGGGTTTATGGGACAAAATCTAATTCCAACAAAACAACGGTTGATTGGATAAAACTCAAATCCAAAAAAATACCAGTTGATGGGATAAAATCTAAATCTAACAAAATAACAAGTTCGTAGTATAAAATTCAAATCCAACAAAATAAAGGTTGGTAGGATAATATTCAAATCCAATAAAACAAAAGGTTTGTGGGAAAAAATCCAAACCCAAAGAAATGACGGTTGGTAGGATAAAATTCAAAACCAACAAAATAACAGTTTGTGAGATAAACTCCAAACCCAACAAAATAAATGTTGATGAGATAAAATTCAAGTCCAACGAAATGACGGTTTGGGGGTTTAAACCCAAATACAATAAAATAAAAGTTGGTGGGATAAAATTCAGATCCAACAAAGTAACGATTGATGGGATAACATCCAAATTCAAAAAAATAAAGGTTGGTGGGATAAAATACAAACCCAATAAAATAACAGTTTGTGAGATAAAATTCAAATCCAACAAATTAACGATTTATGGGATAAAATTCAAAACTAACAAAATAAATGTTGGTGGGATAAAATTCAAATCCAACAAAATAACAATTTGTGGGATAAAATTCAAACCCAACAAAATAACTATTAATGAGATAAAATCCAAATCCAATAAAATAAAGGTTGATAGGATAAAACTCAAACCTAGTAAAATAATGATTGGTGAGATAAAATTCAAATCCAACAAAATAACAGTTGATGGGATAAAATCCAAACACAACAAAATAACAAGTTGGTGTAATAAAATTCAATTCCAACAAAATAAAAGTTGAAGGATAAAATCCAACCCCAAAAAAATAATGGCCGGTGGGATAAAATCTAAATCCAACAAAATAAAGGTTGACGAATTAAAACTCAAACCCAACAAAATAACAGTTGGTGAGATAAAATTCAAATCCAACAACTTGGGCTTTGGATGGTGTAGTGGAAATTTCAGCTAGGGTTTTATATTTTCCAGCCATGATTATGTTGTTTAACTTACCAATGTTAGTAATGAGTTTGGATATGGAATTTGTGAGATGATTAGCGGCTCGGTTGTGATTTTTTAGTCTTAAAAGTTGAATTTCCAGCATTTGGTGGTGAATTTCAGTTCTGTCCTGTTTTTTGAACCAACTTGGGTTGCGAATTTCTCCATGTTGTAGATTGAATCAACTTTTGGACAAAACATGAAAGTTATAGAGATTTGAGGTAACTTTTTACCAGCAAAATTTCAAATCAATTAGATCATTTTAGCTTATGTTTTGGCCAGAGCACTCCTGACTGCGCAAAAACTCTAATTTTTCTGACCTATTTTTCATGTGCTTCTGACCGTCCATTTTTTACCTTGAAAATGCAAGAATTGGATGTTAATGTCTTCATAGGAAATGTAGGTCTATGTCTTAGTTTCGAAACGCCATAACATTTACCTCAATCCGATATACCTATCTACAGTTATCACCAAAACACCGAAGGATGACAAATTTGCCATTTATAAGTTCTTCTTTAAACTAGTTTCCAGCTTTGGTCCATGGTGATAAGTTATTATTTGGTTTGTTTTGTTGGTTTTGAGGCCTTGAATAGTTGTATGTTGTTGGTTATCACTTGTGGTTGGATTGGAGGTTTGTTGGCTTGTGAATCCAAGTTGTACTTGGATGAAAAATGGGATAAATACAAAGGGCATGCTGCCCAAATTTTCGCTCGAGAATTAGGCGAGTGAACTCGAGACTTGAGCGACGACTCGAGGTTGAAGCAAACTCCACTTATTTATGGTATTCGAGTTTTCTTTAGCAAGAGGTACATAAGTTGAAATTTTTGCTGAAATTCGTACTCTTTAAAAAGTGAAAGTAGCGACCCTTAAAGTTACGATTTTCTCGACTCATCGACTACTACTAGCACCACATAGTTAGGGTATGTGTAAATCCTCCAACATTCACATGAAGGCCTAACTCGACGAACTGGATTCCACTGCCAAAGAGGGCCCCCAGACCTCTCTCGATAACGAATCACTAGAAGACGCCTCGGAGACGGCTCATTTCTACCATTTCCTTCCATGACCTACAATTACAATTAGAAGGTTAGACAAATCCAGATACACTTAATAAACTAAATCCTAATGTTTTATACTATCACATATACTTTTCACAAGATTAAGATTCCTAATTTGTCCAGACTAGTACAAATCTAGATTCTGATACCACCTGTGACGACCCCACTTCTCTTTAGGATAAACCATAGGGTTTCTGCGAGTTCCCTGCCTAACTCTCGATAGGATTCACTACTAGCCAAGTTTATAATTTAGAACTACACAACCAACAAATTACTAATATATAGAAGAAGTCATTTCCTTCAAAATGTCATTCATTAACTGCACCATAATATTCCAAAAATACGTCAAGCATCCCAAATTACAACTATCAGAAGATCACTTAAATATTTACATTCATAGTTAGACCAAAAATATAATCAAGGCTAGCGTTTTCAAAAAGTCTCTCCACTTCAAAATCCTGTTAAGGAAATCAAACTTAAAGGGGTGAGTTAACGCTCAGCGAGATTAAGAAAAATAGGCAAGCAAACAAGTACAACTTGTAAGGATCGAAGACAACCTAAGAGGAGGGTGAATTAGGTTCTTTAAAAACTAGCCGAGATATGAGTCACTTTTTCTAGAGCTTGATTTCTTTTTCTAAAGGTCCTCACAAAGAAACAATTAACGGACTAGAACAGGTGATTTGTGAGTAGAAGAAATAAGCAATATATATTGCAAAATAGTAAGTAAAGGGATAGAAAAGCAAATCAAGTTTCAAACTTGACTTAAGTTTGAATATCACTTTATATACCAAGTTTCTTCAAGTTGATCAATTTGCAACCAATCTCTTGTGTACAAAGGAAGGATCATTTTCTCCTTGCCTCAAGTCTCACTTAATCAAGTAAGGAAGTTTTACAATCACTCGGATAACCCTCACAAGGCTACACTATTGAAGAAACTGAATCACACTTGAAAAGCTAAATGAAGATTACACAACTAAGAGTACAAATCTTCTTTTTGAAGTATTCTTGCACTTGAATCACTCAAGATCTGATGTAAACGTAAAGTGTAAACATTTTTTTTGAAGTAGTTGACTATTCACTATTTATAGGGGACCAAAAAGTCTTCAATTAATGTTGTCAACGGATAGAGGGCAGTTGAAAAGTTAACTAGCCGTTGGTGGTGTCGGACGTCCGGTACTCTGATTTTCTGCGTCCGAACGAAGACAGTGAGTTCAGGACATCTTCTTGAGATTCTTAGGACGTCCGGTCCTTCCACAATATACGTTCGAAGGTAAGATGTAAACTTTGCAGATCCTTCCTTATTTCTTTCGGACGTCCGATACTCACAGTATATTGCGTCCGAAGTACCGCAACGTTTGTCGGACGTCCGGTACTGAGCTATTGAGTATCCGATCGAGATCATTGATTATAGAAGACTTGGGTCATTATCTTCGGACGTCCGAGTGTGAGTTCTTCATGCGTTCGAAGTTACTCAATGGTTGTCGGCCTTCCGATATGGTCCTTTTGTGCGTCCGATAGCTATTTCAGCAATTTGCCAATCTTTTGATCCTGTTTTGGCTTCAAGTCTTTGACCTTGTTTTTGTTCTAATTTTCTGAAATAATCTCTTCAAAGAATATTAGTAACATCCAATTGTTTTGTAATCATCAAAAGTTATGGACTGAGATATACAATCTCCCCCTTTTTGATGATGACAAAACATTGGATGGAGCAAAAAATTAATTTCAGGCTCCCCCTTGCATAATACTCCCCCTTACTTATAGATTCCATGTCGAGAGTATTTGCAACTCCCCCTCACTTATAGGATCCATTCCATATCCATTTTCTCTCCCTTTTTGTCATCATAAAATAACCATATGATCAAAATTTGTACCAAACAGATTTGTCAACATTCAGTAGGAATTATCAATAATATTAGCAACATTATCAGCATCTATCCAGAATCAGCAAGATACAAACAGGCAGTAATCAGCAAACAAACCAACTAGAATCATACACAGCACATGATAAAGTCATCCATTCATAGAAGAAACATCATAAAAAACATCAGTTAATAGAGTAGCACCAGTTTTATAGACCAAAAGAGGAATATGATCCTTAATACATAGCATACTAAAGGTTTTTCAGTGCAAAAGATGAACTATTGTCCTAATGATGAAGTGCAGTGTCCTAATAGTGTCTATATGGTGATTTTAAACGATCCAGGCCTTCTCCTGGTTAGACCAAACTGCTCAGGATCCACTTGATCTTCATCCTCAGTCTCTTCATCATCTTCTTCAGTTGTCTCCTCAATTACTGGAGCCTTGCCTTTATCTTTGGGCTGAGAGCTGGAAGCATGTGCTTCTGGAGTGGCTTCAGTACCAGGAGTATGCTCTGTGAGCTGAGATCTTGGCTCTTTTTGATGAGCGTTTTCATTGAATTCTGGGATTGGAGGCACAAGGAGATTTTTTTTTCAATAAAGATAGACTGCTGGGTAGGGGACATGGTCATCATGAGACCATCTTCAATGAGCAGAACATGCTGTTTGAGGTCCTCAAGCAAGGAGATGACCTCAGAATTGGAAGATTGTGACTTGCTGGCTGATTTTCTGAGGTAGATGGTAAATAGAGAGACATACATGGACTGATCATGAGGGGTCCTAGGAGAGACAGGGGTTTCGTGAAGGTTCTTTCTCCTAATTTCTGCAACTGTCTCCTTATAACACCAATGGCCCTAAAAAAATTTTAGATTCTTTCTTTTAAAATATGCTTGTGAGAAAACTGTTGAGGCACTATCTTTGGGTGATTTTCCAGTAAAAGGAATTTTAAAGTGGGCAAAGATAGGAGTCAGAAATTTTTCATAAGAGAGCTTCCTACGACTATCAGTGCTAATCTTAAGCAGAAATTTGCACATCACAAACCCGAAATCAATTCTGATTTTTTCAACAAAACAGTAAAATAGATAAAACTTCATTTTATTCGCATCAGTTCTGTGGCCATCAGTGGGCACCAACAGATTTGAAATGATGGTAAAAGTGATCAAGTTTCGAGGGTTAAGATCTTCTAATCTTGCCTCAACAGGAGTGTTGAAGTGCGATCGAAAATAGGTCATGAGTTTAGCAACGTAAAAATGATGATAGGCATAAGGATATTCCTCATACGAAAAGAAATTTGTAACTTTTCATTTAAAATCATCTTCAATTTTTGTTTTCAGAATAGAGTTCACAATGTCAGGAGTTAATGTGATGTCTACAGAGTTGACCTTAGAAATGAGTTCTGTGTGTGAATTACCCTTTCTAAGATTAGCAAAAAATTGATGAAGCATATCAGGGTAAAAAATATTGGGGATGGACAGAAGATAAACCCATTTTTGGAACTCAAAAAGTTTAATGATAGGTTCAAGATCAAGCTTACGAAATTCAAAAGGAGAAATGGTCCTTTGAGTGATGAATGCTTTTTGTGAGATCAACTCAAATCTGTCTCTGACCTCATCATCAATGAATTTTGGCAGAGGAGTAGGTTCCTTGATAGGCTGAGTCTCTGGTTCCTTTACAGAACGTTTCCTTTTTGCAGTTTACTTGGCAGACGACTCAATATTCTGAACCTCAGACCTTGTCCGTGGAGATTTTCTGGTAGATAGTTCAGGGGTGTGCTGATCCTCAGCATTTTTCTCTGCATTAGATTGAGCAGTGCTTCTCTTTTTGGCAGATCTTTTTCTTCTTCCAGGTGATTTTGTGACAGTTACTTCAGCCTGGATGGGCTCTTCCATTTCTTCTGCATTCCTGATTACTGGATTTTCTTCAGAGTGATGCTCTTCCATCTGCTCATTAGATGGCTCAACAGTTGGAGCATCTCGTTTTCTTTGAGCAGTTTTCTTTTTGGATGTTTTAGTGGAGGGTTCCACAATTTCAATATCCTCATCTCTAAGTTTAAAAGAGCGTCCGACCCCCGCAGAACCACCTCTAAATTTAACCATGATGTAATGTAGTTGGATGATGAGTGGTGCAGAGTGAAGAATGCAATATGAACTATTGTCGAACCAACCACAAGGAGTAAGTTTTGAGAACTTAGGGCTTCGGATGCGAATTGGAAATTATGAGGCAGTTGGAAGTTGGAAGAGGTTATTATGTCCAGATAACGGGCAATAGGAGTGTGGTGTCGATTGAATCAATTTCTTGAAACTTGATTAGAGAGAGAGTAATTTGAATTTTGAATTTTGAGAGAAAACTGAAGGGTTGCGTCCGAGACTAAGAAAGTAAATGAACTTAATGAGGTAGGTGACTTCCTTATATGAAGCAATTTTTGAATGTCGGACGGCCGAACGAAGTGACGCGTCCGACGCAACCGTCCGAACCCAAATTTTTCTGGAGAAAAGGGATGAAGAACACTATTGGACGTCCGTTCTAATCCATCGGACGTCCGATAAAGAGTGACCAAAGAGAAACTTAAAGAATTTTTTCTGAAACGCCCAGTTTTGTTCTCAGATGCACAAATTGATCCAGTGGAAGGGCTTTGGTGAGGATATCAGCAATTTGATCTTTAGAACAAACATATTGAACACAAATTTCACCATTGTGGACAAGATCGCGAATGAAGTGATGCTTAATGTCTATGTGCTTGGTCCTAGAATGTTGAATGGGATTTTTTGACAAATTGATGGCACTAGTGTTGTCACAAAACATAGGCACACAATTATATACTAAACCAAAATCATTCAATGTGTTTTTCATCCACAACAATTGAGCACAGCAAACACCAGCAGCAACATATTCTGCTTCGGTTGTAGACAATGAAATAGCATTTTGTTTCTTGCTGAACCAGGATACTAAGCAATTTCCAAGGAAATTACATATACCAGTTGTACTTTTTCTATCTACTCTATAGCCACCAAAATCAGTATCAGAGAATCCACACAAGGGAAGTTCATGACACTTAGGATACCAAAGGCCAAAATTCAAAGTTCCTTTTAAATATCTAAAGATTTTTTTTACTGCATTTAAGTGTGATTCCTTTGGACAAGACTGAAAACGAGCACACAAGCACACAACAAACATGATATCAGGCCTACTAGCTGTTAAGTAAAGCAAGCTACCAATCATACCTCTATACTTTTTTTCATCAACTTTTGTACCTTCTTCATCTTTGTCAAGCTTGGTAGATGTGCACATGGGTATTCCAACTTGCTTTGAATCCTCCATTCCAAATCTTTTTAGCAGTTCCTTGGTGTATTTGGTTTGATTGATGAATGTTCCATCTTGGATTTGTGTCACTTGGAGTCCAAGGAAGAAATTTAATTCTCCCATCATGCTCATTTCAAACTCTTTTTGCATGATTTCGGAAAAGTCCTTGCACAAGCTCTCATTAGTAGCACCAAATATAATATCATCCACATATATTTGTACAATTAGAAGATCACGTGAACTTTGTTTAGTGAAAAGAGTAGTATCCACTATACCTCTTTTGAAGCCATTTTCAATTAAAAAATCACTCAAATGTTCATACCATGCTCTTGGAGCTTGTTTTAACCCATATAAAGCTTTTGAGAGTTTAAAAACATGATTTGGATAAATTTCATTTTCAAAGCCAGGAGGTTGATCAACATAAATTTCTTGATCTATAAAACCATTTAAGAAAGCACTTTTAACATCCATTTGAAATAATTTAAAATTCTTGAAACATGCAAAAGCCAAAAACATTCTAATAGATTCTAACCTAGCTACGGGTGCAACGGATTCATCAAAATCTATTCCTTCTTCTTGAGTATATCCCTTAACTACCAATCTGGCCTTATTTCTAACTACCTCTCTTTTGTCATTCATTTTGTTTCTAAATGCCCACTTAGTGCCAATGATAGGATGATCTTATGGTTTAACTACTAATATCCAAACCTTGTTTCTTTCAGAATGATTTAACTCCTCTTCCATGGCTAAAATCCAGTTCTCATCTTTCAAAGTATCAACAACATTTTTGGGCTCAAAATGTGAGACCAATGCAAAATTATCTATTAGTTGTCTAGAAGAGGAACGTGTTCTGACCTTTTCGGATGGATCACCAATGATAAGTTCCTTAGGATGATTTTGGAAAAATTTCCAGGCTCTTGGAAGATCATTAGGAATGGTAGTGTCTCTGTCATTGTCTTCCCTAGCTGGACTGTCTTGATTTTCACCTTCATTTGAATCATTTTTTGATGAAGTTGTGCCTTGGTTACTGATTGTTAGCTTCTTCAGTTCTTCTTGAACACCTGCATCATCATTTTCACCACAACTCATGGAAATGTCACCATTAGATTCATCGAAAGTGATATGTATAACTTCCTCTATAACCAGAGTTCTACGGTTATAAACTCTAAAGCCTATCTTATTTTCACAGTATCCCAAGAAGATGCTCCTTGATGTTTAGAATGAAACATTTGCAACCAAAGACTTTAAAATAACCAACAACAGGCTTTTTATCAAACAACAGTTCATACGAAGTTTTATTCAAGATTGGTCTTAAAAGAACTCTGTTCATGGTATAGCAGGCAGTGTTTATAGGTTCAGCCCAAAAGTACTTTGGTAAATTGCATTCACTGAGCATGGTTCTAGCAGCCTCTTGAAGAGTTCTATTTTTCTTTTCAACCACTCCATTTTGCTGGGGAACTCTAGCAATAGAAAACTCATGTGTAATACCATTATTGTCACAAAATTCTGGAAAGCCACAAAAATGAAATTATTTGCCGTTGTCACTTCGGATTTTTATGATTTTCACACCAATCAGATTCTGAACCTTAGCAAACAGAGAAATAAAATTTTTGAAGACATCATCTTTATGTGCAAGAAACATCACCCAAGTGTATCTAAAATAGTCATCAACAACAACGAAACAAAATTTTTTGCCACCTAGGCTTGTGGTTTGGGTAGGACCAAAAAGATCAAGATATAAGAGTTCTAAGGGCTTTGTAGTAGAAATACATTTCTTGGGTTTGAAAGATACCTTGACTTGTTTTCCAAATTGGCAAGCATCACAGATACGGTCTTTACTAAAGTTGAGTTTTGGAAGCCCTCTAACCAGTTCCTTTTTGGAATCTCTTTTAGCAAATCCATATTGAAATGACAAAGTCTTCTGTGCCACAACCAGGGATCCTCATTTGCTACTTTGAGACAACTGAGGCTTGAAGAATCAACTTTTTCAAGAATAACTATATAAATGTCATTAACTCTTTTTCCTTTAAAAACAATGTTGAATATTGAGTCAAGAACAAGGCATTCATGTTTTTTAAATAACACAAACAGGTTCCTATCACATAATTGGCTAACACTAAGCAAATTATAGCTCAAATTATCAACTAAAAGGACATTATGAACAAAAGTTTGACCATTCTTACCAACATCACCAATTCCAACAATTTTGGCTTTATTATCATCTCCAAAAGTTACCTTTTCACTTGCTTTTGGCTTGAGCTTGATGAACTGTGATGCATCACTGGTTATATGTCTTGAGCATCCACTATCTATGAACCATTTTGATTCTTTAACAATGTTTACCAAGTTCACCTATACAAAAATCCACAGGATAATATTTGGTACCCATTACTTTTTGGGTCCTTGAGAGTTAGCATTATGTCTAACCATCCACATACATCTCATACCATTTCTCATGTTTCTCTTAACATGACAGTTGTTATTCATGTGACCAAATTGACAACAAAATCTGCATATAGTTGATGGATCATTCAAATGAACTGGTTTAACAAAACTGACTTGACATCTCCTATAGATGGTAAAATCATTTGCATGATAATTTAACTTATTCTGATGAGTGCTAGAGTAAGATTTTTGAACATTCCTTTGAAAGTAATTCTGTTTCTGATATTGAAGCCACTGGCTAAGATCATTCATTCTTCTTTTCAAACAATTTTGTTCACTTTTGAGTATGTCACAGACATTTGTTTTTCTGTCAAGTTTAGCATGCAAATCTAATTCAATCCTTTTCAGATTCTCATTTTCACTTTTCAAGTGTTTGTTTTGTCAATAAAGATTTGCATTGTCTTGAATTAAAAAATTGATCTTCTGTTTTAGTTCCTTGTTTCTGACATAGGATTCTTTCAAATTGTTATGCATCTTTTCTAAAAATGAATTAACATCATCATCAGATTCACTGTCACTATCAGTTAGAGAGTTACACGTAGTTACCTCTTCATCACCAATGGCCATGAAGGCCACTTGGGCAGATTCCTCTTCTTCTTCGACTTCACCTTCTGAATTGCAGTCATTCCAGGTGATCTGAAAATTATTGAACCTTGGTTTTCGTTCAACCTTGCTCTCCTTCTTCCTTTTCATTGGACACTCATTTGCATAATGTCCAGATTGGCCGCATTCAAAGCACCTATCAATTTATTTTTTGTTAAACTCTAGTTTCCCTTTATTTCGCAAGTTGTTGGACTGATTCGGGAAAGAATTGCTTGGACCACCTTTTCTGAATCTCCTCTTGTTGAGTATTCTTTTGAAACCTCTTGTGATGAGTGCGATGTCACTGTCATCACCTTCCATGTCTTCTCCATCCAGAGAGACCTCATCATCTTCATCTTGTGAAGCTTTCAAAGCAATACTCCTCCTTATCTTTGTGTCTTCTTCTACCTGCACCTTGGATTTGAGTTTCAGCTCATAAGAGCTTAGAGAGTTAATAAGAGATTCAATAGGTAGGATATTTAGATCTTTAGCTTCCTCTATGGCAGTCACTTTACTCTCCCAATCCTTTGATAAGGCATTCAGAATTTTTCTGTTTTTCTCACCTAGAGAGTAGTTCTTCTCAAGCACTTCTAAATCCTTGATAAGATCATTGAATCTGCAGTACATCTTGTCAATATTTTCATGAGGTTCCATCATAAAGGATTCATACTTAGTGACCAGGATGGACTTCTTTTGTTCTCTCACATTCTCGCTTCCTTCATGGATTTCTCTAAATTTATCCGAAATTTCTTTTGCAGATCTGCGGCCTTTGACTCTAATGGACTCATTTGAATCTAGAGCACTATATAATACATTCATAGCCTTGACATTTAGAGTAAGATGAGTTCTATCTTCAGCAGTCAACTCACTTCTTGTTTTTGGTCTCGGCCTATGAGTATTATCATCAATAATAGAGGCATCATATGGACCCTCATTAACAATAAACCATAACTCAATAGCAATAGAGTGTAAGAAAATGATCATCCTCTCCTTCCAACTCACATAGTTTGACCCATTAAACATTGGAGGTCTAGTGACAGATTGTCCCTCAAAGAACATGGCATTGTTGGTCGTCATTTTTACTCTCAAGCCGATTGAGCTTAATCTCTAGGAGACTAAGCTCTGATACCAATTATAAGGATCAAAAACAACCTAAGAGGGGGGGGGTGAATTAGGTTATCTAAAAACTAGCCAAAATATGAGTCACTTTTTCTAGAACTTGCTTTCTTTTTCTAAAGGACCTCACAAAGAAACAATCAATGGACTAGCACAAGTGATTGTGAGTAGAAGAAATAAACAATATATATATTGCAAGATAGTAAGTAAAGGGATAGAATGGCAGACCAAGATTCAAACTTGACTTAAGTTTGAATATCACTTTATATACCAAGCTTCTTCAAATTGATCAACTAACAACCAATCTCTTGTGTACAAAGGAAGGATCACTTCCTCCTTGCCTCAAGTCTCACTTGATCAAGCAAGGAAGTTTTACAATCACTCAGATAACCCTCACAAAGCTACACTATTGAAGAAACTGAATCACACTTGAAAAGCTAAATGAAGATTACACAACTAAGAGTACAAATCTTTTTTTTTGGAGTATTCTTACACTTGAATCACTCAAGATCTGATGTAGACTTAATGTACAAAGTTATTTTGAAAAAGTTGACTATTTTCTATTTATAAGAGACCAAAAAATTCTTCAATTAATGCTGTCAACGGATAGAAGGCAGCTGAAGAGTCAACTAGCCGTTGGTGGTGTCGGACGTCCGGTACTCTAATTTTTTGCGTCTGAACGAAGACAGTGAGTTCAAAACATTTTCTTGAAATTCTTAGGACGTCCGATCCTTCCACAATGTACGTCCGAAGGTAGGATGTAAACTTGCAAATCCTTCTTTATTTCTTCCGGACGTCCGGTGCTCTCAGTGTATTGCGTCTGAAGTACCGTAACGTTTGTCGGACGTCTGGTACGGAGGTATTGTGTGTCCGATCGAGGTCAGTGATCATAGAAAACTTGATTTATTGTCTTCGGATGTTCGAGTGTGAGTTCTTCAAGCGTCCGAAGCTACTCAATGGTTGTCGGCCGACCGATATGGTCCTTTTGTGCATCCAACAGTTATTTCAGCAATATGTCAATCTTTGATCCTGTTTTGGCTTCAAGTCTTTGACCTTGTTTATGTTCCAATTCCTGAAACAATCTCTTCAAAGAATATTAATAATATCCAATTGTTTTGTAATCATCAAAAGTTATGGACTGAGATATACAGTCGAGGAGATAACACTCCACTCGACAAAACTAATGACCCAGGGTTCATTATCGAATCGACCAAACCCTTGCCGGCTCGACTCGACTAACTAGCCACATGGTTTCCAGAATTTCCGACAAGATACGAATCATATGCATGTACATCAATTCACTTTCAATCAATGAATAAGAATATAGCACATTAGAGCATGTGCGATAAAGTACACCCTTGCTCGATCAAATCAATCACATATCATTCGATCACATTGGTCAAATATTGGAAACAAGTATCAAATTCAATCAGGTATTTGGAAGCACTCACCAAAGATTTAGTGCTTCTTTGGATCACGTTCAGGTATTACTCCTAGTTTGGAGTCCAAATCTGTGATAAAACATCGTTTAAGAGCTTTGAAATCAACTAAGGTTCAAATCTTACGCGTTTCGTTTAATGAAGACAAGTAATTGAAACTCATTTGAGAAATATTCGTAAAACTCATACTCGCTTTTAAAACTTTGAAACTTTAAAGCGATTAAACTGTGAAATCTCCATTTGAGTCGAAGAGACGAGGAAAACGTATTTCTATTAGTCGTTACTTTCATTTTTTCAGGGGTACAAGTTTCGGCCAAATTCCAACTTGTATATCTCTACGAAAGTAAACTCGAATACCCTAGACACATCAAGTTCAATTCAACCTCAATTCTTCGCTCGAATCACAAGTATACACTCCTAGTCCTTGAGTCAAAATTTGGGCGGCATGCCCCTTGTATTTAGCTAGTTTCCAACCATTAATGGCTTTATTGTTTTCCTCAAATCAACCCCAAAGTCACACACAAGCAATGTTACCACAATAGCCCTTCAATTAGGCTTAATGTCATTCAACTACAAAACAATACTAGTAATGCGACCGGAAACCAAGTTTAAGGACACACAACAAAACAGCAGGTTTGACGTCTCTTGGCGTTTCGATCACAACAGAAGTTACGCCTATCGGTTTGGGGTAGACTTTATACCATTTCGAAGCTAAGATAGAGAACTACAAGTCTTATGAAGACATCGACAGCCATTTCATTCATTTTCAAGGTCAAAAGGTGCAATCTCAGAGAAAACAGAAAACTGTCCGCGAAACAGTGCGTTTGGCAGTTAGGGGTAATTTTGTCATTTCATATGTTACAGTACTTAGATTGAGTTGAAATTTTACAGGAAGATATATAACTCTATTCCCTACAACTTTCATGTTTTGACCTAGGCCTGATTCGGTCTCTAACATGAACGAATTAAACAGGTCAGAACAGAACAGATTGGTTTCAACTTTCTGGAATTTGAACTTTTACTCTAGAAATTCATATCTAACAAGTACTCTGTCATCAAAACCATCAATTACTAGGTCAATAACATCATTTAATAGGTAGATAACCATAATCAAGACTGAACATGTAAACCCTAGCTAAACATTCCACCATATCATGCACAACTCACTAATTAACCATCATAACCCAAGATTAAGAGTTTCTATCCAAATTTAGCAAGATTAAGAAGAGAAAAAGGAAAGACAGCCATGGTACCTTCCCAAAAAGTGCTTGTAGGTGAGAACCACAGCTCTTTCTTCCATAACTTTTACCACACAAAGCTTCCTAAGTACTAAAATGAAAGTTTAATCGGTTTGGATTGGGTGATTTCTCTCAAATGAAGATGATTCAAGGTGAAAGTTGGAGTTTGCTCACTTGGTTTTCCTCTCCCTTAAGCTCGGCTGGAATGTGCAGAAATGAAGAGGAAATGAAGTGAATTTGGTGATAAAAATGAAGGAAATTGGTTGGTCAAACAACCCTTGGATGTTTGCCACTTGTCACCTCAAGATTACATCTTTAATTTTTCTTCTTTTTCCTTTCTTTTTGGTCAATAATTTTGGCTCTCTCAAGGATAATTAAGGGCTGATATTTATGAAATAATAACAAGAGGATTAAAGTAATAAAGTGGTGGTCAAGTGGTGTATTAAATCGGTAGCGAACGGTACCCGTCGGTTCAAATCGATTTTCCTTAAATTGCGTGTACTAGGGTTTTAATTTATGATTTACTAACTTATTATTATCACTTCTAATCACACACTTTCTCTTATTTCAAAGTCACTCTTAACCGCCAAATTTGGTACACACTCCGTACCCAGTAATCACACTACCAAAAGACGTAAAAACCCTAATTTACCTTAACGATGAAAGTAAAGGGAAAACCCTTGGTTCTATGATTAATTATAACTATTGAGGAAGTGAATTAGTAGTAAGGTTATTATAAAGGAATAAATTCCAAATAAAACGAAATTATAAGAAAAATATGAGGTATTTTACAAGTCCTCACAGAATACATTTTCGTTACTTTACTTTATTACCTTAATTTCTTAGATATTTTTATAAATGAGTCAAGTTTTTAAATCATTTTTCTTGTATAAGTTGGTTCATGTTAAGTTTGAATTGCATTATGGACGTGGGACCCGCTAATGCGATAAGTGCGATAAATTTTTGACGACTAGGTGGAGTTTTGCATAAAAGGGATATTATTTTATAAGGTGTTAAGGGATAATTAGAGGATAGCTAGATAGTTTAGCCATTGGAAGACAACAAGATGAGGATTAATCTTGGCTAAACACTTGTCACAAAATTCTTGGATTTTGACCTTGACCAAAGACTTTCTTACCTCTTTAATAAAAACCAAATTTGACCAAAATTCCTTCCATCTTTCCTTGGCCTTGGCCGAACCTTGGAGAGCAAAGAAAGGAGAGAAAATTTCTTCTACAACTTCAAAAAATTGCTTGAATCTTGAGTTTAGCCAACCATCTTGCTAACTACTCCACAAAAGTTGATCATTAAGGAAGATTAAAGGCTTGAGTGGAGAGATTTTGGAGGAAGAAGCATTAAGTTTCCATCTTTCTTGGGGGTTTTAAGGTATTTATGGCAAGAAACTTCTCTTTACTTCTAATACTTGCATACTAGTGATTTAGAGTTGAATATTGGTAGTTTTATGAGAAATTTCATGGTTTGAAGTAGAGATTTGGAAATTTTCAGCTTTTATGGTGCAATTTCAGCCCTTATATGATGCTTAAGGTTGGCCATGATTCAATAGCTGTTCCATGTGTAATATTTAGCTTTTATATGTTAGTTTGGCTTGCTTTAGCAAAATTCCAGCTTGAATGTGAAAATTTCAGCTTAGGGTTTCCAAAATTCATCTTGGTTATGGTTGGTTTAAATTTTTGGTGTTGAGTTTGGAAGGAAAAGTAAAGAAAACAAGGGGAAGTGCTGTCGAAATTTTTCCCGCAGGAGACTCTAAGCAGTCTTGGGAAATCTGTCATATCCTGGTGTGGAAAAATTCAAATTGAGTTCTGCTTATTGCATTTGAAACTAGATTCTGAGTAATTTCTACCATAAAAATTTCAGAATTTTCCTCAATTCCTATGAATATCTGTGATTTTTCAAAGTTGACTGAATTCTCGTTCCTGTTCTGTCTTTCTAATGGATAAAGCAGCCACTTGAGATTGGATTTTTACTGACTTGTGGGCAGAATCTTATAAAGGTGTCTTCTGAGAAATTGTAACTCTTTGAATCTATTTTCCAATGGTTTAAATTTTATAAATTTTGGACTTGAGAAGCTTGAGATATGATTTTTCAAATAGCATCGCGCAAAACTAGAAAAATTCTGTTTTCCTAAAACTGTCCTTACTTTCATTTCCAACTTTAAGTTGGAGTTATTAAACCATTTTGAGCTTGGTTTTATGATTGGAATGAGGAAATTCTTGGTTACTCATGTCCCTTAGGTCTAAATGTTCTATTTTCACTCCAAAATCATATTTGCACCTTTGCACTAGTAGTTACTCGGATTTTCTTTGGTTCACCTAAACTTTGAATGGTTGAACCATAATACTTTATCTTGGTTGTTCTTAGGGTTTGTTGGTGATCAAGAGCATAACCCGGGGGTGAACTTTTGACGTTATTTTGCTTGAACTGGTGAGTGTTCCTTGCATGTGTATGCTTTAAATGACTATGTGAAATGTTGTGAATGTTGCTGGAATGTTAAATGCTTTCCAATGATTGCTAAATGGATTTTCAATGGGCGAGTGTGTACTTTATTGCACTCGACCCAAGCAAAAGTGAATTTTTAATGATTGAATGCTACTTGTGCATGAGTGTGAGTCTTTTGGCTAAACTGGGCCCTTGCCCTTCGTTGTCAGTCGACTCGAGCTAGAAGCGGACTTGGTCGGGCGGCTGGTGACCCTGGGACAATGTTTGGTATACTTGAGTATTACCACGAAGTCTGGTGGAGAACTGGCCAGTGAATTCAATGCAACGATACCAATGAATGAATGACAAGAACGCTGAAGGAGTTTTCACTTGCAAACATTTTCTAATGTTGGAGGGATAAGGAAAATGGTTGGCAAATGAATGAATGAATGGCTCTAAGTGAGCACGTATCCTTCCAATGATTGGATGTTTATTTCTTGAATGATTGGATATTATTGTACAAAGTGTTCAAACTGTTAAATGTCATATTTCCATGGTTTCTCTACCTGATTGTTTGTTTAGGAACCTCACCGGGTTTTTAGTTCATTCCTTTAGTTTTGTTTTCCTTATAGGAATGGAGGTCCGAAGCAATTAAGTGCGAACTAGAGTGTATAACCCTCTTGTACTTATACTTTTGGTTGATAGGATGTATTTTGATATTTGATGTTGTATCATACGTTCGGCTTTTGGGTTGTAAATAAGTTTACATTTTGGTTGAATTGTAGCACTTAAATGTTATTTTGGAGGCTTGAATGATTAATCTTGAGAGTTGATTGAGTGAGTGAGTGAGTCCTGGCGAGAGCTGGGCTGGCGGTCCGCCAAACCCTAGGTACACCCTAAGGGGAGGTGGGTTCGTCACAACTTAGCCCTGTCTGATTCAATTATTTCTTCTTTGTAGGTGATCAAAGAAATTCATCTAAAAGATTGTTTAAATATTTGTTGGTTCAAAGTTTTGCAAAGTTTATTAAGGAGTATTTTATCAGGCCATTCTATAATCAACTTTTCTTCAGATTAATTAAAACCAAAAGAGAAAAAGAAGTTAAAAGAGAGAAAATGACCTTTTTAAAATAGCTTGTAATTGAAAAAGAAATGTAGAATCCGCTTTTTAAGCAACAAAGTGTTAGCTATCTATTGACTATTATTATTTGGGTAAAATATACTTTACCCACCTATGGTTTAGTACTTTTCTACATAACCATCCTGTAGTTTCAAAAACTATATATAACTAGGTTTGGATTGAAATGTCAAAGTGATGAAATTTACATTTCATAACGGAGTCAACTAAAATGTCAAAAGTTATAAAGTTGAAAATTATTTGTTAACTACAGTGGAGTTAAGTATATATTTTGAAAATTATAAGGGGATTATGTGGTAAAATACAAAATCATAATGAGTTAAAGTGTGATGCATATTAAGTTAATATATTTTGGTTACTTTAACCATTTTAGTTTTTAAACAAAAGGAATCTTGACATTTCCGCGAGTTTCATTACAAAGGATAATTTCTATCCGTTATCACTTTAATCTAAACAATGAGGGGAGGTTGTGTGAAAAAATTGCTAAACCACAAGTACCCTTGTTATTTTTTAAGCAACTATCTGGTATTTGAGTTGATAATTTGAAGCAAACTAGTACTTACTTGATTTACTTTTCGAAATAAAATAGATTAGTACATAACTTTTTTTTCTTTTGCTGATTAATCTTTGGTGATGTTGGTTCAAATATTTGGAAATATTACAAAAAATGGATCATTTGGAGAACTGATTAATAAAGAGGGCATAATTTCAATCTTGAAAAAGTGTATACTCTATATAGAGAATTGTACAAAAGCCCTTTGTGACAAATCGTTCCAAATAGTGCCTTCAGCGATCTTTTCAACAAATTTGTGCAAGATATTTTTTTTCTTGTTTCGGGTTCTCTGTATTACGTTAACAAAAGATAAAGAATAAATAGTGTATTTATCCCTTATCTTTTAAAAGTGATTCATTAGGATTTAGTTAATCCAACGATAAAATATCTAAGACAATAAGCCTTTGCGATTTCACTCTCTTAACTTTTCCAACTGCCTTCATTTTTTTTCTCTCATAAATATTTTTTTTACGTATCCAGTCTACTGAGAATTACTAAGTATCTTTCAATTGATGAGGTATCAAAATATTGAAAGTAACTGACATTTTATTGGGTTCAGCTTAACAATTTGTTCACAAAAGTAGGTATAGATTATAGATAAACTATCATTTTTTACATTTGAAATATCCTTTTATGTACTCATGAAATTAGTCATATTCATGTATATGTGCTTTTCACTAAAATATGAGTTCAGCTAAGAAGATAAACAAATTTTGCTAACAAGAGAGTCCAAAGCTAACAAACGTGATGATAGAAGGAAAAGAAAGAACCCTTTTAACACAATTGGTAACTAAGAAACTTAGGTAGTATTTGTTATTCTTAAAAGTGTAAACATGGATTTTTTATTCTTAAAAGGTATGTGACAAGAACCCACCAAGGTTGGCGTGAACTCGAATCTCACAAGACCGCGGATCCAGACGAAGAAATCAAATTGATGTGCAAGAAACACTTGACCCCTCTGAAGCCCGAGTTTACAAACTGAGATGGTTCCTCAACCTACAAACTAATGACTTAGCGAACCAAGATGTTTGGTAGATGATGCCACAACCAATTGTAGTTTATTGGTTGATATGTAGTTTATTGGTTGATAAGTCGGATGAACACTCAAGAAGAATTCTCAAGTATTCAAGTAAAGATCTCTTGAACAAGAGAGTGGTGAAACACACACGTGTTTACTGGAAATTTTCACTCTTATTAATCTATGAAAAATAATGTTGGTATAAGGCTCTATTTATAGCCTTTGCAAGACTTAAGAAACTTGCTAATATTTGGAAACAATTAACTTACTTTCCTAAACCCTAATCGACTAGAATAGGAAATTAACTAACTCTAATTGGCTCAATAATGATCGACATGATCTGGTCTTTGTTCCTTAACTAACGACTCAACTTATCACTTAAATTAACTCTAATTAATGACAAATATTGCTGGAAATTAGTTAAACAAAATCACAATGTGAGGACCCGTAAAATTCTCCTTGTTTTCTTTTATATTATTTTATTTTTCCGCGTGCATCTTGCTTAAGATGCTTGGTATATCTATAAACTTGGCTTTGGTGTTGAATTGTGGTTGAAATGGAAGGATTTTCATTGGTATTTTCCTCCAAGTTGTTGGCTGAAATTTATGTTTGTTGGTCAAGTGATAACGAAGTCTATTGCCTTGTGTTTTCTAATCTTTTCATGACTTGGTCTTGGCCAAAACTTGTTCCGAGGAAAATACCAATGAAAATCCTTCCATTTCACCCACAATTCAACACCGAAGCCAAGTTTATAGATATACCAAGCATCTTAAGCAAGTTTATCACCAAAACAATTGTTTTGGTCACTGCCTTGAATCCGGCCGTTAATTTGGCCAGATATCCGGCCAACTTCCGGCCGGATTGTGACGTGGCCACAGTGTGTTCGTTTCATTTTCGATTTTCGTTGGAACGTTGTATCAAAGTTCTATTGCATCTTTCAGTTTAGTTATTTTAGTTTCCAAAAGTTCATTTTCTCGGAGTCCTTTG
>NC_040037.1:24454514-24508471 GCF_003713205.1 Coffea eugenioides
GAGGGACTAGACCGGCCCAACCTCAGGGGAATGACCAAGGATCGGCAACTGGACCGACCCAGGGTCAGGAAAATATTGAGGGTAATCAAGTGGCTACTGCCATTAACAGGATGACTGATATCTTAGAGCGCTTAGCGGATAGACAAGGATCTGGACCGTTCAACCAACTTGGGGGTCAAGAAAGAGGAGAGGATAGAGCCTTAGAGAGGTTCTTAAAATTTAACCCGCCTAAGTTCCTTGGCGAACCTGATCCTGAGGTAGCGAAAAATTGGTTAGAAAGGATGACCAACATATTCGCTGCTTTAGATTACACTGAGGATAGGCGAGTGAACTTCGCTGCTTTCCAATTTGAGGGAGTAGCCCGTGCTTGGTGGGATCTAATAAAAGGAAAATGGGAGAGGACCCAAACCCCTTGGACTTGGGAGAATTTCACAAGGAAATTTAATGAAAAGTTTCTTCCGCCCTTAATCCAAGAGAAGAGGGAGGATGAATTTATTAAGTTGAAACAAGGAACCCTTACCGTAGCAGAATACGAGGGAAATTCACTAAGCTTTCCAAGTATGCCCCTGAGCTAGTGGTCAATGAACGAAAGAGAATTAGACGGTTTGTTCAGGGACTTAATGTGGAAATCCAGGAGGGCTTAGCGGCTGCCCAAATCTCTACATTTACGGAGGCTTTAGAGAAAGCATAGAGGGTTGAGAGTGCAAGATCTCAAGTGAGAGACTTCCACAATAGAAAACGGAACTTTTCTAGCCGAACTTCTGGACAGACTAGTAAGAATGTACAACCTTCCAAAGCGGGAAGAGGAAATGGAGGAGCAAGGATTACTGGAGCTTCTAGGGGAGCTCTAACTAGAGGGGGCCGTAGTGGGACAACTCAAGTTAGGGAAGCACCTTCTACTGGATCGGCTGTGACTCCTCAAGTTACTTGTGGGTATTGTGGTAAATTCAACCACTCTGAGAACGATTGTTGGAGGAAGTTGGGTAAATATTTGTTTTGTGGTAGTGTTGAGCATCAAGTCGCCAATTGTCCAAAATCACCAAAGACAGGAGGAAATGCTCAAAGGCCAGAAAAGTCAACTTCTAAGCAGACCAGTGCCGGAGAAAACCGACCGAAAGTACCGACTAGGGTTTATGCACTAGACCATCAACAGGTTCCCGAGGCAACTGAGGTGGTGGAAGGTACAATTTCAATCTTTCATCGACTAGCTAGGGTTTTAATTGATCCGGGTACAACTCATTTCTTTGTAAACCCTAACTTCATGAATGGAATAGACTTGAAACCAATTAAGTTACCCTATGACTTGGAGGTTAAAACATCCACTGGAGACAAAAGCTTAATTGCTAATCTGGAGTATAGGAATTGTGAAATCTATGTAGGGGAACGAAAATTATGGGCCGATTTGATAGGTTTGACGATTAAGGGATACGATGTAATCTTGGGGATGGATTGGTTAGCCCGTTATAATGCTCAGTTAAACTGTAGGACGAAGATTGTAGAGTTACGTATTCCAGGAGAAGCAACCCTGAAACTGGATGTAAGGGGTAAATTAGTTTCGTCAGCATTTATTTAAGGAATTCGGGCTAGAAAGTTATTAAGTAAAGGTGCTCAAGGGTATTTGGCTTTTCTTATTAACACCCCTAGTGATAAGGTGAATTTGGAGGACACGCCTGTAGTGAAGGACTTTCCAGATGTTTTTCCCGAAGGGTTAGAGTTTTTACCTCCAGAACGGGAAATAGCTTTTAAGATTGATGTGACTCCGGAAGTGACACCTATTTCTAGGACGCCATACCGAATGGCCCCAACCGAACTGAAGGAGTTGAAATTGCAACTACAAGACTTGCTGGAACGAGATTTTATACGGGAAAGTGATTCGCCGTGGAGAGCCCCAGTTTTGTTTGTTAAGAAGAAGGACGGGAGTCTGAGACTGTGTATAGACTACCGAGGCTTGAATGATGTTACAATTAAGAATAAGTACCCTCTGTCCCACATTGATGAATTATTTGACCAATTGCAAGGGGCTGTAGTATTCTCGAAGTTGGATTTGAGACAGGATTATTATCAGTTAAGGAATTTGGAGAAGGACATACCCAAAACTGCTTTTAACTCGAGATATGGGCATTTTGAATTTGCCGTGATACCGTTTGGGTTAACGAATGCACTTGCTGCTTTCATGGATTTAATGCATAGGGTGTTTAAGCTTTATCTGGATCAATTTATAGTAGTATTCATTGACGACATATTGGTGTATTCTAAGAATGCGGAGGATCATGAGAAGCATTTGAGAATTATTTTGCAAACTTTAAGGGAACATCAACTATATGCTAAATTTAGCAAGTGTGAGTTCTGGTTAAAAGAAATGACTTTCTTGGGACACATAATTTCTAAGGATGGGATTAAAGTGGATCCAGCTAAAGTGGAGGCTGTTTCGAAATGAAAACGACCGGAAAACCCAATCGAGGTTCGAAGTTTTATTGGATTAGTAGGGTACTACCGTAGATTATCAAAAGATTTCCTTAAGATATTTGGAATGATATTGAATGATATTAGGGTAGGGTACTACCGGAGATATTGAATGCATATTGAAATTGCAGATTTGAATGCAATGGCTTGCATACGTCGCTTGGAGTGAATCTCCTCCTCGACACACAATTGTAAATGGGGGACGCCCAAACTCATAGGTTGACCTAGGACTCGAGCCGGCATGGGCTTAGTCGGGAACCTAGGCGTGCCATGAGACAAATAAGCTCGACCTATTGAGAGGTCTTGCTTGGCATACTCATGGAGTATTGCCTCATACATGTCTTGCGGGCCCGAGTGGGTGTTGGGTGGACGGAAAGAAGTAAGTGGTGATCTACGGATTGGAAATACCGACCCAGTTGACGGAGTGTCATCGGGGGAAGGTATACGAGTGACATCGACAAAGCGAGTGGAACTTAACTCCTGAGAGCTACTATATCCTTGAATTGTTTCTGATAAATTTCCTTTGGTGAATTGTCAATTATTGAAATATATTATTGTTTATCTCGTAATTGAGATTGTTATTTGAACTACGTGGTTGCATGTGTGTTCTTGGCCTCACGAGCGTTTTGCTCACCCTATAGATTTGTTTTCCTTAACAGAATTGAATCTCGGGGAAGTGTGGAGAAACCCTCCTGATGTACTTTTGTTTTAGGATTTCTATTATATTTTGGCTATACCCTTGATTTTGGGTTGTACTTTTGGAATTGGAATGTAGTATTTGGGCATGATGTATATTTGGGATTTAAGTTGTATTTTGAACACCCGATGTACGGGTTGGATGATGGATGACCATGGTTAAACTTGAACGCTTCTGCATCATTTGTATTTATGTTATTGTACTTGTGACGTTTAGATTGGTAATAAGTTTGAATGTTTTGCGTGAGTCCTAGCGAGAGTTGGGCAGGCGTCCCGCGGATACCCTTTGGTTCGCCTTAGGGAGAAGTGGGGGCGTCACAGTATCCCGTACTATTTAAGCTTGGGAAGCAAGAAAAATCCTAGGCAAAAATGGGTTTTGATCGCTCAAATTCTAACTCATAATATTCTCGCTGGTTTCTGCACTTGCTGGTGAAGAAAAAAACGCATGTGTGCCATGTGAAGCATTTTTTTTTTTTTTTTACAAAATCTGATTTTGATTGATTTTTCTTCTTCTTTTCTTTTCAACTTTTTCCTACAAAATCAAGCAAACAAAAAATGATTTAGTTTAAATAACTTTTTCATTTCATTTTTTTCTTTCTTTTTTCTTTTCTTTTCTTTTTTTCTAAAAGATAACAATAATAATAATAAAATAAAATAAAATGAATAAATTAACAAAATTTTTGGTGTCTACAACTTGCCTTTTTTGTCTGAATTTTACAGAAATTCAAAACAAAATGTAGATACCAAATTACCTATCTGTCTGCAGCAATTGCAATTGAATCAAAACAAATAAAGTGAATTCTAGATAAAGTCAAAATTAATAAGCACTTAAATCGATTAGTGGGGTCTAACTCCACTCCAAAAAACTAGTAAAATTTAACAGATTGAAAAATCAAAACTTAAGAAATGAAAGATTGGTGGAATAACATCCAAATCCAATAAAATAACGATTGCTGCAATAAAATTCAAACCCAACAAAATAAAGGTTAGTGGGATAAAATACAAATCCAACAAAACAAAGGTTGGTGGGATAAAACTCAAAGTCAACAAAATAATGATTTGTAGAATAAAATCCAAACTCAACAAAATAAAAGTTTGTGAGATAAAATCCAAACCCAACAAAATAACAGTTTGTGGGAAAAAATCTAATCCAACAAAATAAAGGTTGGTGGAACAAAATTCAAATTTAACAGAATAAAGGTTGGTGGAATAAAATTCAAACCCAATAAAATAAAGGTTGGTTGCATAAAATCCAATTTTAACAAAATAATGATTGGTGGGATAAAATTCAAGTTCAACAAAATAACGGTTGGTGAGATAAAATTCAAACCTAACAAAATAAAGGTTGGTGCAATAAAATTCAAATTCAACAAAATAACGATTGATGGGATCAAATTCAAATCCATCAAAATAAAGATTGGTGGGATAAAATCCAAATCCAGCGAAATAAAAGCTGGTAGGATAAAACTCAAATACAACAAAATAAAGGTTTGTGGGACAAAATTCAAATCTAACAAAATAACAGTTGATGGGATAAAATTCAAATCCAGCAAAATAAAGGTTGGCAGGATAAAATCTAAATCCAATAAAATAATGATTGGTAGGAAAAAATTCAACCTTAACAAAATAACGATTGGTGGGATAAATTTCAAATCCAATAAAATAAAAGTTTGGTGGGATAAAATTCAAACTCAACAAAATAACAATTTATGGGATAAAATCCAATCCCAATAAAATAAAGGTAGGTGGGATAAAACCCAAATCCAACAAAATAACGATTGGTGGCATAAAATTCAAACCCAACAGAATAAAGGTTGATGGGATAAAATTCAAATCCAACAAAATAAAGGTTGATGGGATAACACCCAATCTCAACAAAATAACGATTGATGAGATAAAATTCAAATTCAACAAAATAACGGTTGATGAGATAAAATCCAAAACTAACAAAATAAAGATTGATGGGATAAAATCCAAATCCAACAAAATAATGATTGGTGGAGTAAAATCCAAATCCAACGAAATAAAACTTGATAGGATAAAATTCAAACCCAATAAAATAAGGGTTTATGGGACAAAATCTAATTCCAACAAAACAACGGTTGATTGGATAAAACTCAAATCCAAAAAAATACCAGTTGATGGGATAAAATCTAAATCTAACAAAATAACAAGTTCGTAGTATAAAATTCAAATCCAACAAAATAAAGGTTGGTAGGATAATATTCAAATCCAATAAAACAAAAGGTTTGTGGGAAAAAATCCAAACCCAAAGAAATGACGGTTGGTAGGATAAAATTCAAAACCAACAAAATAACAGTTTGTGAGATAAACTCCAAACCCAACAAAATAAATGTTGATGAGATAAAATTCAAGTCCAACGAAATGACGGTTTGGGGGTTTAAACCCAAATACAATAAAATAAAAGTTGGTGGGATAAAATTCAGATCCAACAAAGTAACGATTGATGGGATAACATCCAAATTCAAAAAAATAAAGGTTGGTGGGATAAAATACAAACCCAATAAAATAACAGTTTGTGAGATAAAATTCAAATCCAACAAATTAACGATTTATGGGATAAAATTCAAAACTAACAAAATAAATGTTGGTGGGATAAAATTCAAATCCAACAAAATAACAATTTGTGGGATAAAATTCAAACCCAACAAAATAACTATTAATGAGATAAAATCCAAATCCAATAAAATAAAGGTTGATAGGATAAAACTCAAACCTAGTAAAATAATGATTGGTGAGATAAAATTCAAATCCAACAAAATAACAGTTGATGGGATAAAATCCAAACACAACAAAATAACAAGTTGGTGTAATAAAATTCAATTCCAACAAAATAAAAGTTGAAGGATAAAATCCAACCCCAAAAAAATAATGGCCGGTGGGATAAAATCTAAATCCAACAAAATAAAGGTTGACGAATTAAAACTCAAACCCAACAAAATAACAGTTGGTGAGATAAAATTCAAATCCAACAACTTGGGCTTTGGATGGTGTAGTGGAAATTTCAGCTAGGGTTTTATATTTTCCAGCCATGATTATGTTGTTTAACTACCAATGTTAGTAATGAGTTTGGATATGGAATTTGTGAGATGATTAGCGGCTCGGTTGTGATTTTTTAGTCTTAAGGTGGTGAATTTCAGTTCTGCCCTGTTTTTTGAATCAACTTGGGCTGCGAATTTCTCCATGTTGTAGATTGAATCAGCTTTTGGACAAAACATGAAAGTTATAGAGATTTGAGGTAACTTTTTACCTGCAAAATTTCAAATCAATTGATCATTTTAGCTTATGTTTTGGCCAGAGCACTCCTGACTGCGCAAAAACTCTAATTTTTCTGACCTGCATGTGCTGACCGTCCTGATTTTTTACCTTGAAAATGCAAGAATTGGGTGTTAATGTCTTCATAGGAAATGTAGGTCTATGTCTTAGCTTCGAAACGCCATAACATTTACCTCAATCCGATATACCTATCTACAGTTATGACCAAAACACCGAAGGATGACAAATTTGCCATTTATAAGTTCTTCTTTAAACTGGTTTCCAGCTTTGGTCCATAGTGATAAGTTATTATTTGGTTTGTTTTGTTGGTTTTGAGGCTTTGAATAGATGTATGTTGTTGGTTATCACTTGTGGTTGGATTGGAGGTTTGTTGGCTTGTGAATCCAAGTTGTACTTGGATGAAAAAATGGATAAATACAAAGGGCATGCTGCCCAAATTTTCGCTCGAGAATTTCTTGAGCGACGACTCGAGGTTAAAGCAAACTCTACTTATTTATGGTATTCGAGTTTTCTTTAGCAAGAGATACATAAGTTGAAATTTTTGCCGAAACTCGTACTTTTTAAAAAGTGAAAGTAGCGACCCTTAAAATTACGATTTTCTCGATTTTTTATACCAAGTATGACTTCCAAAGTATAAATCACTTCTTTAACGAAACTAAAAGAGCGAGCATGAATTTTCGAGAGTTTGAGAAGTCATATGACTACTACTTAAACAAGTTTCATTTACTTGATTTTCTTGAAGCGGAACTCCTATATTTTGAACCCTAGTGGATTTTAAACTCTTAAATGATATTTTATCGCAGATTTGGACTCCAACCAAGAAGTTGTACCTGAGCGTGATTTTGACAAGCACTAAATCTTTGATGAGTGCTTCCAAATACATGATTGAACTTGATACTTGATTTAAATTCTTTACCAACGTGATTGGATAAGATTTGCGTGGTTTGGTCGGGCAAGGGTGTACTTTTTTGTACTTGCCCTAATGTGATATATACTTGTTTATTTGTTTTGCAATTGACTTGATATACTTGTGTCTGATATGCGCACTCTCTGGAATTCTAGAAACCCTGTGGCTAGTTATTTGAGTCGAGCCGGCAAGGGTTTGGTCGATTGGGTAACGAACCCTGGGTCTCTTGTTTTGTTGAGTAGAGTGTTATTTTCTCGACTAATCGGTATGCTCGAATATTATCACCCGTGTTTATTGAGGATTTTAGGCCCAGTAAAGGGTTTGAATGGTTGACGGAGATTGTAGTTAAGTGGTGCTCTACTGGACTGGTTACTTTACTTGAAAGTTGACGGAGTGTCAACTACTACTTGATCAAGCTCTGGTGAAGCAATGGGAATTTGACTCTTGAGAGATATCTGTATCCTTATATTTTGAAATGATTATTACTTGTCGTGTTATTGTTTCTTTTATGAACTTTTACACTCGCTCATTTTAAGAGTTCAATTTTAAATAATGATCAACTTGCTACTTGGAACCTCACTGAGTTTTAGCTCACTCTATTAGTTTTTATTTTCCTTACAGGGGGTATGAGCGAGGGCGTGGGACTGGTACAGGCTAGTGTACATTTGTCCTAACAAAAATGAGGACAAAGTCCGAATGGATTGATTACTTTGATTAACTCATAAAATGATGTGTGAAAGAGTCTACTCTTAAAAGAATTACAATGTCTCGACTAGTTTATTCAGTGAACCTTAGATCGAAACCCTGGAAGAGAATAAACGAGTCAAATGGATCGGATGAAAATGATGAACTTTGCTGGATCGCCCTAGAAATGGATAAACTGGTCAAATGGATTGAATGAAATTGATGATTTATTCAAAATTGACTGGATCACCCAAAAAATGGGTAAACTGGTCAAATGAATTGAATGAAATTGATGATTTAAAAATGGATAAACTGGTCAAATGAATTGAATGCAATTGATGATTTATTCAAAATTGACTGGATCACCCTAAAAATGGGTAAACTGGTCAAATGAATTGAATGAAATTGATGATTTATTCAAAATTGACTGGATCACCTTAAAAATGGGTAAACTGGGTAAATGAATTGAATGAAATTGATAATTTATTCAAAATTGACTGGATTATCCTAAAAATGAATGAATTGATAAAATGGGTTGGATGAAATTGATGAATAAATTGGTCAAATGGATTGAATGGAATTGATGGTTTATACAAAAATTGATTGAATTGCCTGTCCATTGGTAATTTCAAAAAATTCATTGCGATGCATTAGTCTATGAGCCTTCTACAATCAAGATTTTGGCTTTGATTCATTTATTGCCTCAATAATGAGGAGTCATCGTGAATTTCTTCAATTTAAGGTCCTTTATACATGGGATTATACCAGTTTTGGACAAAAATGGACAAAGAAGGAGTATTAGAGGCTAATATACAAAAGATCACTTTTATGAAAAAAAATGATCGGATCCTACCTTACCTTGTGCATTACTTCTCCGGGTATTACAAAAAATATAGACGTGCAAATCTCATTGAATTACATATCCGAGACACAATGTGGCTTATTCCTAACGTGGGATTCCCTAAATGGCATTCTTTCTAAGGTTTATGCATGATGCCAATTTATCAAAGCAAATAAATATGCAATTTGAATTGAAAATATGACCTAAGGGACACTTCATATGCCAGGGTGGTTCTAAAATGATGTGCAATTATTAACCTACAAATGCAATACATCGAAATTTAAATGTGCAATAACCTATCTAAGAGGGTAGGTTCTAAAAGAGTATCATGCCAGAACTCTTATTTCTAAAGTTTGATGAATGCAATAGAACAAAGAAATGTTGGTTCAATTGATATATGGCACATAACACATTGGAGAAAAATAGAAGGTAATTGAAGAAAGAAGGGTGTAATCCCTCCCCTCGTGTCTAGTGTTCCTATTCGGGTAAGGTTGACTCTACCCTTGGTAATTTCTAATATGGATGCATGAGGTTAGACTCACTAATGCATTTAGACTCGATAAGGTTTCAGATCCCAAACCTTTAGACCAAAGGCGAAGGGTCATCAATACCAAGGCCTAAGAGTCGGTGGTTCGAGTGATCCCTCGGATATTGCTATGCGCATGTCATGCCACAGCCACATATCCAAGTCGATCAATCCTTATCCTAAATAGGGAAGAGTGGTATGACAACCACTCAAAGTAAAAAGAGAAATGAGGGGGTTATAAAGTAAAACGTATGCACGTATGAAATGCTTCTTTTGAAGGGAGATATTTAAATACCATCAAATACGGTTGAAGGTTCTAAGGTAGCTATTGCCCCCCCCCCCCAAGATACAAGCGCGATATATAATCATAAGTAAAAAAAGAATAATAAACACATTTATTCACATACACAGATATCGAGATGATTACGCGTGTTAAATGCAAGAAATCCTAAAAAGGAAAAATGTAACCTAAAACCTCTAAATGTGATATGTAAAAAGGTTAGAAAAAGAAAAGGATTGACTAAATCAAATGCTCTGACTCTCTAAAAAGTCCCTAGTGGAGTCGCCAAACTGTCGCGCCCCATTTTTAATGAAAAAATAAAATTTACGGGTTTATAAAAATAGATTTTGATTTATTTTAAGTGAAAATGAGTTTTTGATTTGTAGAGAATAAATAAAGAAAAAGGGCCTAAAACGGGACTTAAAAGTGCGACGATTTTGGCCCAAAATAATAGTTTAAAAAGGGGTTTTAATGAAAAATAGGAATCACCACTTGGTATTGAGTTAAGGTGTACCAAATCACCTAAAATGAATTTTAAATAAAAAAGTAGAGAAAATCCTTTTTAAACGACTCCAAATCTTCGAAAATCAGAGAAAAGTGTTAGAGAGTCACGTTTGAAAAGAGGGAAGGCAAGGATAAAATTCAAGACACCCTTTCAACTTAACTAAGGCTAGTTGCGTGATTTAGTCGAAAATTTTCTTAATTTAACCTAAAAATTTATCACATTTGGATGTCACTATATAAATGCAAACCTAGACCTAATGGCTATTGGAAGGGTCGAGATATCTCTTCGAAGCTTAATTGGTGCAAAATAACATTAATTGTAATGCCCAAAATTAATTCTTAGAAAATGTCACGAATATGCAACAATGAGACTTTGAAAAAATAGAAAAATTATAATATACAAATATACGTGACTTAAAAAAGAGGGATGCAACATAACGGGGACGGGGGCTAAAATTCGTGACTCAATTTTCCCTTTAATAGAGGGAGTACGAGTGTGCTAAGGTTAGACAGCCATACTCGTCCATATCCCATATTCGAGGGGTAATTCCTAATCTAATCAAGCAAATGATGTAACCTATTTCTAAATTTCCTTAAAATGAAATGCAAGTCTATATGTCATGTTTCGCACATAGGGATAAGGGATCATGCAAAATGATAACAACCCTAAAAGTAGAAAATATGCATGAAATGATATGATTTGTCACACAAACGTGATCTTAGCGCGTGGACGGTTCTTAAGGGTCTAGCGTTGGACTAGCCCATGTTTATAGGTTCTCACTAGCATTGGACTAACTAGAAAACGGGAAAAAGGGTCACAACTACCTTTGGATTAGTGTGATGATGTTATACATTTATTATAATCAAATAAATCGTATAAAACATAATAAAATCAAGTAAACACATAAATCATATAGAGCACATAGCACATAAGCACGATATCTAGATGCAACGACCCTAAGAAAATGAGTAAACACATAAGCACACAAGCATGCAAACATATGAACAAATGAAAGCGAATAAAGACCTAACTATTACATTTGGGGCCCTAACTACAATCTAAAAGGGGGAAAGAATAAAATAAAATAAAATAATAACCTAACTATTACAATTTGGCATTTAATTGCCTTACAAATACTCAAAAATTAAATTAAAATAAATATATAAAATTAAAATAAATAAAGTAAATAAATAATGAAATAATAAAAAATTCCAAAAAGCATGCAATTAAACACATAAAATCACATAGGAGCACATAAGATTAAATAAAATCAAAATAAAGGAGTAGAGTGTACCTCCCTTGAATTGGTGACCTAATGAAATGAAATTTCTCTTATTTACCCTCCAAAACCAAGAAAATGGTCAAGGCATCGTTTAATTAACAAATAAAAGCCATAACATGTAAAGAAATGGGAATGATAATGAAAGTGATTAACTAAAACATTTAAATGAAAGTGAACAACCTATATTTGAGAAATTAAAACAAGCAAGGACCTAATTGAAACAATTATAAAAGTTATAAGGGTCAAATTATTATTATTATCAATATTAAGGGTCTAAATTAAAATAAAATAAAATTAAGGACTCAAAACAAAGCCTATCACACCTAATGATAAAATTCACAAAAATAAATGAAACTCACTTACTCCACTTGCTAAAATTAATCAACAAGAAGAATCATCTAAATTTTTAATTCTTTTGCTAAAACCCAAATCAAAACTATAAATCTATCAAAAATATTAAACCTCAATTTCATCCTAAAACTCACAAATAATCTGTCCAAAATCAAATTAAAACATGCCAAAGAAAGTTAACATTTTAAAAGGACAAAATTTGATTGATTTTTCCAATTTTTCGGGCCATAGCGGTATTAGATAAACATTAAAGGGTTAAAGTGCAATTTTTGAAAGTATTTCATGCAAAGGCCGCAATGCTTTCTTCTTCGACGCTGGTTTCTGGGTTCTTGAATGCAACCTCTTTTCATCCAAACACAACTAATGGCTCAACCAACCAAACCTTGGATCAAAGTAACAATATCACCAAACATTCTTTCCACTTTTAAACCACAAAACTCTTATGTTTAAACACAAAAATTTAGATGAAAACAGCATGCAAATCTGGAAAATTTTTCTGCAACTTTCTTTCGGCAATTTTAGAGGTGAAACATCAATTAAAGGAGGCTAGAAGTGATTGCCATACCCTGTATTTCATGAGCTATAACAACATAGGATTTATATACCCAGATTACAGACAAAATCTATCCCAATATCATGCCATTAGATCCAACCAGATGAATTGCAAGACAAGCGGCAAAAATTTCAGAAAAAGAGGAAACAAAGAAAACAGGTTGAGCAAGAATTTTTTGACAAGTTTGATGCCAAAATAAGCTTAGATAGAATGGGAAAAAAGACGGGATAAATCACCTTTGACCCTTCAAGAGGATGAAAATCTCGTTGAAGCTCCAAACAACTGATCCAGGCGCAAGAACTCAAAAATTGAAACCTTCTTGGAGCAGGTTTCAAGGACTGATGAAGCAGTGGATTCAAGCCCGAATTTGACACAGTTAGAGACGTTTTTTCCAAGGTTTTTGTGAACAAAACTTGTTCGTCTATCACCATATATGGTGCAGAAATGAAAAAGTCCTCTGAAATGCCAACTTTAGAATCGGATTTTTCTCCCCAAAAAGGTCGGAAGCTCAGTTTTTTCTAAAATTTTCTGCAATTTTTCTCTCCTCTTTTTCACTCGTTTTTCCCCCCTTTTTCTTTGCTGTTTTTCCCCCTTTGATCTCTGATCTTCCTAGGTTCCCCCCTTTCCTTGGCTTCTCCCCTTTTCTCCTTTTTTTCTCTTTTCTCCTAGTCCTTGCCCAGCTCCCGCAACCCTCTTTTTTCTTGTTTCTTTCTTGCTCTTCCCCGTAGCCTCCTTTTCCTTGTTTCTTTCTTGCTCCTCAGTCGTCATCTTCTCCCCCTCTTCCCTCTTTCTCTCGGTTTCTTTTTCCTTTTCCTTTTTCCAGTTTCTTTCTTCTTCCCCCAGCCCTCACTGCCCGAAGCTCTTTCCTTTTCCTCCCTAGTTTCTTCCTTTTTCTCGTTTCTTTTTCTTTCTTTCTGTTGTTTCCTCCTTTTTGTTCAGCCTCTCTTTCTCCCTTTCTTTTCCTTTTCTTTCTCTCTGCCGAAAACTCCCCCTTTCTTTTTCCCCTTTTCTCTTGCCTTTTCCTCTCTACCCCGTAGCTTCCCCCCTTGATTTTTCCAGATTTTTCCAAAGCTCCACCTGTCCTAGCCACCTATACCCTTGCATGTTGTGGTGTCAAAGAAATAAGGACACTTGTCTAATGCCTACCCATCTCACTTACCTAATTTGCATGGCCTCCACCTATTTTCTTTTTATTTTATTTTTTTTTTCAAAACAAGTTTAGGGTAACCGAAAAATGTTAAATGCATTACCAATATTTATTTTTAAGCATTTGAATTTAAAAAGATTAAAACCAATTTTTGTGAGAATTTTCTTTTTTTCAGAAATTTAATGCAAAAATGTCTCAAAAAGAAAAATGATGAACCTAATTTACTAAAATAAGCAAAAATAAACACTAACTATCATTTTGTAAACTTAAACAACTAAAATAAAATAAAATAAAATAAAAACAAGAACAAATAATTAAAAAAATAAAGCTAAAATTGAATTAAATAAAAATTAAAATTTTGGTGTCTACAAATGCAATTGGTATCAATTAGACCCTTGAATGGACATTTTGCTCATTCTGATATTTTCTATAAATTTAGATTTGCATCCATATATAAAAGATTCAAACGTGATAAATTTAAGAGTTAGATCAGAGAAATTTTGACTAAATCTCGCAACTAACTTAGACTAGGTTGAAAGGATGCTTTAAATTTGAGTCGATCATACCTTTGCCTTCTCTTTCTTCAATCGTGACTTTCGAACTCATTTTTCTCTAGTTTTTGAAAATTTGGAGTTGTCGAAAAGGGTTTTATTTTTATTTTATTTAATTTTGTCAAAAAATATATTTTTGGGTACATCAATACCAGTGACGATTTCTGTTTTTCTTAAAATCCTTTTTGATCAATTTTGGGTCCAAACTGTCGCATTTTTAAAGTCTCATTTTAGGCCTTTTTTCACTCATATTCTTTTAAATAAAAATCACATCTTTTGTAAACACGATTTTTTTCATCGAAAAAATGGGGCGCGACAAAAGTAATATAATATGTTAGACAAAATAAATTTTTGATTAATTTTGAGTAAATTGAAAAATAAAAGAAAAAAGATGGCCTAAAATGGGACATGTAAAGTGCGACGGTTTTGACCAAAAATAATAGTCTAAAAACGATTTTTTTTAAAAAAAAAAGGAAGTCGTCACTTGGTATTGAGTTTAGTTGTACCAAATCACCCAAATATATATTTTAAATAAAAGCAAATAAATAAATAAAATCCTTTTTAGATGATTCCAGATCTTTGAAAACAAAAGAAACGAGTTCGGGAGTCACGTTTGAAAAAAGGAAAGATAAAGATTTGATAAGTTCAAACCTTAGCTAGGCATCATTTCAACCTAGTCAAGGTTTATTGCGAGATTTAGTCAAAAATTTTCTTAATCTAACTTATAAACTTATCACATTAGGATGTTTCTACATGGATGCAAATCTAGACCTAAAGGATATCGAGAGAGTCGAAATATCTCTTCAAAATTTAATTGGTGCAAATCACATTAATTGTGATGCCCAAAATGATTCTTAGAAGAGGTCACAAATATGTAAAACATGAAACTCGAAGAAAAGAAGAATTATGATATGTAAATATACATGACCTAAAAGAAAGGAAAACAATATAATAGGTATGGGAGACTAAGATTCGTGACTCAATTTTCCTTTTTATAGAGGGGATGAGAGCGTGTTAAGGTTAAAAAGTCACATTCGTTCATTTCCATATTTAAAAGGTGACTCTCCTAATCTAATCAAGCAAATGAAGTAGGCTACTTCTAATTTTCTTAATGGAATGCATATCTAAATGTCATATTTCGCGCACATAAAGATAAGGGAGATAATATATAGAGAAAATATCATGCAGGATGAGAAAAGATCTTAAAAATGAAAAACATATATAAAATGCGATGATTGTCACGCAAAGAATAAGAATCTAGCGCGAAAATGGTCTAAAGAATCTAGTATTGGACTAACCCAAGTCTATAAGTTTTCACTAGTATTAGACTAGTGAAAAATCGAGAGGAAAGGCCACAACTATCGTTGGACTAGTGTGGTGACGTTATGCATTTATTATAACTAAATAAATTATATAAAACATAATTAAAGCAAGTAAACATATAAAACACATAGAGCACATAGCACATAAGCATAATATCTAGATGCAAAATTCTAAAGAAAATGAATAAACACACAAGCATGCAAGCACACAAGTAAAGAAACGCACATAAAGACCTAACTATTACATTTGGGACCCTAACTATAATCTGAGGGAGAATTTGAAAAAATAATAACCTAACTATTATATTCATCTAACTAGCATAACTAAATACATGTTTTGAGCATCTATCTATTACAACTTGACATTTAAATGGCTCTCAAATAATCATCAAAATTAAATATAATAAATGAAACTAAAATGGATAATTAAAGGAAAAAGCATTCAAAACATGCAATTATACATAAAAAGTAAATAGGAGCACATAAGAGGATTTAAAATAATAAAAGAAATACCTCCCTTGAAATAGTGGTTAAATGGGGTGAAATTTACCTTATTTATACTCCCAAAATCAACAAAATGATCAAGACATCAATTTAATTAACAAATAAATTATAAATTAAAGCATTTAAATGAAGTATAATTAACAATTAAAGAAGATAAATAACTTATATTTAAGAAAACAAAACAACTAGGGATCCAATTGCAAAAATTAAGAAAGTTTTTGGGGTTGAAGTATAATTATAACAAAAATCATGGGTCAAAATCAGAGAAAAATAAAGTTTAGAGACCAAATTACAATTAAATTAGGGAACTACTTGAAAGAAATCTAAAGTTTGTAGAGCCACAGCAAAAATACTCAGAAGTTTAGGGACTGAAATGCAATTTCATTACCAGATTTCTTAAGAAAAACGGGTAACTGGGCCATTTTCCTCCTTCTTGGGCCAAAAGCTATTTAGCCCAATGAAAAACACTAAGAAAATGGGCGGGCCAGCCTGCCCTTTTAAGCCAAGCAAAACCTAATCAAAAGGTTGGACTTTAATCTCCATAACCCAATGCCCAAACCTAGAAAAATAAAACAAGGACCCAACTAAAATTATTTTCAACCCAAGAACCTAACTCAACAAGATATTAACTTAACTAAAAAAAATTATTAAGCCCTAATTACATCTTAAAACCCAGAATTAATCTGCCCAAAAATCCACTTAAAACATGCAAAAGAAGACTAAAGCTTAAAATAGGCAAAAATTGATTTATTTTTTCAGATTTTGGGCTACAATGCAATTAGACAGAAATTGAGGGGTTAAGTCACAATTTTGTAAAAATCCATGCAGCCTAGTTCAGAGCTCTCTGTAACTCTTCCTTGCGGTTCTAGCAGATATTAGGAAATGTACAAGAATGATCGCAACAAACCCCACATCAACTTCCAAATAGACAAAGTTTATATATCCCAAATGAGATTCCCACGTCCAAACGAAAGATTCAAACAAAATTATGTGAGATAAATCTAACCCAAATACTGCAATAGGAAAGAGAAAACAACAAAGGAAAAGAAAATAAGCATGTGCAGCAAATTTTTGATGCTTTTGGTACGAATCTAAGCATAGGTGACAAGAAATGGATGAACTAGGTTACCTGATGATGTTGGTGAACACAAATCAACGCGAGAAAATTCAAGGGAAATGCTCCAAAATGCTGGAACTGAGGGAACAAACTTCCGCTGTGAAAAGTTCAAGTGCTGGCGAGCTGATGACTTGGGGCCTTGATTCGAGAGGTTTGTAGGCTTGTTTTTAAGGAATTTTCTGAACGAAAGTTGTGCCTTTTCAAGCATAGATAGCGTAGAAATGAAGAAGTCACCTAAATGACTCAAGTTGAGATCAGATTTTGCTCATGAAGGAAACAGGATGATCAACCCTGGCTCAGAATTTTTCTGCTATTTTTTCCTTCTTTTCTCTCTCTGTTTTCTCCCCTTTTCTTTGTTTTCCGTCGCCTCCTCTTTGTTTCTTTTCCTCTAAGGCTGCATTTGAAGCTTTTTATATGGAACAAAGCTCGTAAAACCCTCATCTCAACGATGGATATAAAGCTGATTTTTTGTGGCAAAATTTGATCCTCTAGATCAATTTTTACAGCTGTTTTTCGTGATAAGAATCTAGTGATGAAGTGTCCCGTACTATTTAAGCTTGGGAAGCAAGAAAAATCCTGGGCAAAAATGGGTTTTGATTGCTCAAATTCCTGCTCAAAGTATTCCCGCTGGTTTCTGTACTTGCTGGTGAAGAAAAAAAACGCGTGCATGCTCCAGAAGCTTTTTTTTTTTTACACAATCTGATTTTGATTGATTTTTCTTCTTCTTTTCTTTTCAGCTTTTTCCTACAAAATCAAGCAAATAAAAAATGATTTTGTTTAAATAACTTTTTCATTTCATTTTGTTCTTTCTTTTTTCTTTTCTCTTCTTTTTTTTCTAAAAGATAACAATAATAATAATAAAATACAATAAAAATGAATGAATTGGCAAAAATTTTTGTGTCTACAAAAGCCTTTTGCGACAGAGAGTTTGTTGCTAAAGTTTTTTTAGATTTTTAAAAAAATTATCAATTGAATTTGATTTAACTAATTTTTAAACCTCTTGAATTAAAATCTTTTCAAATTAAAGGCTTGCGCATATGATGATATATGATTAGAAATAAATAATTTTATAATTTCACTTAATAAAGTACTACATGAATGCATGATGGATGATTATGGACTAAAATCAATGTGATTGTATATGGTTGAATGTATGGAAATTTGAATTATTGGTATTTTTGAAATAGGGCATGCGTGTCCTACCTTTCTCTTGAAATTCTCTATGTAAATTCTTTTTTCATCTTACTCCCCTTGAATGTAATTTAAGGGTTTTCTTAAATATTTGTAATGTACTTTATTTAGGGATAGAGATAGAGAGGGAAAGAATATAATTGTATAGGTTAGATTTTACAATTGTAATATACAATATAGATGGAGATGGTACCAAATTTTCATGGCGGACATACAAAGTCGTATAGGGCATGGAAATGTTTTGTCCCTTAGTTTGACCATCTAGTTTCCTTTGACTCAAGGAAAGTAGGAAACTAGTTTAGAAAATGTCCATAATCATTCATATTTTATAGCATGTTTATTTATTTATGTTGATGAATGAATATGCATGTTACGATTGATATTATGAGACTTTATGCAAACAAACTAGAAATGAATCTAAAATCTCTCAAATCAAATGTTAAGTCAAGACTAAAATTGCCTTCCATTATTATAGTAAAAGTGAAATCATGTTCGATTTAACTTGTTGAATACATTCAAGATTGCTCTACTATGAAGAACTTTTACTATGAGATATGATATCAAAATAATGGGTATGACTTAACTAAAATTTGTGACTTGTTGAATACACTTAAGGTCATAAAATTTTAGAGACAAAGGTTGGACAACACATACGATGTAATTTATCAAAAATTGATAATTTAACTATCTAGAAGTTACAAGAATTGTAATTAGTAATAAGTACCTACCTAATTAAAATTATTTTAGTTTGTTAAGTACGCTCAAGTTCAAAATAACTAAATGGGATTCTACCCTATTAGGAATTTTGAATTCCTAAATTCATACTTGAGGTTGTCGATTTGTATTAAAATAGTGCAAGCAAAACCAAAAATTATTTTATGTCATTTTATTTGGTTTTGCTTTACATAAATAGCAATTCTCTTTTACTTTGCTATCTATTGTAGAAATTATGAATAATTGTATATTATTCTCGATATAATTAATATTTTCAATTTCTTAAATTGGCAAAGAAATTGATAAAATTTCTCAGTTAAACTTAACTATATCTTGTAAATCCTTAATACTTCCAATCACAGAAGATGAAATGGAATTAATAATGTATGCTTATAGTAAGTATAAAGGATAAGATGATTGCGTATCATAGATGCTTCTTAAATCTCTTATGTTACAAAGAACTCATTTTCTTTCACCATGATTAGACATCATAAAGAATTGAATGATGGATAGTCAAGATTTAAGATATATAAAATTCTTGAACAATAATTCCATTACTAAATGACAAAAAAATTCTCTAAATAAATATTGATTTATTGGAGAGTGATTGGTTATATTAAAAAATTAGCTCAGTCAAGTTTGTAATGTATCAAAATTTGTAATTATTGCAGTGTATGTTGATGATCTTAATTTAATTGGAACTCCTGAAGAGCTCTAAAAGGTTGTTGAGTATTTGAAGAAAGAATTTGAGATCAAGAATTTTGGAAAGACTAGATCTTGCATTGGTTTACAGATTGAGCATTTAGAATGTGAAATTTTTGTCTACCAAACGGCTTATATTCAGACGGTATTAAAACGATTTTATATGAATAAAATATATCCATTGAGTGCGTTGATGGTCATAGGGTCTCTTGATCCGAATAAGGATCCTTTTAGACCAAAAGAGAAAAATGAAGACATTCTTAAGTCATGAAATACCATATTTCAGTGTAATTGGTGCACTAATGTATCTTGCTAATTATACATGACCAAATATATATCATTTGCTGTAAATCTATTAGCAAGATTTAGTTCTCTCCTACAAGATGACATTGGAATGGTATTAAGCATATTTTTCGCTATTTCCAAACAACAATGGATCTTGGTTTATTTTATTCGAATAAAGCTTGACGTGAATTGCTAGGTTATGCTGATGGTGGGTATTTATCTGACTCACATAAAGCAAGATCTCAGACTGGATATCTATTTATATGTGGTGGTGCAACTATTTCGTGGCGATCTACAAAGCAATCAATAGCTGTTACTTCTTCTAATCATACTGAGATAATAGCAATTCATGAGGCTAGTCGAGAATATATATGGTTAAGATCAATGACCCATTATATTCGAAAAAATAGTAGGTTATCCTCTGAAAGAGAAAATCCTCCGATTACATCATATGAAGATAATGCGGCTTATATAGCCAAATTGAAAAGATAATATATTAAAGGAGATAGAACAAAACATATTTCACCAAAATTCTTTTTACTCATGATTTACAAAAAAGAATGGTGAAATTGATATGCAACAGATCCGATCTAGCAATAATCTAACAGATTTATTTATCGAGGCATTACTGACTGCAATGTTTGAAAAATTGGCGAAGAATATTTGGAATGCATTGGCTAAGAGATCTCAAATGAGATTTGAATCAGGGGGAGAAATTTGAACACAAGAATAGTGTATTCTTTTTCCTTCATTCAGGTTTTTTTTCTACTGAATTTTTTCTTAGTATAAAATTTTAACGAGACATATTCTTTGTGTAATAGACATCTAAGAAGGAATATTATGAAATAATTAAATATTGTGAATGTGACAGCCCCACCTTCCCCTAAGGCGAACCAAAGAGGTTAGCGGACTGCCTGCCCAGCTCTCGCCAGGACTAACGGTGCAGTATAGAGCGATCTATCACGTTCCGGAACTTATAAACGCGCGTAAACAAGGCAAAAGGGTAAAATAACCCAAAATAAAAAAAAATGAAATTCGGAGTCGGCCATGAATAGTAACCGACCCGTCCGAACCCAACCAAACATCGAAATACATATACAATATAACATTAAGCATTTACAAGCCAAAATGGCATTTAAAAGTGATACAAAAGTTACTACGCATGTGGTTGCCAAAGCAAAAGTGAAAACGGCCCTAATGATACATTTAGGGTACCATTTCATATACAATACAAAAGAGACATTCATCTAGTTCATTCGGCAACCATCTATCAAGATATATTCCAAAAAAATCATATTCCTGTAAGGAAAACAAAAGGAACGGGGTGAGCTAATTACCCAGTGAGAATACAACTCAAGCAACCAAGTTCATAGATGCATCAAGCTTAACAGTCCAATTTACCAAAATAAGTAAAGCCACACATCAATAATGAGGATAAAAGGATACGGGTGGCTCTCAAGAGCCCTTTTCCTCGTTTGCATTCTTGATCGGATCTCATTGACTCTCCGTCAATGTTTAAAAGTAACCAACCGTAGACTTCCCTTTACTTCCATTCCTTCCACCTAACATTCCCCAACCGGGCCCGAAATCCAAACACTTGCATTGTGGTATTACTCGAGTAAACCGGAATCAAGAGTCTATCATACTACAAGATTCCATATAACATTGCCCCAAGGCACATTAATTGCCACGACCAAGCCCTCGCCGGCTCGATTCAATCAATTACCAATGGGGTTGAGCTCATTGATAACATTTGTAGTCGTTGGAGACTCGTCCAAACGACATCAAGCCATGTATTTCATTTCATATAACATTTCATATAACATTCCAATAACATGCGAAACAATAAGTGAGAGTGATAAAGTACACTTTCACTTCAAGCAATTAACATTCAAAGCACCAAGTTCAAGTAGCAAAGCCATATATTAACCCCCAAGTGAGTAGTACACTCACCACGCTAGCAAATGTGGTTTCATGCACTTCCGTCAAAAGAACGTTGTGCACCACCGTCACGCCCTAAAAACATGCAAACAAATACAATGAGACTCGATAACGAGTCATAAACCAAGGCCAAACATGACCCCAATAGGGTTCCATAAACATATACAAACATTAAAGGAAACCAGAAATTTCGGAAATGTAACTAGCTTTGGCCCTGAAAAAAATAGTTTTTGTCCTCATTTTGCGGTAATGGTACAAATTTCACTACGTTTATCGGATGAGGGTGTAAGACCCACCATCTCGAAGCTAAAAGACAGGGCTACAACATCACAGAAGGTCACTCAACTCAGTTTTCAGTGCAAACAGGTCAAAAATGCAAGATACTTCATCAACAACGTAAAACAGATTCACCAAAACGCATTCTTGCGGAAACATCATAACTCAGGCTCTCTAAGTCCAAATCCAGAAATTCCAAAACCAGATGAAATATAATAAACAGGGCTAAATTTCATCAGAAGGCCTCAACAACCAATTCGGAAGAAATTCCAGCCAAAACAACCAATTACAGGCGCAGTTCTCAATTTCGGGTAAAACCAGAACAGCAATAGTAATTTCGACTTATCTCATTCTACACAACTCCGATTGACCTGAAATTTTGTAGACACCTCTAAAATGTCATTCCCTACAACTTTCATGTTTTGAGCTAAGGCCAATTCGGCCTCTATCTAGGACCTAAAAATTCGGACAGAATGCTCCCTTAAGAACCCTAGTTTTTTCAATTTTCTTCCAAAACAGAAATTGGTTGCAATTAATCACTTTTCCCACCTCCTTAAGTCATTATAGACCATTTCCAATCATCATAGATAGCCACACAATCATGCTTATATTAAAACAGAAAAATCCCCAAAAATAATAAAATTCCATCATTTCAACCACAAATCAAGAATTAATCCATAATATTGCATCTCTTACTACCACTAAGCATGATTTAAGCATCAATTAAAGGAGGGGGGTGGTTCTTCACAACTTACCTTAAAAACAAGAGAGAGAGAGCTATTGGTCACCTTAACTTTCCAAAAAACTTCACACAACAACTCACCAACACTTCCTTAAGTGATTTTATGGAGCAAGATCAAGGTTGGATGGTTGGTTTTGATGATTTGGAACAAGATTGAAGTGTTTTCTTCCTTGTGCTTGGAGTAAGAGAGAGAGAAAGAGAGCAAGAGAGGGCCGGCTCTTCTTGAAGATTTTTGGAAGATTTTTGGGTCATTTTTGGTTATTTAAGTCAATGGTAAGAAAGTCTTAAGGTAAGCCCAATCACATGGTGACACTTGTCACCTTTTATTAAATATCTACCTAACTTTTCTCTCTCATATCAATCCAAATTGCAACCTCTACTTATCTCTTAACACCCGATAAATTAATTCCAGTATTCAAAACTTAACCTAGTTGGCCGAATTTTTCCGAACTTTTCGCACTAGTGGGTCCCACGTCCGGTATACGCTCTTACTTTCTCAAAACCTATTCGATACTAGAAAAAGCATCTAAAAATTATATCTGCTCCTTAAAATGACCTAGAAAATTTTCTAAGCACGAAAATGCAGAAAACAAGCCATGAAAATTCTAAAACCTAGAAAATGAAAATTACGGGTTCTCACAGTGAATGTCTATCACATTTATCTCATTCTTTAGATGGTGACAAATATTTCACGTTGTTCGAGATGATAAAGCTATCATGACTTTTGATGTAATAGAGATGACATGATTTTCAATAAAACTATTATGACTTTCGATAAAGTTGCATGAATGTCGATAAAACTATAAAAAATTGTATTACCATCTTGAAAAAGTTAGCTGCTGTATTTTCTCCTATAAATAGGGGTTAACCCCTTTGTAACAAAGTGATAGAAAACTAATGTTTTATTTGAATGAAGAAAACCGAAGTCTTGGTGGAGTGGGAGGTCAGGGGTTCAAATCTTGCCTTCCATCAATGTACCACTATGTATGGGTTCTTCTAAATTCATATGGATGCGTAATATACTCGTCTGGTCCGATAGTGATTCAGTGTCCGTCGGTTTTACTAAGTCCCGTTGGACCACTTCCTCTCCTAACAGTACGCATAGGTTAGACTAACTATTACCATCTGATAAAAAAAAAAGAACAGTACTTTTGTGACGAGCCCACTTCTCCTTAAAGCGAACCCTAGGGTTTCAGCAAGCCGCCTGCCTAACTCTCGTTAGGACTCACTACGAGCTAAGTTTATAATTTAGAACTAACCAATCAACAAGTTACTAATATATAGAAGAAGTCACTTCCTTCAAAATGTCATTCATTAACTATACCATAATATTCCAAAAATATATCAAACGTCCCAAATTACAACTATCAGAAGATCACTTAAATCATTTACATCCATAGCTAGATCAAAAATATAATCAAGGCCAGCGTCTTAAAAAAGTCTCTCCACTTCAAAATCCAGTTAAGGAAATCAAACTTAAAGGAGTGACCTAACGCTCAATGAGGCCAAGAAAAACAGGCAAGCAAACAAGTAAAGCTAGCATTGATAAAGTGTAAATCAAGAAAGGAAGCAATGATATTGACGTTAAAAATTCACAAGAGAAACAATAGCACTATCAATAAAGGATACAAAAACTCTCAGGAGCTAAATCCATAATTCATGCTACACCGATACCTTTGAACCACGATTTCCTAATATTGACACTCCGTCAACCAAGTAAGTAACAAGTCCGTAGAACTCAACTTTTTACCAATTTCTGTCCACCGTTACATCCTCTGTCGGGCCTGAACCCCAAACAGAAACAACGGTGATAAAACTCGAGTATATCCAAGTAAGAACAAGTGTGGTCGATGAGATGGCTCTCCAATCGACTTCATCAAGATAGAGGTACTGAGACGGGATGAGAGGCACCTCCCACTCGAATTGAGTGTGGTACATGCTACCACTCATCACTTACAATATTCAAGTAAGAACAAGTGTGGCTGATGAGATAACTCTCCAATTGACTTCATCAAAATAGAGGTACTGAGACGGGATGAGAGGCACCTTCCACTTGAATTGAGTGTAGTACATGCTGCCGCTCAACACTTATAAGTCAAGCACAAGCACAAACACAAGTACAGGTCACTCAAGTTCAAGCAAGTACAAGATTATTCAAGAAAGGGAGAACGAGTGTGATAAAGTATACTCTCGCCTCATCAAGTTCAATATTCAACACATAACATGTGGTATCATTCAAATCAAGATATTAATAAACATGCACTTGACACTCACCACAACCCAAAGCAAACGAGCAAGCAAGTCTTTTACGGTTCCGCGCCGAGATTCCCTTCGAAATCCTTTTGGATACCTGAAACAATTTCAACCAACAATTACCAAATGCAAACCGTCTTTAGCCAAATGACCCCCTTTAAACCATCACTCACGTACACCCTAAGTTACTTAGCACACAAGAAGAAAAAATTCATTTACTTAATCAACTACGGCAATACATCGAGAGGGGTCTAAATCCTTCGAAAATCACCATTCAAAAAGAGGGGTTAAAGTCACAACAGACCTTGTATTCACCCATGAAATCAAACTTAAAATGGACTAGGGGTGTGCATTCGGTGCAAATTCGGTAATTCGGTGCACTGAATTCGGTGAATTCTTTTTTTCTTTTTTCTTTTTTTTTTTAAATTAAAGTTTCGGTTGATATTAATAAAACAGCTACTTATGAAAAATTCGGTGAATTCGGTTATTCTACCTGTAAAAATTTAAACCGTTTTCAATTCCGAATTGGGCATAACCGAATTCATTCCGCAACCGATTTCAAATTCCGCAACCGCAACCGATTTTAACCGAATTCATCTATTAAAAAAAAAAAAATACCCTGTTATCAGCTTAAGTTTGCAACGCTGCTTCCATACAACTTACGGGCTATGAGGCTAATTGCAAACTAATTCTAATTGCAAACTTACAGGCTACAAGCCTACAACACCAATTCAAAGGAAATCAACATCCAAATTATTACACACACATTACAAATGCCAAAATCCATCAAATACAAATCTGGAGTACCAAGTACCAACTGCCAATATACAATACAACTACAAGTTATTCAAAGTAACACTAACACACACTTTTCAAGTTCACATTTCACAAGTCACAATGAACTGAATGCAGAAACCAGAAATCAAAATCTGAAAACTGACTGCAACATAATTTAGTTCCAGACTTCCATTATCTTTAAAGAGTGATTGAAGTTTCAGCACCTCCATTAGTCAAGCCTGCAACAAAACATAAAAATGAAATATAGTAGTTACTTTAAAACAATAGAGAAATGAAATTTTACAATAATCAGCATATACAATAGATAAGAAATATGTTACCAGATTCTAAAGCTTCAAGATCCTCCAATTCTTCTTCCACGTTCAATTTAGAATCCGATGGCCGAAGCCAATCTTGAGTGCAAATCAGAGCTTGCACTATTTTAGGAGTTAAAGAACTCCTAAATGGATCAAGGACTCTTCCACCCGTGCTAAAAGCAGCTTCGGAAGCAACTGTGGATACCGGCACAGCCAACACATCACGAGCTAGTTTAGAGAGAACAGGGAATCTAGGACTATTCACCTTCCACCATGTCAAAATGTTGAAGTCATCTTCTTCATCTTCACAGTCCTCACCAAGATATTTATCCAATTCAGTTTTTGAATCCTTGCCCCCAGCTTCTATTTTTCTCTTTTTAAACTCCTCTTTGTACTTGTGTTGGATACGTTTTCCAGCATCCATATCACCAGCCATTGCACCTTTATCTACTGCTCCAGATTTACTCGAAGAAGCTGAGGCATTGACTTCAGGAGGGGAGCTGAGTTTTTTGTACTCAGAAAACAGTTGCACTAAAGCTTCTTTTGCAAATGAAGCTATGTTTGCACCATCATACGGACCATACATTTTCAAAAGTACAAACTCCACATACTCAAATTTAATACGTGGATCAAGAATGGGGGCAACAAAAATAAGCATATTCATTTTTTCTATTTGTCCCCAATACTTATCATACTTTTCTTTCATTCCGAATGCCATGTGAGCCATTTCTTGGTTATCACTTTCCATCATGTTGTTCAAGACTGCATTCATGCCACTAATGTCTTGAAAAAAGGTATTGCAAGTGACATACTTAGACCCAGAGACCTTCAAAGTCAATTCATAAAAATTTTCTAAAAACTGAATAAGATATCTTGCTTTCCTCCAATCAGTTGATGTTGGTACAGAGTCAAGTTCTTTAATCATGTAAGGATCCTCTAGTGCGAACCTATCAAAAGCTCGCTCATATAATTGAGCTACATCCAACATCAAATAGGTGGAATTCCACCTAGTAGGACAATCCAAACACAACAATTTCTGTGATTCTATTTTTTCAACTGTAGCACACTCTCTAAACCTTTTCAACCTAGCAGGTGATTGTCTTACATACCTCACAGCTGCACGAATAGAATCAATAGAGTTTCCAAGCTTTTTCAAACCATCATTAACCACCAAATTTATTATATGAGCAACACACCTAACATGAAGCCACTTTCCCTCCAAAACAGATTTTCCCCAATTAACAATTTTTCCCCTCAAATAAGAAACTGCATTGTCATTTGAGCTAGCATTGTCAACAGTAACTGTAAAAATATCATCAATTCCCCACTCAAGTAGACATTTCTCTACAGCTTGCCCAACATCAACACCCTTATGACTAGAAATTGGAACAAAACTTATAATCTTTTTTTTAAAATTCCAGTCATTATCAATAAAATGAGCTGTAAGGCACATATAATTAATTCTTTGAATTGAAGTCCAAGAATCTGTTGTGAGACAGATTCTACTAGAATTGTGCCTAAGCAACTTTTTCAATCTTGTTCTTTCATCCAAATAAAGTTGATAACAATCCCTAGAGACCGTCCATCTAGAAGGCATTCTAAATTGAGGACAAGCAGCACGCATCACTTCTTTAAATCCAATGCCTTCAACATGTTTAAAAGGCAACTCATCGACAATCACCATATAAGCAATTTTCTTCCTAATTATCTCAGCATCAAATTTCCATGATAAAAGTGCAGCCTTGGTTTCCCCATCCCCTGTTTCAGTTTCCCCAAAACACAATGTAGCTTGATTAGTGTATTTGTTGTTAGGATTCTTAGGACATCTGGTTATATGATTTCTCAAACCAGTTGTACCATTAGTCCTACCATCAGCAGCTATGCGTTTCTCGCAAAAAAGACATTCACCATATCTAATCTTACCCTCAAAAACTTCTTTGAAGTGTGACCAAACTGTAGATCTTTTCTTGTATGGACCTCGCTTCTTTGGCTCTTTTCCTCCTGAATCTGCCGAGCTAGGAGCTGGAGCTGGAGCTGGAGTAGGACTTTCAGCTGACCAATCTGGTGATGTCATGACTTGATTGGGATTGTTAGTACTTCCAGTAGACATGACTGCAATAATTTGGAGAATAATGCAAAAAATCATGTCAATTGCAAAATCTCAGCTTTATGCGTAAAAAAAATAGACTCAGTATTAACTTCACCATAAAAAATAGATTCAGCTTTATGCAAAATGTTGTAGGCCGATATAATATTCAAGGCAAGAATAGACTAGTTTCAAAGAAGCACAAGTGCATAACTTCATCTAGAATGTTGGCAAGACCCATTAATTAAGACAATCTCCACGGACAAGGAGGTAAAATTTTCATTTTAGCAAGTTGTTTCCTTTTTAATTTTTCTAACGGGTAAAAGGTGGAATTTTTCCCCAAGGTCTTAACTTTTAAAGGCTGCACAACTGGAGAGAGATTTCTTGTGTATAAAATACAAAGCTTATGTTATATCAAATCTAATCTAAACTACTACAATAGTGAGAGTTTGCAATTGGAAGCTCAGATTTCGTCCCCTTATCAATTCAGGATAACAAATTTCCAAGTCGATCTTGGCCATTTTACTGCCAGAGATGAGCACTTACCTAAGTGAGCCAGAGATGAGCAGTGATTGGTGCTTCGGCTTTGGCACTCAGCAGCGATGAACCAGCACGGCAGGGATGAACTGGTGAAGTGAGAAATTCGGTCGAATGAGGACTGAGATGGAGACAGGAGAGGCGTAGAGTGCGGCAGAGAGCAGCTTCGATTTGGGAATTGGGACTTGGGAGTGAAGCTGTGAAAGCCCTAAGTGAAGGCACTACCGCACTAGGCAGTGATTGTTCAAATTATCAGCTGAAATCTGACTTTCCCAAATTCATCATATAAGATTGTGTAATTTTTAATTTACAAATTGGGGCTCCTAAATTATAATACATTCATTATGCTCCTCAATGATTTATAAATTATTACTGATTTGATCCCCAAATTTATTCATAATTGAACACATTACTTATGTTCTAATCATTTTGTGGTTTAATTGGCATTTATTTGATCACTTATACCTAGAATCCTTAGTCTATGATTTAAGAAACACATAAAAAGTGATTAACTTAAATTAGAATAAACCTTAGACTATACAATGATTGGTGATAATTTATGAATTTATAATTTACAATGATTAATAATAAGCAATATTAGTTAGTAGTTACAATGAATTTATAATTTACACTGATTAATAATAAGTACTATTAGTTACAAACTTACAAATTACAATGATTAGTGATAAGTTATATTAGTTACAAACTTATAATTTATTTCAAATCAAAATAAAAACTTATTTACTTACACATGTTATTGTGAAAGTCAATACACTAATACATTGATTTACAATTCACATACATTCACTTACAGTCTTACACTGCTTAGTTGTTTTGTCTATACTTAAAGCCTTAAGATTAGTAAATAGATAATATGAATTTTAACTTATTTGATAACTTATGCCTAAAATCATTAGTCTATGATTTAAGGAACACATAAAAAGTGATTAATTTAAACTAGAATAAACCTTAGACTGTACAATGATTAGTGATAATTTATGAATTTATAATTTACAATGATTAATAATAAGTAATATTAGTTACAAACTTACAAATTACAATGAGTAATGATAAGTTATATTACTTACAAACTTATAATTTATTTCAAATCAAAATAAAACTTATTTACTTACATATATTATTGTGAAAGTTAATACACTAGTACATTGATTTGCAATTCATATGCATTCACTTACACTGCTAACTACTTAGTTGTCTTATCTATACTTAAAGTTTTAAGAATTAAGATTAGTGAATAGATAATATGAATTTTTATGTTAAATATGTAGAGTACACTAATACTTGCAAGTTAGAGATTACGCATTCAAATATTCAATAATTCAAACATGAATGATGTATCAAATTACCAATATCTAAATTTAATTACTAATTATGTTTATTGTTTAATATTTAGTATTATACATATGTGTTAATTATTATCTAATTCTAGTCATGTTACTCATGTATAAAATAATAAGTATTATAGTTATCTTATATTGTTATGTATTACTATATATTTGTATTATTATAGTCATATAACAATTAACAAATACTAAAATAATATATTGTACATTATTATATATTATTATTATTATAAGTACATGATATGATGATAAATTGATAATACCATATACTAATTATTATTAATAGCATTTACCTATATAATATAATAAAGTATTAGTAGTATATACTAATACTAAATAGCATTTATCTATATATTATATAATTTTTTATACCAATTTGGTAATTCGAATGCGGTAATGCGGTAATGCGGTACCCGATTTCAATTACCGAATTTGAATGCGAAATCGGTTATTACCTATTTCATAATCTCATTACCTATTTCATACCATATTAGAATTCGGTGAATTTGGTACGTACCGAATTTGTACCAAATTACCAAATTCCCGATTTCAAATTACCGAATTGAATTTGAAATCGGTTATGAATTCGGTAAGAACTGAATTTGCTCACCCCTAAAATGGACTAACAATTTCAAAGGAAAGTTGGAAGTTCTTAAAGGAACATTTTTGTTTTAAACCAGAAAATTCAGCTTTGCGCGACGCTACTTGCAAAGTCATATCTTGAGTTTCGTAAATTCAAAAATTGCAAACTTTATACCGTTGGAACCTAGATTTAAAGCACTACAATTGTCGAAGACACTTTTGTAAGATTTAATTCACAAGTAGGTCAAATTTTGGCCTCAAGTTACAGCTTTACCAAGTTTAAGAGCAAATCAGATTTGAATTTTAGTCATTTTTGTGAAATTTCTGGCACGTGTAGAAATAGAGTAAAAATCTGAAACTTATAGGGTTGAAAGAATTCTATGTCTAGCTTCAAATGCCACAAACAGAATTTGATTTGGATTTTTCTATACCAAAATATCGAGATTTCTCTAAAACTGGTCAGCAAGACCTGTGAAAATTTTTCAGAAAAACAGGGCAGCAAGAACTCCACTGTTTCAACTTTTTAAGTCCAAAATTTTTGCTCATCTCACTCACACATTCATAGATTAATATATGACAAAGATTATTGAGTTGGATTTCACCCAAAATTAAAAAATCAGGGCTGGAAACCAGCTGATCAGATAGGCCAGCACACTGGAAAAAAAACTTTGTCCTCCAACAAATCACATCCAATATTCATCCAATGCATGAGATTTTCACAATAAATACAAACCAACATATATCAAGTCTTATAATATCAAAATCTACCATAACTTCTATCACAAAATATGAAAAATCCTCAGTCATCTAGCCTAAATTTTTTTAGGGTTTAAGAGACCCTTTTAAAGCAACCAACATCTACTACTAATTCTTGCATGGAATCAAAGATCAAGTAGAGTGGAGTTAATTACCTCTTCCAAGTTTTTTCAACCCTAGTTAAGTCCAAACTTTGCACCACCAAATCCACCAAGAACCATCACAAGACAAGGCCTTTCTTCAAACTTGAATAACTTCCAAAGGTGAGTGAAGATTTGGGAGATCATGGAGCAAGATTTTGTAGTTGGAGAAGGAATTTTTTCTTCCCCTCTTTTGCAGCCTCAAGATTGGGCCAAGGAGAGAGAGAAGATGGGAAGATGAAGGCTTGGATGATGATTTGAAATGAAATGAAAGTTGGCACTTTAGTTGTTTAAGAAGTCAACTAGAAATAGTTGCAAATAGTGTCATGTACTCACTAGTTTTTCTCTTATTTTTTGCGCTGAAATACTAATCTCCCAAAATAGTTTCTCTTACTCCACTAATACTCACTCTTACTAGTCCGAGGTTAACTCTCCAAATCACCAATTAATCGTGCCGGTGCGACTTTTGAAAAATATTTTTTGACCCGTAAGCAATAAAGATATGATTGAAGTAAAATTCATGCTAAAATGATAAAATTAAATGACATGCCAATGCAAATGATTTAAAATAGATAAAATTAAGAATAAAAGTACGAGTTCTCATATCCTCTCACCCTTAAAAGAAATTTTGCTCACGAAATTCATACCTTGATTTGAAAATAGGTTTGGATACTTCTTTCGAAACTCTTTTTCTATTTCCCAAGTTGTTTCCTCTATTCCATGAATTTTTTATAGGACTTTTACCAAAGAGATTTGCTTATTTCTCAGTTCTTTCACTTTTCTATCCAGAAGCTCCACTGGTTTCTCCTTATAGGTTAATGTCTCATCAATCTCAATATTTTCTGGCTGAAGCATATAGGATGGATCCAGATGGTATTTCTTGAGTATAGATACATGAAAAACGTTATGGATTCGGGACAAACTTGGTGGTAGCTCTAATCTATCGGCCACGTTCCCTACACGTTGAAGAATTTTATAGGGTCCTACAAATCTTAGTTGCAACTTTTTTTCTCTTCCTACCATCAAATTTGCCTTTAAGGGAGTGATTTTAAGGAAAACTTGGTCTACAATGCAAACTCCAAATCTTTCCTTCGATTATCTGCATAACTCTTTTGGCGGATTTGAGCCGTTTGAATTCTTTGGCATATCAACTTAACCTTTTCGTACACCTCTTCAATTCATGATACTGTAGTTGGGTTTAAAACCTTTCTTTCTCCTATTTCATCTCAACAAATCGGAGATCGACACTTTCGGCCATAAAGAGCCTTATAAGGAGCCATTTATATACATGAGTGAAAGCTATTATTATAAGCAAACTCCACTAATATTAAGTACTGACTCCAATTTTCTTTAAAATTCAAAATACACAATTTTAGTATGTCCTCAAGAGTTTGAATTGTCCTCTCCGACTGTTCATCTGTATGTGGGTGGTAGGTAGTACTAAAATTCAATTTAGTTCCTAGCATCATTTGCCAGAATCGAGAAACAAATCGAGAGTCCCGATCGGACACTATATTTACTGGTATCCCATATAACCTTATAATTTCATCCAAATACAGTTTGACCAGTTTCTTCAAGGAGTACTTCATACTAATTGGCAGAAAATGAGCAAATTTGGTCAATCTATTCACTATCATCCAATGGCATCGTGACCTCTTTGTGTTTTTGATAATCCAGATACAAAATTCATGGTGATATTTTTTCACTTCCACTCAGGTATCTCCAAAAGTTGCAATAGGCCAGAGGATTTCTAATGCTGGGTTTTAACTTGTTGGCAAATCAAATAAGTCTGGACAAATCGAGCAATTTTCTTTTTCATATTCTCCCACCAATAAAGACTCTTCAAATTTAGGTACATTTTATTTCCTCCGAGATACACCGTGTACATGGAACGGTGAGTTTTTGCTAAAATTTTCCTTTTTAGTCCTTCATCCTCTGATACTACTATACGATTTCGGAAGCTTAGTACTCCATTAGATCCCAAATTAAAATCCAATGTTTCCCCCTTTTGAACTTTCACTAACCACTTTTGGTACCTCAAGATCTTTTTCCTGTGCCTCTTTGATATGATCTAATAAGGTAGATCTCATAACAATGTTTCCAAAGATCACTTTTCTTTGTTCAAGGCGAAGGTTCTAAATACTAATTTCTTCTAACAAGTGTAATATTTTTATTATCAATCCAGTCACTTGTGCTTTACGACTTAAGGCATTAGCTACCATATTATCTTTTTCCCGGTGGTAATTAATTGTACAGTCATAATTTTCCAAGAACTCCACCCATCTACGTTATTGCAAATTCAACTCTTTTTTAGAAAACAAGTATTTAAAACTCTTGTGATTGGTAAAGACCTCAAATGTCACCCTATTTAGGTAATGTCTCCACTTCTTCAACGCAAATACTACTGCCGCCAACTCCAGATCGTGAGTCGGGTAATTTTTCTCATGAAGTTTTAACTTTTGAGAGGCATACGAAATCACTTTTTCATTTTGTATGAACACACACCACAAGCCTTCTTTTGAAACATCTGTATAAACCACAAAACTATCTTTTCCACTAGGTAAGGTTAAGACAGGTGCCCTTGTCAATCGTCTCTTTAATTTTTGAAAATTTTTCTCACATTTAGAACTCCATATGAACTTTTCATTTTTCTTAGTCAACTCGGTTAAGGGTCCCGCAATCTTAGAAAAAGTTTTGATAAACCTACGGTAATATCTTGCTAATTCTAAGAAATTTTGAATTTTAGTAGGGTTTTTTGGTGGTTTCCATTTAGAAACTACTTCTACTTTGGTCAAATCCATCTTAATTCCTTTTTTGGAGATTATATGACCTAGAAAAATTACTTTCTTTAACCAGAACTCATATTTGTTGAACTTAGCGTACAGTTGATGTTCTCTCAAGATTTACAAGACAATCTTCAAATATTTCTCATGATCTTCCAAAGTTTTAGAGTACACCAGTATATCATCAATGAACACCACCACAAATTGATTTAAATAAAATTTAAAGATTCGGTGCATTAAATCCATGAAGACTGCAGGAGCATTAGTGAACCCAAAAGATATCACGGCAAATTCAAAGTACCCATATTTTGAATTAAAGGCAGTCTTAGGTATATCTTTTTTCAAAATTTTCAATTGATAATAACCCTGCATGAGATTCAACTTTGAAAATACTACCGTTCCTTGAAATTGGTCGAATAATTCATCAATGTGGGGCAAATGGTACTTGTTTTTAACAGCGACATCATTCAAGTCTTAGTAATTTATACACAATCTCAAGCTCCCGTTATTCTTTTTAACAAATAATACTAGAGCTCCCCATGGAGAATCACTTTCTCTAATAAAGTCTAACTCTAGTAAATCCTGTAATTGCAATTTCAAGTCTTTTAATTCAGTTGGAACCATTCTATAAGGTGTCTTAGAGATAGACACTACCCCTAGAACCACATCAATTTTAAATGCTATCTCTCTTTCAGGGGGCAATGACTCTAGTTCCTCAAAAAAAATGTTTGGGTATTCCTTTACTACTGGCATATCTTCCAACCTCACCTTATCCCTAGGAGTGTTTATAAGAAAGGCTAAATATCCTTGAACTCTCTTACTCAACAATTTCCTAACTCGAATTCTTGAAATAAGAGCAGATGAGACTAGTCTACCCCTTACATCCAATTTTAGGGTTGTCTCTTTCGGAATACATAACTCTACCATTTTCATCTTACAATTCAACTGAGCGTGGTAGCGAGTTAACCAATCCATACTTATGATAACATCATACCCCTTAATAACTAGACCTATCAAGTCGGCCAATAACTTTCGCTCTCCAACCCATATCTCACAATTTCTATACATCAAATTAGCAATCAAACTTTGATCTCCCGTAGACGTTTTAACTTCCAAGTCATAAGATAATTTAGTTGGCCTCACATTTACCCCACTCATGAATTCAGGGTTTACAAAAGAATATGTCGCACCAGGGTCAATTAAAACCTTAACGAAGCGATGGTAAATAGGGATCATGCCTTTAATGACCTCAGTGGAATCGAGAACCTGCTGATGGTCTAAGGCGTAAACCCTAGTCGGCACTTCCGGTTGACTTCCTCCTGCACTAGATTGTTTAGATGCAAACTTGTCTGGCCGTTGAGTACTACGTCTTTTTTTCGATATATTTGGACATTTCAAGATCTGATACTCAGTGTTGCCACAATACAAACACTTTCCCGATTTTCTCCAGCACTCATTCTTTGTGTAGTTTAGCTTACCACAATATCCATAAACAACTTGAGGAGCTATAGATTGACCACTTTGAGGGGTCCCTCTCGATTGACCTCGTCCACTTTGGGCTCCCCTCGATGGAGCTCCTCTTGGTGTCCCGGATATCCTTATTCCTCCTGTTCCTTTTTCCATTTTAGGAGGTAGGACACTCTTATCAACTTGTCCAGGAGAGTTATTAGGCGCGCCTCTCTTCCTTGCACGAAAATTCCTAACTTGTAATTTTGCACTCTCAACCCGCTGTGATTTCTTCAAAGCTTGAGTGAAAGTAGAAATTTGGGCTGCCGTTAAGTCCTCTTGAATCTCCACATTTAGTCATTGCACAAATCGCCTTATCTTTTTTCTTTCAGTGGCCACCAACTTCGGAGCAAATTTAGAAAGTTTAGTGAATTGCTCCTCATAATTAGCAACATTAGAAGTTTCCTGTCTTAACTTTATGAAATCATCCTCTCTCTTTTCTTGAATCATGGACTGGAGAAATTTCTCATTAAATTTTCTCACAAAATTTTTCTAAATCCAAAGAATCTATGCTCTTTTTCATTTTTTCCTAATCACGTTCTACTAAGAATGCGCTGCTCCCTTGAATTGGAAGGCGGTGAAATTCACTCGTCTCTCCTCAGTATAGTCTAAAGCGGCAAAAATATTAATCATTCTCTCCAATCAATTCTCCGCCATCTCTGGGTCAGGTCTTCCAAGAAATTTAGGTGGGACAAACTTTAAGAATCGCTCTAAATCTCTATCTTCTCCTCTCTCCTGAGCCTTAGGTTGGTTATCTGAACCCTGATGATTGGCTAACCAGGCTAAAATATCGGTCATACGGTTAATAGTGGTAGTTACTTGATCTTCCTCTTCATTTCTCTGTCCTTGGTTTGGTCTAACTGCCGATCCTTGATCATCTTCATTAGTTTAGGGTTGCCTAATCCCGCGCCCTCAGCCCCTTCCACGTTTTTGACCGTCGATAATTTTAGTATATTTTTAAAGGCATTAACGTAAGATAAATAGGCATAAATGAAATTTAAAGTGTCAAATTAAATATGCAAGATGAAAAATAAATATGTAAGACGTAAAAATAATTAAAAATATGTACAACCCATAACGTAGATTAAAAATCATAGAATAACAAAGTCAAGCACATCATACATAACATTCAAGTGATTCAAAAGATAAGTAGTATAGTTAAACAAAATACAATGGCCTTAGAACAAGTACTACCCCAACTATTCTTGACAAAACTACGAAAGTAGAAAAACTACTAGCTTAGTGGTTGTCAGATCCAGAAGTCTCGACTATTTCAGTAGGTTCAACCTCGTCTTCAGCACTAGGGGTTGCGTTCTCCTGTCCCTCATCGAGTATTTTGCCATCAACAACTTGTTCAACCAAAGTCACACATTCAATCATCATTCCATCAGTTCGGTCCCTTGCTTCTTGCACTACCCTAACAAGTTGTCGATTAGCCTCTTAAACCTGCTCATGAAGGGCCTCTACTCTATTTCGCTTTTCGAGTACATTTGTCTCTAACTCATGAATCCAAACGGTATGTGCGTCTACAGTCGTGCTCAACTCTCGATTATCCTCTTGAACTATCCTATTCGCATTAGATGATTGCCTCCACTCATCGACTACTACTAACACCACATAGTTAGGGTATGTGTAAGTCCTCCAACATTCACATGAAGGCCTAACTCGACGAACTGGATTCCACTGCCAAAGAGGGCCCCCAGACCTCTCTCGATAATGAATCACTAGAAGACGCCTCAGAGACGGCTCATTTCTACCATTTCCTTCCATGACCTACAATTACAATTAGAAGGTTAGACAAATCCAGATATACTTAATAAACTAAATCCTAATGTTTTATACTATCACATATACTTTTCACAAGATCAAGACTCCTAATTTGTCCAAACTAGTACAAATCTAAATTCTGATACCACCTGTGACGACCCCACTTCTCTTTAGGGTAAACCCTAGGGTTTCTGCGAGCTCCCTGCCTAACTCTCGATAGGATTCACTACTAGCCAAGTTTATAATTTAGAACTACCCAACCAACAAATTACTAATATATAGAAGAAGTCATTTCCTTCAAAATGTCATTCATTAACTGCACCATAATATTCTAAAAATACGTCAAGCATCCCAAATTACAACTATCAAAAGATCACTTAAATATTTACATTCATAGTTAGACCAAAAATATAATCAAGGCTAGCGTCTTCAAAAAGTCTCTCCACTTCAAAATCCTGTTAAGGAAATCAAACTTAAATGGGTGAGTTAACGCTCAGCGAGATTAAGAAAAATAGGCAAGCAAACAAGTATAACTTGTAAGGATCGAAGACAACCTAAGAGGGGGGTGAATTAGGTTCTTTAAAAACTAGCCGAGATATGAGTCACTTTTTCTAGAGCTTGCTTTCTTTTTCTAAAGGTCCTCACAAAGAAACAATTAACGGACTAGCACAGGTGATTTGTGAGTAGAAGAAATAAGCAATATATATTGCAAAATAGTAAGTAAAGGGATAGAAAAGCAAATCAAGTTTCAAACTTGACTTAAGTTTGAATATCACTTTATATACCAAGTTTCTTCAAGTTGATCAATTTGCAACCAATCTCTTGTGTACAAAGGAAGGATCATTTTCTCCTTGCCTCAAGTCTCACTTAATCAAGTAAGGAAGTTTTACAATCACTCGGATAACCCTCACAAGGCTACACTATTGAAGAAACTGAATCACACTTGAAAAGCTAAATGAAGATTACACAACTAAGAGTACAAATCTTCTTTTTGAAGTATTCTTGCACTTGAATCACTCAAGATCTGATGTAAACGTAAAGTGTAAACATTTTTTTTGAAGTAGTTGACTATTCACTATTTATAGGGGACCAAAAAGTCTTCAATTAATGTTGTCAACGGATAGAGGGCAGTTGAAAAGTTAACTAGCCGTTGGTGGTGTCGGACGTCCGGTACTCTGATTTTCTGCGTCCGAACGAAGACAGTGAGTTCAGGACATCTTCTTGAGATTCTTAGGACGTCCGGTCCTTCCACAATATACGTTCGAAGGTAAGATGTAAACTTTGCAGATCCTTCCTTATTTCTTTCGGACGTCCGATACTCACAGTATATTGCGTCCGAAGTACCGCAACGTTTGTCGGACGTCCGGTACTGAGCTATTGAGTATCCGATCGAGATCATTGATTATAGAAGACTTGGGTCATTATCTTCGGACGTCCGAGTGTGAGTTCTTCATGCGTTCGAAGTTACTCAATGGTTGTCGGCCTTCCGATATGGTCCTTTTGTGCGTCCGATAGCTATTTCAGCAATTTGCCAATCTTTTGATCCTGTTTTGGCTTCAAGTCTTTGACCTTGTTTTTGTTCTAATTTTCTGAAATAATCTCTTCAAAGAATATTAGTAACATCCAATTGTTTTGTAATCATCAAAAGTTATGGACTGAGATATACAATCTCCCCCTTTTTGATGATGACAAAACATTGGATGGAGCAAAAAATTAATTTCAGGCTCCCCCTTGCATAATACTCCCCCTTACTTATAGATTCCATGTCGAGAGTATTTGCAACTCCCCCTCACTTATAGGATCCATTCCATATCCATTTTCTCTCCCTTTTTGTCATCATAAAATAACCATATGATCAAAATTTGTACCAAACAGATTTGTCAACATTCAGTAGGAATTATCAATAATATTAGCAACATTATCAGCATCTATCCAGAATCAGCAAGATACAAACAGGCAGTAATCAGCAAACAAACCAACTAGAATCATACACAGCACATGATAAAGTCATCCATTCATAGAAGAAACATCATAAAAAACATCAGTTAATAGAGTAGCACCAGTTTTATAGACCAAAAGAGGAATATGATCCTTAATACATAGCATACTAAAGGTTTTTCAGTGCAAAAGATGAACTATTGTCCTAATGATGAAGTGCAGTGTCCTAATAGTGTCTATATGGTGATTTTAAACGATCCAGGCCTTCTCCTGGTTAGACCAAACTGCTCAGGATCCACTTGATCTTCATCCTCAGTCTCTTCATCATCTTCTTCAGTTGTCTCCTCAATTACTGGAGCCTTGCCTTTATCTTTGGGCTGAGAGCTGGAAGCATGTGCTTCTGGAGTGGCTTCAGTACCAGGAGTATGCTCTGTGAGCTGAGATCTTGGCTCTTTTTGATGAGCGTTTTCATTGAATTCTGGGATTGGAGGCACAAGGAGATTTTTTTTTCAATAAAGATAGACTGCTGGGTAGGGGACATGGTCATCATGAGACCATCTTCAATGAGCAGAACATGCTGTTTGAGGTCCTCAAGCAAGGAGATGACCTCAGAATTGGAAGATTGTGACTTGCTGGCTGATTTTCTGAGGTAGATGGTAAATAGAGAGACATACATGGACTGATCATGAGGGGTCCTAGGAGAGACAGGGGTTTCGTGAAGGTTCTTTCTCCTAATTTCTGCAACTGTCTCCTTATAACACCAATGGCCCTAAAAAAATTTTAGATTCTTTCTTTTAAAATATGCTTGTGAGAAAACTGTTGAGGCACTATCTTTGGGTGATTTTCCAGTAAAAGGAATTTTAAAGTGGGCAAAGATAGGAGTCAGAAATTTTTCATAAGAGAGCTTCCTACGACTATCAGTGCTAATCTTAAGCAGAAATTTGCACATCACAAACCCGAAATCAATTCTGATTTTTTCAACAAAACAGTAAAATAGATAAAACTTCATTTTATTCGCATCAGTTCTGTGGCCATCAGTGGGCACCAACAGATTTGAAATGATGGTAAAAGTGATCAAGTTTCGAGGGTTAAGATCTTCTAATCTTGCCTCAACAGGAGTGTTGAAGTGCGATCGAAAATAGGTCATGAGTTTAGCAACGTAAAAATGATGATAGGCATAAGGATATTCCTCATACGAAAAGAAATTTGTAACTTTTCATTTAAAATCATCTTCAATTTTTGTTTTCAGAATAGAGTTCACAATGTCAGGAGTTAATGTGATGTCTACAGAGTTGACCTTAGAAATGAGTTCTGTGTGTGAATTACCCTTTCTAAGATTAGCAAAAAATTGATGAAGCATATCAGGGTAAAAAATATTGGGGATGGACAGAAGATAAACCCATTTTTGGAACTCAAAAAGTTTAATGATAGGTTCAAGATCAAGCTTACGAAATTCAAAAGGAGAAATGGTCCTTTGAGTGATGAATGCTTTTTGTGAGATCAACTCAAATCTGTCTCTGACCTCATCATCAATGAATTTTGGCAGAGGAGTAGGTTCCTTGATAGGCTGAGTCTCTGGTTCCTTTACAGAACGTTTCCTTTTTGCAGTTTACTTGGCAGACGACTCAATATTCTGAACCTCAGACCTTGTCCGTGGAGATTTTCTGGTAGATAGTTCAGGGGTGTGCTGATCCTCAGCATTTTTCTCTGCATTAGATTGAGCAGTGCTTCTCTTTTTGGCAGATCTTTTTCTTCTTCCAGGTGATTTTGTGACAGTTACTTCAGCCTGGATGGGCTCTTCCATTTCTTCTGCATTCCTGATTACTGGATTTTCTTCAGAGTGATGCTCTTCCATCTGCTCATTAGATGGCTCAACAGTTGGAGCATCTCGTTTTCTTTGAGCAGTTTTCTTTTTGGATGTTTTAGTGGAGGGTTCCACAATTTCAATATCCTCATCTCTAAGTTTAAAAGAGCGTCCGACCCTCGCAGAACCACCTCTAAATTTAACCATGATGTAATGTAGTTGGATGATGAGTGGTGCAGAGTGAAGAATGCAATATGAACTATTGTCACGAACCAACCACAAGGAGTAAGTTTTGAGAACTTAGGGTTTCGGATGCGAATTGGAAATTATGAGGTAGTTGGAAGTTGGAAGAGGATTATTATGACCAGATAACGGGCAATAGGAGTGTGGTTGTGTCGATTAAATCAATTTCTTGGAACTTGATTAGAGAAGAGAGTAATTTGAATTTTGAATTTTGAGAGAAAACTGAAGGGTTGCGTCCGAGACTAAAAAAGTAAATGAACTTAATGAGGTAGGTGACTTCCTTATATGAAGCAATTTTTGAGTGTCGGATGGCCGAACGAAGTGGCGCGTCCGACGCAACCGTCCGAACCCAAATTTTCTGGAGAAAGGGATGAAGAACACTGTTGGACGTCTATTCTAATCCATCGGACGTCCGATAAAGAGTGACCAAGGAGAAATTAGAGAATTTTTTCTGAAACTCCTAGTTTTGTTCTCAGATACACAAATTGATCCAGTGGAAGGGCTTTGGTGAGGATATTAGCAATCTGATCTTTAGAACAAACATATTGAACACAAATTTCACCCTTGTAGACAAGATCGCGAATGAAGTGATGCTTAATGTCTATGTGCTTGGTCCTAGAATATTGAATGGGATTTTTTGTCAAATTGATGGCACTAGTGTTGTCACAAAACATAGGCACACAATTATATACTAAACCAAAATCATTCAATGTGTTTTTCATCCACAGCAATTGAGCACAGCAAGCACCAGCAGCAACATATTCTGCTTCGGTTGTAGATAATGAAATAGCATTTTGTTTCTTGCTGAACCAGGATACTAAGCAATTTTCAAGAAAATTACATATACCAGTTGTACTTTTTCTATCCACTCTACAGCCACCAAAATCAGCATCAGAGAATCCACACAAGAGAAGTTCATGACACTTAGAATACCAAAGGCCAAAATTCAAAGTTCCTTTTAAATATCTAAAGATTCTTTTTACCGCATTTAAATGTGATTCCTTTGGACAAAACTAAAAACGAGCACACAAGCACACAGCAAACATGATATCAGGCCTACTAGCTGTTAAGTAAAGTAAACTACCAATCATACCTCTATACTTCTTTTCATCAACTCTTGTATCTTTTTCATCTTTATCAAACTTGGTAGATGTGCACATGGGTGTTCCAACTTGCTTTGAGTCCTCCATTCCAAATCTTTTTAGCAGTTCCTTGGTGTATTTGGTTTGATTGATGAATGTTCCATCTTCAGTTTGTGTCACTTGGAGTCTAAGGAAGAAATTTAATTCTCCCATCATGCTCATTTCAAATTCTTTTTGCATGATTTTGGAGAAATCCTTGCACAGTCTCTCATTAGTAGCACCAAATATAATATCATCCACATATATTTGTACAATTAGAAGTTCACGTGAACTTTGTTTAGTGAAAAGAGTAGTATCCATTATACCTCTTTTGAAGCCATTTTCAATCAAAAAATCACTCAAACATTCATACCATACTCTTGGAGCTTGTTTTAATCCATATAAAGCTTTTGAGAGTTTAAAAACATGATTTGGATAAATTTTATTTTCAAAACCAGGAGGTTGATCAACATAAACTTCTTGATCTATAAAACCATTTAAGAAAGCACTTTTAACATCCATTTGAAATAACTTAAAATTCTTGAAACATACAAAAGCCAAAAACATTCTAATAGATTCTAACCTAGCTACGGGTGCAAATGATTCATCAAAATCTATTCTTTCTTCTTGAGTATATCCCTTTACTACCAATCTGGCCTTATTTCTAACTACCTCACCTTTGTCATTCATTTTGTTTCTAAATACCCACTTAGTGCCAATAATAGGATGATCTTGTGGTCTAACAACTAATGTCCAAATCTTATTTCTTTCAAATTGATTTAACTCTTCTTCCATGGCTAAAATCCAGTTCTCATCTTTTACTGCATCAACAATATTTTTGGGCTCAAAATGTGAGACCAATGCAAAATTATCTATTAGTTGTTTAGAAGAGGAACGTGTTCTGACCTTTTCGGATGGATCACCAATGATAAGTTCCTTAGGATGGTTTTGGACAAATTTTCAGGCTCTTGGAAGATCATTAGGAATGGTACTGTCTCTGTCATTGTCTTCCCCAGCTGGACTGTCTTGATTTTCATCTTCTTTTGAATCATTTTCTGATGAAGCTGTGCATTGGTTACTGATTGTCAGCTTCTTTAGTTCTTCTTGAACACCTGCATCATCATCTTCACCACAACTCATGAAAATGTCACCATTAGATTCATCAAAAGTGATATGTATAGCTTCCTCTGTAACCAGAGTTCTACTATTATAAACTCTAAAGCCTCTCTTATTTTCACAGTATCCCAAAAAGATCCCCTCATCAGAATTTTTATCAAACTTACCAAGATGCTCCTTGATGTTTAGAATGAAGCATTTGCAACCAAAAACTTTAAAATAATCAACAACAGACTTTTTATCAAACAACAGCTCATACGAAATTTTGTTCAAGATTGGTCTTAAAAGAACTCTGTTCATGGTATAGCAAGCAATGTTTATAGCTTCAGCCCAAAAGTACTTTGGTAAATTGCATTCGCTAAGCATGGTTCTAGCAGCCTCTTGAAGAGTTCTATTTTTTCTTTCAACCACTCCATTTTGGTGGGGAACTCTAGCAATAGAAAACTCATGTGTAATGCCATTTGTGTCACAAAATTCTGGAAAGCCACAAAAACGAAATCCTGTGCCGTTGTCACTTCGAATTTTTATGATTTTCAAACCAATCAGATTCTGAACCTTACCAAATAGTGAAACAAAGTTTTTGAAAGCATCATCTTTATGTGCAAGAAACATCACCCAAGTATATCAAGAATAGTCATCAACAACAACAAAGCAAAATCTTTTGCCACCTAGACTTGTGGTTTGAGTAGGACCAAAAATATCAAGATGTAAGAGTTCTAAGAATTTTGTAGTAGAAACACATTTCTTGGGTTTGAAAGATACCTTGACTTGTTTTCCAAATTGGCACGCATCACAGATACGGTCTTTACTAAAGTTGAGTTTTGGAATGCCTCTAACCAGATCCTTTTTGGAAATCTCTTTTAGCAAATCCATATTAAAATGACAGAGCCTTCTGTGCCACAACTAGGGATCCTCATTTGCTACCTTGAGACAACTAAGACTTGAAGAATCAATTTTTTCGAGGATAACTACATAAATGTCATTAACTCTTTTTTCTTTGAAAACAATATTGAACTTTGAGTCAAGAACAAGGCATTCATGTTTTTTAAATAACACAAACAGGTTCCTATCACATAATTGACTAACACTTAGCAAGATATATTTCAGGTTGTCAACTAAAAGGACATTATGAACAAAAGTTTGACCATTCTTACCAACATCACCAATTTCAACAGTTTTGGCTTTATGATCATCTCTAAAAGTTACCTTTCCACTTGCTTTTGGTTTGAGCTTGATAAACTGTGATGCATCACCGTTCATATGTCTTGAACATCCACTATCTATGAACCATTTTGATTCTTTAACAGTGTTTACCACGTTCACACTACATAAAAATACAAGCTAATATTTGGTACATTACTTTTGGGTCTTAAGAGTTACATTAGGTCTAAATCATCCATATGCATCTCAACCATTTCCATGTTTTTTCTAACATGAATGTTGCTATTCTGTGCAATACACAAAAACGCACATAGTTTGATTGGATCATTCAAATGGACTGGTTTAACAAAACTGACTTGACATCTCTTATAGATGGTAAAATCATTTGCATGATAATTTAACTTATTCTGATGAGTGCTAGTGTAAGATTTTTCAACATTCTGTTGAAAGTAATTCTGTTTCTGATATTGTAGCCACTGGCCAAGCTCATTCATTCTTCTTTTCAAACAATTTTGTTCATTTTTGAGTATATCATAGACATTTATTTTTCTGTTGAGTTTAGCATGCAAGTCTAATTCAATCCTTTTCAGATTCTCATATTCATTTTTTAAGTGTTTGTTTTGTCGATAAAGATTTGCATTGTTTTGAATTAAAAATCTGATCTTCTGTTTTAGTTCCTTGTTTCTGACACAGGATTCTTTCAAACTGTTGTGCATTTTTTCTAAAAATGAATTAACATCATCATCAGATTCACTGTCACTATCCGTCAGAGAGTTACACGTAATTACCTCTTCATCACCAATGGCCATGAAGATCACTTGGGCAGATTTCTCTTCTTTTTCGACTTCACCTTCTGAATTGCAGTCATTCCAGGTGATCTGAAAATTGTTGAACCTTGATTTTCGTTCAATCTTGCTCTCATTCTTCCTTCTTATTGGACACTCATTTGCATTGTGTCCAGGTTGCCCGCATTCAAAGCATTTATCTGTTTGTTTTTTGTTAAACTCTAGTTTCCCCTTATTTCTCAAGTTGTTGGACTGATTTGAGAAGGAATTGCTTGGACCACCTTTTCTGAATCTCCTCTTGTTGAGTATTCTTTTGAAACCTCTTGTGATGAGTGCAATGTCACTGTCATCACCTTCCATGTCTTCTCCATCCAGGGAGGCTGTATCATCTTCATCTTGTGAAGCTTTCAAAGCAATACTCCTCCTCACCTTTGTGTCTTCTTCTCCTGCACCTTGGATTTGAGTTTCAACTCATATGAGATTAGAGAATTAATAAGAGATTCAATAGGTAGGATATTTAGATCTTTAGTTTCCTCTATGGCAGTCACTTTACTCTCCCAATTCTTTGATAAGGCATTCAGAATTTTTCTGTTTTTCTCACCTAGAGAGTAGTTCTTCTCAAGCACTTCTAAATCCTTGATAAGATCATTGAATCTGCAGTACATTTTGTCAATGTTTTCATGAGGTTCCATCATAAAGGATTCATACTTAGTGACCAGAATGGACTTCTTTTGTTCTCTCACATTCTCGCTTCCTTCATGGATTTCTCTAAATTTATCCCAAATTTCTTTTGCAGATCTGCAACCTTTGACTCTAATGGACTCATTTGAATTTAGAGCACTATATAATACATTCATAGCCTTGGCATTTAGAGTAAGATGAGTTCTATCTTCAACAGTCAACTCATTTCTTGTTTTTGATCTCGGCCAATGAGTATTATCATCAATAATAGAAGCATCATATGGACCATCATTAACAATAAATCATAACTCAATATCAATAGATTGTAAGAAAATGATTATCCTCTCCTTCCAACTCACATAGCTTGACCCATTGAACATTGGAGGTCTAGTGACAGATTGTCCCTCAAAGAACATGGCATTGTTGGTTGTCATTTTTACTCCCAAGCCGATTGAGCTTAATCTCTAGGAGACCAAACTCTGATACCAACTGTAAGGATCAAAGACAACCTAAGAGGGGGGGTGAATTAGGTTCTTTAAAAACTAGCCGAGATATGAGTCACTTTTTCTAGAGTTTGCTTTCTTTTTCTAAAGGTCCTCACAAAGAAACAATTAACGGATTAGCACAGGTGATTTGTGAATAGAAGAAATAAGCAATATATATTGCAAAACAGTAAGTAAAGGGATAGAAAGGCAAACCAAGTTTCAAACTTGACTTAAGTTTGAATATCACTTTATATACCAAGCTTCTTCAAGTTGATCAATTTGCAACCAATCTCCTGTGTACAAAGGAATGATCACTTCCTCCTTGCCTCAAGTCTCACTTGATCAAGCAAGGAAGTTTTATAATCACTCGGATAACACTCACAAGGCTACACTATTGAAGAAACTGAATCACACTTGAAAAGCTAAATGAAGATTACACAACTAAGAGTACAAATCTTCTTTTTGAAGTATTCTTGCACTTGAATCACTCAAGATCTGATGTAAACTTAAAGTGTAAACGTTTTTTTTGAAGTAGTTGACTATTCACGATTTATAGGGGACCAAAAAGTCTTCAATTAATACTGTCAACGGATAGAGGACAGTTGAAGAGTCAACTAGCCGTTGGTGGTGTCGGACATCCAGTACTCTGATTTTCTGCGTCCGAACGAAGACAGTGAATTCAGGACATCTTTTTGAGATTCTTAGGACGTCCGGTCCTTCCACAATATACGTCCGAAGGTAAGATGTAAACTTTGCAGATCCTTCATTATTTCTTTCGAACGTTCGGTACTCATAGTGTATTGCGTTCGAAGTACCGCAACGTTTGTCGGACGTCCGGTACTGAGGTATTGAGTGTCCGATCGAGATCATTGATCATAGAAGACTTGGCTCATTATCTTCGGACGTCCGAGTGTGAGTTCTTCATGCGTCCGAAGTTACTCAATGGTTGTCGGCCGTCCGATATGGCCCTTTTGTGCGTCCGACAGCTATTTCAGCAATTTGCCAATCTTTTGATCCTGTTTTGGTTTCAAATCTTTGACCTTGTTTTTGTTCTAATTTCCTGAAATAATCTCTTCAAAGAATATTAGTAACATCCAGTTGTTTTGTAATCATCAAAAGTTATGGACTAAGATATACACAACTAACATTGATAAAGTGTAAATCAAGAAAGGTAGCAATGATATTGACGTAAAAATTCACAAGAGAAACAAAAGCACTACCAATAAAAGATAAGAAGCTCTCAGGAGCTAAATCCACAATTCATGCTACGCCGGTACCTTTGAACCACGATTTCCTAATGTTGACACTCCGTCAACCAAGCAAGTACAAGATTATTCAAGAAAGGGAGGACGAGTGTGATAAAGTACACTCTCGCCTCATCAAATTCAATATTCAACACATAACACGTGGTATCATTCAAATCAAGATATCAAGAAACATGCACTTGACACTCACCACAACCAAAAGCAAATGAGCAAGCAAGTCCTTTACGGTTTCGCGCCGGAATTCCCTTCGAAATCTTCTTAGATACCTGAAGCAATTTCAACCAACAATCACCAAATGCAAATCGTCTTTTGCTGAATCCCCCCCATTTAAACCATCACTCACGTACACCCTAAGTTACTTAGCACACAAGGAGGAAAAATTCATTCACTTAATCAACTAAGATAATACATCGAGAGGGGTCTAAGCCCTTCGAAAACATCCATTTTAAAAGAGGGGTTAAAATCACAACAAAATTTGTATCCGTCTATGAAATCAAACTTAAAACGGACTAACAATTTCAAAGGAAAGTTGGAAGTTCTTAAAAGAACATTTTTGTTTTAAACCAGAAAATTCAGCTTTGCACGACGCTATTTGAAAAGTCATATCTTGAGTTCTGTAAGTCCAAAAATCACAGACTTTATACCGTTGGAAACTAGATTCAAAGCACTACAATTGTTTCGAAGACACTTTTGTAAGATTCAATCTAAAAGTAGATCAAAATTTGGCCTCAAGTTACAGCTTTACCAAGTTTAAGAGCAAATCAGGTTTGAATTTCAGTTATTTTTGTGAAATTTCTGGCACTTGTAGAAATAGAGTAAAAATCTGAAACTTACAAAGTTGAAAGAATTCTATATCTAGTTTCAAATGCCACAAACGGAACTCGATTTGAATTTTTTACACCAAGATATCCAGATTTTTCTAACGTTGGTCAGCACGACTTGCGAAAAATTTTCAAAAAAATAGGGCAGCAAGAACTCCACTCTTTTGACTTCTTAAGTCCAAAATTTTTGCTCAACCCACTCACCCATTCATAGATTAACATCTAACAAAGATTATTGAGCTAGATTTCACCCCAAAATTCAAAAATCAGGGTTGGAAACCAACTGATCAGATCGGCTAGCACACAGGGAAAATTTTCAAAACTTTGTCCTCCAACAAATCACATCCAATATTCATCTGATACATGAGATTTCCACAATAAATACAAACCAACATATATCAAGTCTTATAGCATCAAAATCTACCATAACTTCCATCACAAAACATGAAAGATTCTCAAGTCATCTAGCCTAAATTTTTTAGGGTTTAAGAGACCCTTTCATAGCAACCAACATCTATTACTAATTCTTGCATGGAATCAAAGATCAAGTAGAGTGGAGTTCATTACCTCTTCCAAGCTTCTTTAACCCTAACTAAGTCCAAGCTTTGCATCACTAAATCCACCAAAAACCACCACAAGACAAGGCCTTTCTTCAAACTTGAACAACTTCTAAAGGTGAGTGAAGATTTGGAAGATTTTAGAGCAAGATTTTGTGGTTGGAGAATGAGTTTTTTCTTCCCCACTTTTGCAGCCTCAAGATTCGGCCAAGGAGAGAGAGAAGAAGGGAAGATGAAGGCTTGAATGATGATTTGAAATGAAATGAAAGGTGGCACTTTAGTTGTTTAAGAAGTCAACTAGGAATAGTTGTAAATAGTGCCATGCACTCACTAGTTTTTCTCTTGTTTCTTACTCTCAAATATTAATCTAATCTGTCAAGATAGTTTCTCTTACTACACTAATACTCACTCTTAATAGTCCGAAGTTAACTCCCTAAATCACCAACCCCCGGGCTATGATTCACGCGGTTGTGGCTGCTTCGGACTCGAGGTCGTGGGGTCGAATCTCACTTAACGCCTGGGTTTTTGCGGTTGGGGTGGTGTTGTACTCCAGCGAAGGGATTAGTGGGCCGCCTTCGGATCTTGACCCGGACACTCTGTATTGAAAAAAAAAAAAACTCCCTAAATCACCAATTAATCGCGTCGGTGCGACTTTTGCAAAATTTTTTTTTGACGCGTAAACGATGAACATATGATTTAAATAAAGTTCATGTTAAAATGATAAAATTAAATGATATGCCAATACAAATGATTTAAAATAGATAAAATTAAGAATAAAAGTGTAAGTTCTCACAATTTTCCTTAGTTTTCTCTAATCCTGAGCTATTTAATTACCCATCCTACGTCGCATTAGTATTAGTTTTATATCATCCATTCTATTTTCTACGCTTTAGAGAGATGTTTCCCAGCTCGAGTTGCACCAATTTTAAACCGACCCGTTGAACAACGGTTCACCGATTTCAATCCTTTCAAAACCAAAGCTATTTTGAAATTCCTAAAAATTCAAAAGGTTTAGGAAATTCAATTTAGGGAAAGAAATGTTAGAATTGAAATCGATCTCAAAAATTCCTCCCAAGATCATCTCTAATTTTTTGTTAATTTGCCTAGCGTGGCATCTGATCATACTTGAGCTAGGCTCCACTGTATCAGCCATCAGGTAAAAACTCAACAATCCTCTCTTTTTTGTAATTTGTCTCCAATTTTGAAATTCCCCATTAATTTTTGGTTTTAATGTTTTTTTTTTTGTTTTTTGGTTTAACAGGAAAGATGTGAGCCTTCAGGAGAATCGTCATTGCAGAACTACAGTTCAAGGAAGATACTTACTCTCTGACGATAATGGTACAATTTGATTTTTTTTCCTCTCCCTCTTTATACCTGTTAATTAGTTTCTAATATAACAAAATTTCAAAATTTTCCTTATTTGGGAAGTTTTTTCTGTTATTATTTTTCCCCTTGAACTATTTTGTATGTTAGAACTTTGTCTTATCGTGTAAGGGAATTGTTATTGGCACTCTCTTAGCTTTTAACCGGGTGAATTGTAGATAATAATAGCTCTATTCTGAATTTCATTCACAACCATGTAAATTATAGATTCTAATTTAGATGAGATGTAAGGGAATTTTTATCATTTTACCTCGGTTAAAAAGTCGTGTGCCAGTAACAGATATGAGTGTGTAACTTACAATTTTCTGGTAAATATTTGGATGGATTTTTAAGGGAATAAGTTTTAGTGTTGTAGGTCATGTATGTGATGCACTCTCAGTTGATCCAAAGTCCAGATGCTGTCCTATCAGAGGAGAGCAATTCTCTTGTCAGTGAGTTAATCCCTAATTTCCTTTTTAATTATCAGGCCACCAGTATTCTGGGAAAATGGATGTCTGTTGTAGTTTATAGTGCTTTATTGCTTCCTAAACTGCTTTTACTCCATTGCAGTGGCTGCAACCTTGTTTCACAATGCTGTAACTCTTATGAATATTGTGTTTCGTGCTGCCTCAATCCAGCTCGGGTAATTTGTTCATTGTTTCTGTTGGTTGATAATATTTTTCGATTTTAGGAGTTTATTATATCACTTTTAAGTCATAAATTGGTCTGCAGACACAAAAGGATCTGGTGTTGAAGCTTAAGATAGCAAAGCCAGTAAGTGCAGGTGATGTTTCACTGTGCATTTCATTCAATTAGGCAGTAAAAACAGAAGAAGATTTTTATATTCTTATTTTTTCTGGTTTTAGCCTTATGAATGATTTTTGAAGTGTACTTATTCAGCTTAACAATTTTTATTTCTCCTTTGAAGTGATTATGCTAAATTTCAGTTATTTTAGGTGCTCCGACCATTTGTGCTGGGGGATACATGTTTATCTCCAGTGCTGCATGTTCTGGTTTCCATGGTACTTAATGGCTTCACTAAGTTGTTAATTATAGTGTTCATTGTGATGGCAGGAACCTACTCAAGCATTTTTGATTATTGTGCTGGGAGGTGTCGCCATAATTCAGAGAGTGTAGTAAGACTCATTTTCCTTCTATTTTTGTTATTGTTTAGGATGGTCATATACTTTGAACTTGACATGAATATGAGGTGCTGGCTATAATTTTTCTTTGCTGACTTTCACCCAGACAACTATTAAAACTTTGGAGTGAAGTTATAAAACAACGTTCGTATTTTTTTCTATTAATGTTTGATATTTAGTTATGATTATTCATTATTGGATTTTTTTTGTTAGGGATTTATCTGTTCTTTATTAAATGTTTTATAAGTTGTTTAGGAGAAGAAACACTTAACAGACTTAACTGTATCTGTTTCTCTGAGTGTATGAAATAAAGGAGAGAAGGTACGAAAAGTTTTAATAATTCTCTCCTGAATTTTTTATGCTAAGTTGCAGTGATAAATATCTAGAAAGCTTCTAATATCAATGAATAATGAATGCGCGGTTTGTTCTTTTTGTTTTGTCTTTAAGTCACACATGTATAGATCAAGAGTTGTAATTGAACTAGAAGCAGCATATGCACAGCATCCTTCCTCCGTAATAGAAATGTAAATTTCCCATGGTTGCACTATCAGTGTGTTTTCTAACATAAACAATGAAATGCCCAACCCTTGCTGAATAGTCTCTATTGACTCCTAGAGACTGATAATTTGGTAATTCATTCTTAGTCCATTTTAGAACATATCCAATATGTGATGTTTAAAACCTCATGTCTATAAATTACATGGAATGGAAAACAATGTAAAATTTTTGTTTCTCTTTGTGTCTTGGTCTTATCTTGTTCTCCCATGCTGTCTTTACTAAGAGATGAACCATTTACTTCCCCTAGATTTTGTGTAACATTAACGTGACTTTTTAGTTTAAGGTTGTCCTACAGAATTTGAGCAGAGCAAATTTTGAAAAAAAGTTGTATGAGGAAACCTAATAGCAGGAGAGATTTTTTTTTTGAAAGAAAGTTAATCAGAAACTATGTTCAGTTGGCAGACTATGTAGTGAACAGAAAAGTGTTTTTTTTTTAAAGAAAGTTAATCAGAAGCTACATTCAGTTGGCAGACTATGTAGTAAACAGAAAAGTGTTTTTTGTAAGAGATGTATTCATATGAAAGGAAAGAGGAAGAGAACGTATCTCTGATAATGTTCAAGTCATGAAATCATCTATCCGTAGTAGGACTCATTACTCCACAATGGTTCATGTTGGACAGATGTTGACTGTATAACATATAATTTATTTGATTACAATTGTGTAAGGCCTATTGTCCATACAATTTTGGAAGGGCTCATTATTGTCCGTACAAACCTTAAAATGGTATAGTGAATTATGTTGATCTTGAAATTATGTGGTTCTTGTAGATTTGTAGCTTCTAGTGAAATAGGTCTTGGACTGCTGTAACCATTGGTGATGAGTAGTTTTTTGATTCAGTGCCTTTTCTGTGTTTTTGCATCGAACATTTCTTATTCTAGTTTATGCTGCTCAATGTGGGAAAGCAGAATTTGAAGCCCAAGCTTTCCACATGTTTTGGAAGTCCCTTAACAATTCAAGCAGATATTGAATTGTCTGCCTTTTAATTCTTATATTCTTCGAATGTGATTAGCTGGGAGTAATCAATGAAATTTTCCAGTTAAGAAGTTTTAACTATTATTTAAAATGGTAATGTTGGTAAATTGAAGCTGAAGTTCTGGGTTTTGTTTTCTCTAAAACCAAGTCAAGTATTGACCTGGAGTTCTTAAAATTTACACTTTCATCTTGAGCTCATT
>NC_040037.1:24509471-24675396 GCF_003713205.1 Coffea eugenioides
TTTGTCAAAAATTTTGTAAGGATCGAAGACAACCTAAGAGGGGGGGTGAATTAGGTTTACAAAAAATAGCTAAGATATAGGTCACTTTTCTTCACGGCCTACTTTTCTTTTCTCAAAGACCACCCAATGGATCAGATTACACGAAAGCACAGGTATTCGTAAGATGAAGAGGAGAACAGTTTATATAGAAAAGCTGTAAACGAAAATAGTGAAACAAACCAGGCTTCAAGCTCTACTGGAGTTTGAACAGCACTTTTATATACTAGGTTACTTCAAGTTGAACAATCTTGCAACCAATATTCTGTGTACAAGGGAAGGATCACTTCCTTCTTGCCCCAACCTACACTTGGTCAAGCAAGGAAGTTTTACAAACAAACGAAAAACCCTCACAATGCTACACTATTGAAGAAGTTGTGTCACACTTGAAAAACTACAAGAGAATTGCACAAGCTAAGAATACAAATGTTCCTTTGGAGTATTCTAACACTTGAATCACTCACAATCTGATGTAGACTTGATGTGCAAAGTTGTCCTGAGATGGTTGACTTTGTTCTTTTTATAGGAGACCAGAAAATTCTTCAATCAATGCTGTCAACGGGTAGAAGGCAACTGAAGAGTCAACTAGCCGTTGGTGCTGTCGGACGTCCGATGTTCAGTTTTTATGCGTCCGAACGAGATCAATGAGTTCTGGAAGTTTTCTTGAATCTCTTAGGACGTCCGATCCCTGATCATCATGCGTCCGAGGGTAAGATGCACACTTGGAATTTTCCTCTTCAATTCCTTCGGACGGCCGATGTGTCCAGAGTGTTGCGTCCGAAGTGCAGCAACGCTTGTCGGACGTCCGATACTCAGGTGTTGAGCGTCCGATCGTGATCAGTAATTGTAGAAGTCCTGGCTTGTCTTCTTCAGACGTCCGAGTCTGAGTTCTTCACACGTCCGAAGATACTCAAAGAATGTCGGATGTTCGATACTCTCCTTTTGTGCGTCCGACAACTTTCTCAGCACTTTTCATCCTTTTTGATCTTCTTTTATTTGCTTTAAGTCCACAGACCTGTTTAGTGTTATTTCTGAAAAGGATCTCTACAAAGAGTATTAGTAACATCCATTTGTTTTGTAATCATCAAAAGATGTGAATTGAGATAAACAATCTCCCCCTTTTTGATGATGACAAAACATTTGGATCGAGTAAAAATATACGAGCTGGGATATAACAACTCCCCCTAACGAAGTGCATGAGTATTCAGGAAGAAACGCAACGCAACTCCCCCTGAAACTGACTCCCCCTAACTAGTTACTCTATACCATCAATGCTAATCCAATAATTACTCTATACCATCAATGCTACCATCAATGCTAATCCAATTCTTCCCCTTTTTGTCATCACAAAAGTGAGTATCATTTTTGATACCAGCAGTATCAGATAACATCAGTATGATCCATCAGAAACATTATCAATAACACGCAATATCAGATAGTATCAGCAAAATCCATTCATGTTCAGCACAATTTGAAATCAACAGAGATATACATAACGAACACATTCCATAACAAACAATCATTCATAACAAATATTCATGACAAACACTTAGTTTTAACATCCATAAACAGTAGAAAATATCCAGTTGTACAGACCAGGTGTACATCACTTAGCCAAAAGTTTTGCAATGCAAAAGATGAACTATAGTCCTAGATTAAGGTGCAGTGACCTAGTAGTGCCTAGATGGTGATTTTAGATGATCCAGGCCTCCTCCTGGCCAGACGAAACTGTTCAGGGTCCTCTTCTTCCTCAGTTTTTTCATCATCATCTTCATATGCTTCCTCAGTTGCTGGAGCCTTGCCTTTATCCTTGGGCTGAGAACTAGAAGTTGGTGTGGTCTCAGTACCAGTAGTTGGCCCTGTGGGCTCAGGTCTTGACTCTTTCCCATGAACATTTGCATTATTTTCAGGTATTGGAGGGACAACAAGATTTCTTTTTTCAATGAAGGAGGATTGTTGGGCAGGGGTCATGGTCATCATGAGACCATCTTCAATAAGCATGACATGCTGTTTGAGGTCTTCAAGCAGGGAGATGACTTCAGAATTGGATGCGAAGGACTTGCTGGCAGACTTTTTAGGATGAATGGTGAAGGGAGAGACATAGTCTGACTGATCACGAGGAGTCCTAGGAGTGACAAGGGTTTCATGAAGGTTTTTTCTTCTGGATTCAGCCACAGTCTCCTTATAGCACCAATGGCCATCAAAAAATCTTAAATTCTTTCTTTCAAAATAAGCTTTTGAGAAAACTGATGAAGCACTGTCTTTGGGAGATTTTCCAGAAAAAGGTATTTCAAAATGTGCAAAGATAGGAGTCAGAAATCTGCCATAAGAGAGCTTCCTACGACTGTCAGTGCTAATTTTGAGCAGAAACTTGCACATTATAAAACCAAAGTCAATGCGAATTTTTTCAACAAAGCAGTAGAAAAGATAAAGTTCCATTTTATTTGCATCTGTTCTGTGGCCATCAGTTGGCACCAACAGATTCGAAATGATGGTGAAGATGATCAGATTTTGAGGACTGAGATCATCTAATCTTGCCTCAGCAGGAGTATTGAAGTGAGTTTGAAAATAGGTCATGAGTTTGGCAATGTAAAAATGATGGTAGGCAGAAGGAAATTCCTCATATGAAAAGAAATTTACAATTTTTCCTTTGAAACCAGATTCAATGCTAGTTTTCAGAATGGAATTCACAATGTCAGGAGTTAACGTGATGTCTATAGAGTTGACCCTAGAGATGAGTTCAGTGTGTGATTTACCCTTTCTAAGATTAGCAAAGAATTGATGAAGCATGTCAGGGTAAAAGACATTAGGAATGGTCAGAAGATGAGTCCATTTCTGGAATTCAAATAGTTTAATGACAGGTTCAAGATCAAGCTTACGAAATTCGTAGGGAAGGATGAGCCTTTGGGTGATGAACCCTTTTTGAGAGACTAACTCAAATCTGTCTTTGGCTTCGTCATCAATGAATTTTGGGAGAGGAGTGGGTTCTGTTATGGGCTGTGTTACTGGATCTTTCCCAGAACGTTTCCCTTTCGAAGTTTGTGTGGTAGATGCCCCAACATTCTGAGCCTCAGACCTTGTCCTTGGAGATTTCCTGGTGGAGGGTTCAGGTGTTTGCTGATTCTCAGCAATGTTTCGTTCATTCTGCTGATCAACAGAGGGATCAGCAGATTGCTTTTTCTTGGATTGGGGAGTGCTCTTCCTCTTTGCAGTTCTCTTTCTTTTACCAGATGACCTTGTGACAGTTTCATCACCCTGGGTAGCCTGCTCTGGTTCCTTATTTCCACCAACAATGTTCCCTTCAGAGTTCTGCCCTTCCAACTGCTCATCAGATGATTCAGCAGTTGGAGTAACCAATTTTCTTTGGGCAGTTTGCTTCGCTTTACCACCACGGGTCACAATCTTCTTCTTAGGCGCCACAGGAGGTGGTTCCTCAATCTCAATGTCCTCATCTCTAAGCCTAAAGGACCGTCCGGCACTAGTAGATCCACCTCTGATTCTAACCATGATGCAATGTGGATGTGTTTTTGATGCAGAACGTGTTGTACAGAGGAAGAATGCAGTATGAGCAAGAATGAGAATGTACTTAAATGCCGCAGGGAGAGAATTATAAAAAGTTAGGGTTTCAGATGTGAATTGGGAACAATGGGGTAGTTGGGGGTTAGGAGTGATTTTTATGAGTGGTTAATGAGCAATAGGGGTGTAATGGAGTTAGTTGAGTCAATTTCTTGGAACTTGGTTTGATGAGAGAGGAATTTGAATTTCAAATATGAGAGAAAACTGAAAGGTTGCGTCCGAGACTCTGGAAGAAAATGAACTAGGAAGAATAGGTAACTGCCTTATAGTGCTCAAATTTTTGAGTGTCGGACGTCCGAACGTATTGATGCGTCCGACACATCCGTCCGAACCAGGATTTTTCTGAAACTGGACGAAGAACATTGTCGGACGTCCGTTCCAATTCATCAGACGTCCGATAAGGATTGACCAAAAAGCAAAACTTAGAATCTTTTTTCTGAGACGCCCAGTTTTGTTCTCAGGAACACAAACTGATCCAGTGGAAGAGCTTTTGTGAGGATATCAGCGATTTATTCTTTAGAACAAACAAACTGGACACGGATTACCCCTTTTGAGACAAGATCGCGAATGAAATGATGCTTTATATCAATGTGCTTAGTCCTAGAGTGCTGAATGGAATTTTTTGTCAGATTAATTGCACTAGTGTTGTCACAGTACATAGGTACACATTCATACACTAAACCAAAATCATTCAATGTGTTTTTCATCCATAGCAATTGAGCACAACAAGCACCAGCAGCAACATATTCAGCTTCAGTAGTGGACAATGAGATAGCATTTTGTTTTTTACTAAACCAAGATACCAAACAATTTCCAAGAAAGTTGCATGTACCAGTAGTACTTTTTCTATCTATTTTACAACCACCGAGATCAGCATCAGAGAATCCATATAAAGGAAGTTCATGACATTTTGGATACCATAAACCAAAGTTTAAGGTTCCTTTAAGATATCTAAAAATTTTTTTTACTGCATTCAAGTGTGATTCCTTTGGACAGGATTGAAATCGAGCACATAAGCATACAGCAAACATGATGTCAGGCCTACTGGCAGTTAAATAAAGTAAACTTCCAATCATACCTCTGTACTTCTTTTCCTCAACTTTCGTACCTTCCTCATCCTTGTCAAGTTTGGTAGAAGTGCACATAGGTGTTCCAACAGGCTTTGAATCCTCCATTCCAAATCTTTTCAGCAGCTCCTTGGTGTATTTTGCTTGATTTATAAATGTTCCATCTTGGGTTTGAACCACTTGGAGTCCAAGGAAGAAGTTCAGTTCTCCCATCATGCTCATTTCAAATTCTTTTTGCATGATGATGGAAAAGTCCTTGCACAAGTTCTCATTAGTAGCACCAAATATGATATCATCCACATATATTTGCACAATTAAAAGATCTCGTGAGCTTTGTTTTGTGAAGAGTGTAGTATCTACAATGCCCATTTTGAAACCATTTTCAATCAAAAATCCACTCAGACGTTCATACCATGCTCTAGGAGCTTGCTTTAATCCGTATAAAGCTTTTGAGAGTTTAAAAACATGATCTGGATAAGATACATTTTCAAAGCCAGGAGGTTGGTCAACATAGACTTCTTGATCTATAAAACCATTTAAGAAAGCACTCTTAACATCCATCTGAAATAATTAAAAATTCTTGAAACATGCAAATGCTAGAAACATTCTTATGGACTCCAACCTAGCTACAGGTGCAAAGGATTCATCAAAGTCTATCCCCTCTTCTTGAGTGTATCCCTTAGCCACCAGCCAGGCCTTATTTCTAATAACCTCCCCTTTATCATTCATTTTGTTTCTAAAAACCCACTTTGTGCCAATAATAGGATGGTCTTGTGGTCTAGCAACCAGGGTCCAAACCTTGTTTCTTTCAAATTGGATTAACTCTTCTTCCATAGCTAAAATCCAGTGCTCATCATTCAATGCATCAACAACATTTTTAGGTTCAATATGTGATACTAAAGCAAGATTATCTACTAGGTGTCTAGAAGAACGAGTTCTGACCTTTTCAGATGGATCACCAATTATAAGCTCCCTGGGATGGTTATGAGCAAATTTCCAGGTTCTTGGTAAATCATTAGGAGTAGCGGTATCTCTTTCATTCACTTCTCCAGCTGGACTGTCTTGAGTATCAGCATCCTTTAAATCAATTTCTGGTGAAGCAGAGTCATGATCATTGATTGCTAACTTCTTTAGTTTATCTTGAACACCTGTATCATCATCTTCACCACAACTCATAGAAATGTCACCATTAGATTCATCAAATGTAATGTGTATCGCTTCCTCTATGATCAGTGTTCTACGATTATAAACTCTGAAACCTCTTTTGTTTTCACAATATCCCAAGAAAATTCCCTCATCAGATTTTTTGTCAAATTTTCCAAGATGTTCCTTGATATTCAAAATGAAACATTTACAACCAAATACTTTAAAGTAACCAACAACAGGCTTTTTGTCAAACATAAGCTCATAGGAGGTTTTGTTCAAAATTGGTCTTAGGAGAACTCTGTTCATGGTATAACAGGCTGTATTTATGGCTTCAGCCCAAAAATATTTTGGTAAACTGCATTCACTGAGCATGGTTCTGGCAGCCTCTTGGAGAGTTCTATTTTTTCTTTCTACAACTCCATTTTGTTGGGGGACTCTAGCAATAGAGAATTCATGAGTAATGCCATAATGATCACAAAATTCTGGAAAACCACAGAACTTGAATTCTGACCCATTATCACTTCTAATCCTAACAATTTTCAAGCCAAGCAGATTTTGCACTTTAGCAAACAATGAAGTGAAATTCTTAAAGGCATCATCTTTATGAGCAAGAAATAACACCCAAGTATATCTAGAGTAATCATCAACAATCACAAAACAATATCTCTTACCACCAAGGCTTGCAGTTTGTGTAGGACCAAACAGGTCAAGGTGCAAAAGTTCAAGTGGTTTTGAAGTAGACACACATTTCTTGAATTTAAAAGATACCTTGACTTGTTTTCCAAATTGGCAAGCATCACATATCCGGTCCTTTTCAAATTTGATTTTTGGGAGACCTCTAACAAGATCCTTTTTAGAGATTTCCTTCAGCAAATCCATGTTGAAGTGACACAGTCTTCTATGCCATAACCATGGGTCCTCATTTGCTACTTTGAGACATTTGAGATAGGAGGAATCAATATTTTCAAGAATAACTACATAGACATCATTAACCCTTTTTCCTTTGAAAATAATGTTGAACTTTGAGTCAAATATGAGACATTCAAGCTTTTTGAACAATACAAACAGATTCCTATCACACAGTTGGCTAACACTTAATAAATTGTAGCTCAGATTATCAACGAGAAGAACATTGTGGATAGAGGTTTTACCATTCTTACCAACATCACCAATACCAACAGTTTTGGCTTTGTTATCATCTCCAAACGTTACCTTTCCACTTGCTTTTTGCTTGAGTTTAACGAATTGTGATGCATCACCAGTCATATGTCTTGAACATCCACTATCAATGAACCATTTTGATCCTTTAGCAATGTTATCCTGGTTCACCTACACACATAAACCCATAGGATAATACTTGGTACCCTTTACATGTTGGGTCCTTGAGAGTTAGTCTTATGTCTAACTATCCACATGCATCTCATGCCATTCCTCATGTTTTTCTTAACATAACAGTTGCTATTCATGTGACCAAATTGACAACAAAAATTGCATACTGACATTGAATCAATCAAATGAACTGGTTTAATGAATCTGACTTGCCTTCTCCTGTGGATTGCAAACTCATTGGCATTTTGATTCAGTCTTATTTGATGAGTATTAACATAAGGTTCTGTGTCATTCTTTTGAAGACGGTTCTATTTTATATGATGTAACAAATGACATAAATCATCCATCCTTTTTCTTAAGCTACATTGCTCATTTCTGAGTATGTCACAGAAATTTTTCTTTTTGTAAAGTTCAGCAATCACATCAGTTTCAACCCTTTTCAGGTTCTCATTTTCATGCTCAAGACACTTGTTTTGTCGAAAAAGATTTGCATTATCTTGTATAAGAAAGCTAATTTTTTGCTTTAGTTCCTTGTTTTTAACATAGGATTCTTTCAGGCTGTTATGCATTTTTTCTAGAAAAGAATTAACATCATCATCAGATTCACTATCACTGTCGGTTTGAGAGTTGCATTGTGTTACCTCTTCATCTCCAATGGCCATGAAAGCCACTTGAGCAGATTCCTCTTCTTCTTCAACTTCACCTTCTGAGTTGCAATCATTCCAGGTAATCTGGAAATTGTTGAACTTTGGTTTTCGTTCAACCTTGTTCTCATTCTTTTTCTTCATTGGACACTCATTCGCATAGTGTCCTGGTTGACCACATTCGAAACACTTATCAGTCAACTTCTTGTTGAACTCCAGTTTCCCTCTGTTTCTGAAGTCATTAGACTGATTTGGTAAGGAATAGCTGGATCCGCCTTTCCTGAATCTTCTTTTGTTGAGAAATCTTTTGAAACCTCTTGTGATGAGTGCAATATCACTGTCATCACCTTCCAAGTCATTTTTCATCCTGTGAGGCTGTTTCATCTTCGTCTTGTGAAGCTTTCAGAGCAATACTCTTTCTTACTTTTGTGTCTTCTTCATCCTGCATCTTAGATTTAAGTTTCAGTTCGTAAGAAGTTAGAGAGTTAATCAGAGATTCAATGGATAAGGTATTTAGATCCTTGGCTTCCTCAATGGCAGTCACTTTGCTTTCCCAGTCCTTTGATAGAGCATTCAGAATTTTTCTGTTCTTCTCACCTATAGAGTACTCCTTCTCAAGCACCTCTAAATCCTTGATCAGATCATTGAATCTACAATACATTTTGTCAATGTTTTCATGAGGCTTCATCTTAAAAGATTCATACTTAGTGACCATAATGGATTTCTTTTGTTCTCTCACATTCTCGCTTCCCTCATGGATCTCTCTAAGTTTATCCCAAATTTCTTTTACAGATCTGCAGCCTTTGACTCTAATAGACTCATTAGAGTCCAATGCACTGTATAGAACGTTCATGGCCTTGGCATTTAGAGTGAGATGAATTCTATCTTCAGCAGTCAGCTCACTTCTGGCCTTTTGTCTCGGCCTATGAGTAGTTTCATCAATAATAGTTGCGTCATATGGACCTTCACTAACAATAAACCACAACCCAATATCAATAGATTGTAAGAATATAATCATCCTTTCCTTCCAACTCACATAGTTTGATCCATTGAACATTGGAGGTCTAGTAACAGATTGTCCCTCAAAGAACATGGCATTGTTGGTTGTCATATCTACTCCCAAGCCGATTGAGTTTAATCTCTAGGAGACCAAGCTCTGATACCAATTGTAAGGATCGAAGACAACCTAAGAGGGGGGGTGAATTAGGTTTTCAAAAAAAAACTAAGATATTGGTCACTTTTCTTCACGGCCTACTTTTCTTTTCTCAAAGACCACCCAATGAATCAGATTACACGAAATCACAGATATTCGTAAGATGAAGAGGAGAACAGTTTATATAGAAAAGCTGTAAACGAAAATAGTGGAACAAACCAGGCTTCAAACTCAACTGGAGTTTGAACAGCACTTTTATATACCAGGTTACTTCAATTTGAACAATCTTGCAACCAATATTCTGTGCACAAGGGAAGGATCACTTCCTTCTTGCCCCAAACTACACTTGGTCAAGCAAGGAAGTTTTACAAACAAACGAAAAACCCTCTCAATGCTACACTATTGAAGAAGCTGTGTCACACTTGAAAAACTACAAGAGACTTGCACAAGCTAAGAATACAAATGTTCCTTTCGAGTATTCTAACACTTGAATCACTCACAATCTGATGTAGACTTGATGTGCAAAGTTGTTCTGAGATGGTTGACTTTGTTCTTTTTATAGGAGACCAGAAAATTCTTCAATCAATGCTGTCAACGGGTAGAAGGCAACTGAAGAGTCAACTAGCCGTTGGTGCTGTCGGACGTCCGATGTTCAGTTTTTATGCGTCCGAACGAGGTCAATGAGTTCTGGAAGTTTTCTTGAATCTCTTAGGACGTCCGATCCCTGATCATCATGCGTCCGAGGGCAAGATGCACACTTGGAATTTCCTCTTCAATTCCTTCGGACGGCCGATGTGTCCAGTGTGTTGCGTCCGAAGTGCAGCAACGCTTGTCGGACGTCCGATACTTAGGTGTTGATCGTCCGATTGTGATCAGTAATTGTAGAAGCCCTGGCTTGTCTTCTTCGGACGTCCGAGTCTGAGTTCTTCACACGTCCGAAGATACTCAAAGAATGTCGGACGTCCGATACTCTCCTTTTGTACGTCCGACAACTTCCTCAGCACTTTTCATCCTTTTTGATCTTCTTTTATTTGCTTTAAGTCCACAGACCTGTTTAGTGTTATTTCTGAAAAAGGATCTCTACAAAGAGTATTAGTAACATCCATTTGTTTTGTAATCATCAAAAGATGTGAATTGAGATAAACATGTTGTAATCCAAATTTACAACAAAATAAGTGGAACAAGAAACGGAGTTTCGAGCATCGATATATGGTGACCCAAAGTTACCAAAATTTCCTTGATAAACAAGGATTTTTCAGCTTAAATCATGAATTTTGGAAGTTTGATTGAACATCGAAACGGCTTTGGAATAGCACCAAATTTGGTATGGACATACTACCATATGAGGGTTACTCCTCTACCAAATTTCATGAATAAATATGCACGGAAAGTTGGTGAACTAAATCACCAAAGTTTCAAAGTTTCCAAGGCAATTTGCCTTGTAAGTTCCATTTTGCCGTTTTCAAAACGTTTAACCTAGAGGGTTCCTCAACCATGGTCCATTTACCTAGAAAAGGTCTAAGGGCATCCCAAAACAACATTTGTGGGTGATTAACACCAAGAAATTCAATTAGCAAGTCTACACCAAGCCTTGCATCAATTCTGTCCAAAAGTAAGGGTTTTCAAGAGCAAGGCAGGTTCCATATTTTGATCACAAATCACTCAACTTAACTCGGAATTGAACATGGTTTATGGCATTGGAAAATACATTCATAGAGCTATAATTTCACAGAAGAAATCATTTTGAAATTCGGTACACAAATAGCTCGAATTCGAGCCACAAGTTGCAGCCTCAGCATTTCATTCCAGGAAAACAGAGAAACAGAACAGCCGAATTTAAATGGTTGGTTCGGTTCACATACATGGAATCAAAACATGCATTTTATACCATTGGAAAGGTGGGAATGTCTAGTTTCAAATTCTACTGACGGCACTTGATTTCGACGTCAGAACACAGAGTTATGGATGAAACAAGAAAGCTAGTATGAGCATTACGGGAACTGTTTCCAGGTTTACTAGCGTCACGAAATTAATCCATTTGACCAACCAAACCTCAATATTTTTCAATGAAATTGTATACACCATCTATACAACATCTAAACATCATATACCAGCCATTAAACCCTCAAAATTCTACAGAAAAGGGTACGTCCAAAGCAGGGGTAGAATCGAAACTTTTTACTCCATGCACTCCTTGAAGTTTCTTCTAATTATACACCATTAATCTACCATTTTGAGCACTAAACCAAGATTAAATCCATCATCAAGCATGAGATCAGTCCTCAAGATAAAGGTGGGAGTTCATAGAACCCACCCATTTCATTTTACACCATAAACAAACTAACCAAAGGCATAAATGAACTTAACTAGGTAAGATAATCTCCAAATGACAAGATTCTATGAGTTGATCATCACTTACCTCTTTGGTGTGCAAAAACCAGAAATTTTGGACTCCCCTTTGGCCAAGAAAAACCGTGAAAGCTTCCCCTTTTTATAGCTCAATATGATCCTCTAGTGTAGAGCTAAGTGCTGTGAAAATTTGGCAGGATTTAGTTGAGGATTGTGCAAGAATTTGGAGATGGAAAAATTTGAGAAACCTTGGTTGTTTTTGCTGCTTGGGTGCCGGCTGAAATGAGCATGAGAGAGGGTAAGTTTGGTTCAAATTTGGCTTCCTAAGGAAGCTTCATTTGTGTGGCTAGAATTGGTGCAAAAGTCAACTCTTCTACCGCGTACACTCTCGCGCGTTTCGTGCTCGATTCCTCTCGCGTTTGTTTTACTAGTGCACTAAACCTCTATTGCACTTATGTACATATAAATATTATTCACTCTTAATCGTTCTAAAATAATAGTCTAAAGTCCTTCAATTAAAATCGCACGTGTGAAAACGCGTACCACCAATTTAAGCGAGATAACGCGGAACCTTCGAGAAATTCCTATAACGATTGTACTACTAACTATCACTTGAATACTTAAACATAAAATTACCAATTTTAGGACTTATGTACAGTCTCCAATTTTCCAACCTCATTGTCCTCGATTCAATCATGTACTCCAATCGCGTATTTACTATTTTCACTTAACGAGTTTTCGAAAATTAAATTTTGAAACGAGTCACTTTAAGAATATAACTAAGCCATAGACCCCTTTAATTAGGTCTAAAAAGGTTAGAAAATAATAATCGGAGCAAATGGCCAAGTAAATAATTAAATGAGCTAAAATTTGATGTAAAAATAGATAAATTTTTGTGAGTCTTTACATGAGTCGAGTATTAAATCCTCAATTAACCTTTTTTGATCTACCATTGATCATTATTAACTCTCCAATATTAATACACTTCCGATTCAAGTATAGTCTCGAAAGACGTGCACTCGTTGTTCCGAACTAAACGAATTTTTGAAAAGTGAATTTTCCAACAAAACGCTTTAAAAATATAAAAGAGGCGTTGTTCCATATAAATAGATTTTAAATGGTTGAAATAAATAATTCGGAGAAAATGAATAAATAAATATTTAAGTAAACTTGTAATATTCGATAAACAAGAAAATTTTCGGGTCCTCACACACTGCCTTTCGCACTCCTAATGGAATTTATTGCTACAAGGTGATGCCGTTTGGCTTGAAAAATACTGAAGCAACATATCAAAGGGCAATACAAAAAATTTTTGATGATATGCTCCATAAAAATGTGGAGTGTTACGTCGATGATCTTGTGGTAAAATCAAAGAAGCAAGAAGATCATATTTAAAACTTTCAAAGAGATTTTCAACGCCTTCGGAGATACCAACTAAAGATGAATCCTTTGAAGTGCGCATTCGGAGTCACTTCTGGCAAGTTTCTCGGTTTCATCGTTCATTAGCGAGGAATAGAGGTCGATCGATCTAAAATTGATGTCATTGTGTATATGCCTGAACAGCGAAATATCCATGAATTGAAGAGCCTTCAAGGAAAGTTGGCTTACATCCGGAGGTTTATCTCTAATTTGGCTGGACAATGCCAACCTTTCAGTCGACTGATGAAAAAAAGGGTACCCTTCGAGTGGGATGAAACTTGTAGAAATGCTTTTACAAGCATTAAAATGTATCTCATGAATCCCCCTATGTTAGCTGCACCAATTTCAGGTAAACCATTGATCCTCTATATTTCTGCTCAAGAACGATCGGTTGGGGCCTTACTTGCTCAGGAAAATGATGAAGGTAAGGAGAATGCGCTATATTATTTGAGTCGGATGATGACATCTAATGAGTTGAATTATTCACCCGTCGAGAAGTTGTGTTTGACGCTTATATTTACCATCCAGAAGTTGAAACATTATTTTCAATCACACACTGTCCGACTCATATCCAAGTCTAACCCCATTAAGTATATCATGGCAAAACCTGTGCTGTCTGACCGGCTTGCGAGATGGTACCTTCAGTTTCAACAATTCGATATTATTTATGTACCTGCGAAGGCTGTCAAAGGACAAATATTGGCAGACTTTCTAGCCGATCATCTCATGTCTGCCGAGTGGGAATTGACTGATGAACTCCTCGATGAAGAAGTGTTTATGGTTGAATCTCCGTGGTCATTGTATTTCGATGGAGCTGCTCACCGCGATGGAGTTGGTGCGGGAGTTGTCTTTTATACTCTTGAAACAGATATACTGCCATATTCTTTCACTTTAACACGTCGGTATTCAAATAATGTGGCCGAATATCAGGCGTTAATTCTCGATCTTGAAACGACTGTAGACATGAAGCAGTTGCATCTTAGAGTCTATGATGATTCAAAATTAGTGGTAAATCAACTTTTTGGTATTTATGATGTCAAGAAATCTGAATTGATCCCATATTATAAGTACGTAAGACAACTCGTGGGATATCTGGACAATGTCACTATAGACCACATCCCTAAAAATTTCAACCAACAAGCTGACTCTTTGGCAAGGGTGGCGTCCTTGATCACTCTACCTTCTTATCGAAATCAAATTTCAATATGCCAAAATTGGGTCATACCTCCGATGTTCGATGAAGAAGATAATGGTGAAGAAGAAAATGCTTATCATATTTTTGTCCATGAGATTGAAAAGGAGGATTGGCGTCATCTTATTATGGATTACCTTAATCATGGAAAGTTACCAGAAGATCCCAAGAAAACGGTTGATATACGTTGTTGAACGCCACGCTTCATTTACTACAAAGGGACGCTTTACCGAAAATCATTTGATGGAGTGTTTCTACGATGTCTTGGAGAAGATAAGGCCATGCAAGCAATGGAGGAGGCTCACTATGAGATATGTAGTGCTCATCAATCTGGTTCGAAATTACACTTTCGCATTAAAAGAATGGGATACTACTGACCAATGATGGTGAAAGACTGCATCGACTTTGCTAGAAGATATCAAGCTTGTCAATTCCATGGCAATTTCATCCATCAACCTCCTGAACCATTGCACTCAACTGTGGCTTCTTAGCCGTTCGATGCATGGAATTTGGATATAGTTGGACCACTTTCAAAATCTTCTAGTGGACATATCTTCATTTTGGCAGCTACAGATTATTTCTCAAAGTGGGCTGAAGCAGTTTCGCTAAGAGAGATAAAAAAGGAGAATGTAGTGGATTTCATTCGTTTGCACATCATTTATCGGTATGGAGTCCCACGTTATATTATCACCAATAATGGTAAACCTTTTTGCAATGTAGCAATGAATAAGTTTTGCGAAAAGTTTCATTTCAAACAATACAATTCGTCCATGTATTACGCTGCCGCAAATGGACTTGCTAAAGCATTCAACAAAATATTATGTAATCTGTTGAAGAAAATCGTGGATAAATCGAAAAGGGATTAGCATGTTCGAATTGGAGAAGCGCTTGGGGCATACAAAACTATTTTTCAAACTCCCACGCAAGAAATTCCATATGCGTTTGTTTACGGTGTTGAAGCTATTCTTCCACTTGAGTGTCAAATACCTTCGCTAAGAATTGCAATTCAAGAAGAGCTCGGTGAAGAAAATAATGTTCGTCTTCGCCTTGAGGAGTTAGAAACACTTGACTAAAAGAGATTGGAAACGCAATAACGAATTGAGTGCTATCATGCCTGCATTTCAAAAGCATTCAATAAGCATGTCCGGCCACGCTTTTTCCAAATTGAAGAGTTAGTACTCGCTGTTCGGAGACCGATCATTCTCACTCATGGCGGACAAAGGAAGTTTACTCCTAAGTGGGATGGTCCATATGTTGTTCGAGAAGTGTATACGAATGGTTCATATAAATTGGTTGCTGAGAATGGATTAAGGGTTGGCCCTATCAACGGCAAATACCTGAAAAGGTACTATGCATGATCGGAATAGCTTATTACTCCTAACCTGCATGAGCTAAAAGTGTGGATGACAACCACCAATAGTGTAGTATGTGGTTAAACTGCTGAAACACTCCACAAAATCTAAGATGGTAAACAAATAGATATTCCTGACCCGCATGAGGTTAAAATGTGAACGGCAGGAACTACGTGTGACTTGATTCCCTTTTGGGATACGTAGGCAGCTTAGAGGGTGACTTCTAAGTTCAGTTACACCTCCTAAACCAAACCCTCTTTCTTTATAAAAAAAAAATCTTTTTTTTTTCTTTGAAATAAAATGCTAAATTTAAAAGCTCTTTTCTCTTAAAAACAATAAAGAGATAAGAAATGAAAAGCATTTTATTATTCATAAAAAAAATTCATTACAGGAGGAAAATAAAAAAGAAAAAATTCAGAAAAAAAACATGGTGAAAAGTCTAAATGTCAAATTTGTAGTCCACTACAGTTATTCTACATGATTCCAGTGCAGACTTCATGCTTTCAAGTTCCTTCACTACGTCATCAGTCAAGATGCTAGTATTTTCAATCGAAGAGAGCTCATCATGTGCTTGACTTATCTCAGTCTGTATCTCTTTGAAGGTTTCGTGCTTTTGGTCGATGGTTGAGCTGATTTCTAGGCCCTGTTTCTCCAAATTGATAAGTTCCTGTTGCAGAACTTTCTTCCTGTCTTCAATGGACTGTAACTTTTCTTCAAGACTTTGCAAATGACAAGTTAGTTCTTCCTTTTTTGCCTTGACTCTCCCGAGTTGGGCAGTCACTTTGGAAAGGAGTTCTGCATGTGTTTCTTTACTCATCTTTTCCCATGATGAAGATGCCAAAATATCATATGCCTCCGCCTTGGCAAACAATTCTATCAGATAGTCTTTTAAAGGGAGGCCATTCGTAGGATCCGTCATTGCAATTTCTGCAATAATTTTCTCCGCGCATTCTTTTAAAGAAGAGATATGCTCAATAGGAGTGTCAAGAATCTGCTCACGAAAATTCATCCATAAACTTTGCAAGTATTTCTTTCGATGCGTTTGGATCAATTTTTGCCCGTGAAATTATGAGACCAATGCTACTTTAGGTCTTTTCCGGATCTCATACGAACTAGTCAGCTCCTTCTTATGCATTGATGAGATATCTCCACTGGGAGCAAGTTGTTTTGGAATACTGATAACGATTTCGTCACCTTTCTTGTTTGGAATTGCATCATCAGTTTCAAGTTCAATTGGTGAATTGGTACCAACAATTTCTTGGCGGAATTGAAAAAATGAGGGCTGAAAAAAAAGAAGGAAAAGGTTACAAAAAAAAAGAGGAAAAAAAAGAAGGAAAAAAAGGGATTACAAAAAGGGAAAAGAAAGAAAAATGGAGAGATGATTACCTTAAGGGGCGACACTCTAACCAACGGTGGTGTGAAGGAAACCTCCTCCAAATCAGAAGATGTCCTCTTCTTCGATCGGTTCTAATGACGGTCTTGACTACTACTATAGCTCGCCAATGAACGGGTTCCTCCTTGGGTAGATCCGATGCCCTGAACTTGAGTCTCTTCCTTTTCTATAGCCTCGATAGAATCACGATCGTCCACCGTTTCAATTTCGACATCTTCTTCTATGTGAGTCACGGATAAGAATTTTGAAACTTTGGGCGGCGTCTTCTTTGTTGGAATCACTGGTTGTGCCTCTTTGATGGCCTGTCGAGAGTCTTTGGAAAACTTATTTTTTGTGACAATATTTTTTGAGGGACTGCTAATAATTTTGTTCTTCCGCAAGGTGGATGAGGTAAGACCCGTTACAATCTCTATAGCTCCATTATGATGCACTAACTCATTGGCGGAAGTAACCTTACCCTTCTTCGATGATTGCTGAGGGATCTTAACGGTAAATTTAAAGGAAGTTGAAAAGACACTATTTGACCGAGTTGACCACCAGACGTCATAGTTTTTTGTGATCAATGGATGCTTCCTGTGCGTGGGTATAGTCATCCGAGATTGCGTCTGTATGCGAACTGAGGAATCTCATAGTTGAATAGCCTCACCCAAGGTATAAGTGTGAGTGATCTCTTTCAAGTTGTTGGGAATGTCCTGACAAAAGCCTAATTGTCTGCTAAACTTGCAAGGATTATATTTTTCAATAATGAAAGTATTGTCCTTACGTAGAGTTAAATGGCAAGAACGTTGACTAATGAAGTAACTCGTGAGTCTTGATGATAAGGATCCATCATCGATCAACATTTTTTCTTCATTCTCAGTCCAGCACAGTTTGGAAAGCATCAAGGATTCACCTCTTTGAAGATTTCCTCAACTTCTGATTTACCATAAAATATTACCATTTTCTCGCCATTAAATCTTGTCATGCGCGCGTGGTGGCTACTCACTTGATTATTCTCATAATACACATCAAAGTATTGGCCGATCCAAGCGTAGACATAATGGATGGAAAAAGTTACCCCGCACTCTCCATGGTTAGGGGCGTAGACGATCTCCCTCAACCCATGATATATACTCGCAAGAACGGGGATTACAAGGCAAAATCTTTTCCCTGTGGCTATTAAGCATGCAACCTTGAAAACACTTGGGCGAATACGTTCGACCTTTTTGCTTGGCAAAAGGAACTTGCAAATCCAACACGCTATGAATGTCGCAATATAAGTTTCCTTTTTCAAAGATTCTGGGATGTTCAATGCATCAAAAGGGACGTCGAAATCCTTGGTATCGGCAAGATCATAAGGCTCTACGCCTCCAGAAGGGTTATAGGTCATCTTTGGTTTAGATGTGGTCTTTCTTCTATTCGCCCTGCTCGGAGGAACCTTATACTTAGCCTTCCCTTTGAACCAGAAGCGAATCCAGTCTTTCATCCATACTCTTTGGCCATTCGTCCAGAGGTGGTAGTAAGCCAAAAGGAGATACCTGTAGCTTTCGGGGAGAAGTGGCTTCCCTTCTTTATCACGAGTGAGAAGTTCCTGTGTTGAAGGAACAACTTCATCAAAGAACGAGCCATCAATTGAAAGGCCACCAAGTCGATAAAGCTCCCAAAGTGTGATGGATAACTCCCCAACGGGCGTATGGAGTGTATTTGTCGAGAGACACCAATATTTGAAGAAAGCTCGCAAGATATTTTCACAGCGGTCGTAAGAGTATCTCGACGCGTTGACAGCTTCAAATATGCCAGTACGTGTGAGCACTTCTTTATATCTTCCAAGGATGTCCTCGACCCACTCCCAATAATGAGAAGTGAAGCACGCCTCGCCAAAGAAGGACGAAGCAATCTTCCATGTAGTGTTGTCCATATTGAATCCCACGAACGGAAGCATGAATTTGGCTATTTCTAAATCTCCATTATAAAGTGACGAGTTCAAGACGACCACTTCTTCTTTCCTCGACGTAGTGGAGAAAATCGATGGTGCCACCACTTCCTTAGTCCACTTGCTAGTCCAATCTTTGGGATGAAAGCATCCTTCAAGGGGTATAAAAGAATCAGCAAAGGTGTCGATCGCTGGCTTGTTCACATATAATGACAAACTTTTTGATTGAGACCCTCCCCTCTTATCCGTTAATGAAATATGGGGCAACGGCGTGGTGTAGTCTTTAATTTGCATGGTTGCTGAAATTTTGAAAAAAAAATCAGGTGCTAAAAAATTAGAAGAGGAAAAAAAATTTTCTTACAAACTTTTGGTAATTAGATTACCTAAGTGACTGTCTTTTGTCAAGATCCCGAATTTGATTCTCAAACTCGTCGATGGCTTTTTGCAAGAGGGCGAGTCTACAATGATTGAAGTCCAAAGCATTAACGAGTAATACTTAGCTAATGGGAAATAAGTGAGCCAAATATGATGTTGAAGATTGAACTTGAATTGGAATCACGTTACAAGACTATATTATCCTATAGGTTCAAGACACAACAGGCTCAGCATGCAAATCTGAAGTATTAGTCATACTAGATGCAACAAAGTGCATACAAACTCCAAATATTAGTCATACTCAAAGTAGCAAAGTGAATTAAAATAAGCACGCAAGCCATTAGTATAGGAATGTGTGAATACCTATGAACAAGGGTTTGGGATAATTATTTTCAAATTGTAGTGGTGGCAGTGGCTAAATCTTGCAATGGCTTACGTCCGACGGCGTAGCAAGTTGAAGATGACACGATAGGAGTAGTTTGCAAAGAATAGGTAGCAGCAGCTCGATGGTACCAGCACGAAGAAAAAAGGGAGAGAGTTGGCTCTTGTCTCGATTGTGAGTAAACTGATGCATCGGTCCTGGGTATTTATAATTGATGTGCGCCGCACGTCCAAGAAGAATCGAGATTGAAGAAGGTTCTAATTTGAATCCGACTGGATCTCTGCTCCTACGGAAATTCAATAAACAAGCTTGCGATTGGTTCGTCCAGATGTAGTTCTCTTTTGAAAGTTGACCTCTTATCTATTGAGTCACCACCGAAATATTTCCCAAATTCCCAGAGATTGAAGTGGATGGAATTCACAAAGGGCAAGAATTCTTGTGCATGTGGTAGACTAACAGAAGGAAAGCTAAATGGTAGAATCCGGCCTCGAGACTTACTGGACTTTCCTAATCATCATCAACATCAAATATTACTTGGAATTCATATGCTACTTGGAATCTGGCCTCGGGACTTACGGGACTTTCCTAATCATCATCAGCATCAAATACTACTTGGAATTCATATGCTATTTGGAATCTGGCCTCGGAACTTACGGGACTTGTACATGCATTTGATGATTGGGGCGGTGGTGGGATTTAAATGTTTTGCATGGCTACATGGTATGAATTAATCAAAGACCCGTGGCTATATTGATGCTTAAATCTTAGCCTTGCGGCATTCAAATCAAATTGGAAAAAAAGAGAGAAAAAAATGGAAAGAATGTCGAAACTTGTCCGTTCAAATCTTGCTTCAATCTTCAGCATTCGCGAACAAGTTTCGAGGGGGCATTTGTAGACAATGAAATTTTAATTAATTTTTAAAATTACCATTGGTCTATAAATTATTTTTGTGGCTTATTTCTATCCAATCGGGTATTGTTGTATGTCATGTACACTCGAAAAATTGGTTATTAAATGGCCAATTATACTTTGTCACGTGTCAAATTGAGGTATCCCAATCAATTGAAATTACTGGGATGTCTCCGCCAATCAAATCATATCATGTCACATGTCTTTTGGATAAATATCTAAGTATTTATTTCTTATTAAAGGGATAATATTTAGAGTTGTTCAATCCAAGTATATTTCTTATATACTGCAATAGTTTGTCCAGTCAAATGACGCCACGTCACGTGTCCCCACGAGTCAGGCCAATCGAGGAATTACTTATCTCTTTATTAATAAATATAAAATGAAGAGATAATATTTAACTGGCACAGTCCTAATGTGACTGCATGTCTTGCAAGATAAGTAAGGTGGTATACAGGTCTTCAACCTCTACCTCATATCACAGCTATAAATAGGGGTCTCTTTACCAAGTCAAGGGCACAAACACACATTCAGGGGCATCTCATACGCTCAAGTATTGAGGCTTCAAGCTACGAAGATCTGGGTCTTCAAGCTCTTCAGGTCTTCTATATATCAAGGCTTGAGCCTTCAAATATTTTCAAGTTCTTCAAATCTTCCATATCAAGATTTGAAGAAGTCGGTGGTTGACCCAAGAACAAACTGCGAAGCCCTTGGATTGGCGTTCGAAGAGAAGAATCGAAGGAAGCTCTCTATAAGTTTGAGAAAATTCCAGAGATTGTACCCACATAATCTTTCAAATTTATATATTACATATTTGTCGTGTATTTCTTTTTTCCTTGTCGTTTTGCAGACTTGAAATTTTAATCGCGTACACCCATTATCACTGTATTTGTTCATTTTAGTATCGGAGGCACTTAGCAGGGAAATTAATCACTTAATCATGGTCGGGAAGATAGCGTGCTACAGTTTGCCACGCGGTTGTTTGTAGGTCTCCCACCTATGCTTTGCGAATAACTTTATGATCTTTACTAGAGTTGACCGGAAATCGTTGCAAGGTTTGATGGACTTCCTAACTCTATATGAGAGAGGGTCTGGTCAAAAGATGAATAAGGCAAAGAGTTTTTTTGCAGTCTCTGCTAAGTGCTCCAGGGTTAAAGTAAGGTCAATATCGTCATTTGCCGGTATGGCTAGCAAGCATCCTCCAATTGACTACTTGGGCTACAAACTTGTCAAAGGGAGAGTAAAATCGACACAATTCCAGCCTTTGATTGACAAGCTCAACAAACGTCTCGCTAGATGGAAGGGAAAGCTCTTAACTATTGGCGGGAGGATGATTTTAATTAAGCATGTGCTGGTAGCCATACCATTGCACAATTTACTAACCCAGGAACCCCCGAAGCAGGTTCTGCATAGGTTAGAGCAACTAATGTCGAGGTTTTTCTGGGGAACAATAGATGGAGACCCTAAATGACATTGGCTTTCTTGGGACAGATTATGCTATCCGGTAGAGGAAAACGGCCTTGGATTTCGGAGGCTGGAAGATATTTAACAGGCTTTTAGGTGCAAGCTCTGGTGGAAATTCTGGACTAGGAACTCTTTTTGGGCTCAGTTCATGGCTTCAAAATATGCCAACAATTTAGATCATGTGCCTTTAGTCACTTTCCGCCACTCTGGCTCTTGGGTATGGCGGAGGATACTGTGAGCTAGGAACATAGTGGAAGAGAATACGTGCCTTCTTGTTCGTGATGGATTGTCATCTTTTTGGTTTGAGAATTGGTTGGGCGAGGGGCCTCTTGCTACCAATTTGTTAGACTTCCCTCATTTGCAAGTTAGAATCTTAGACTTTTGACTTCATGGGGGGAGGCACCTTGACGCATCGCAACCACACATTTCTAGGGCACAAGAGACTACCATACACTAGGGTTTTTATCCAATGACTTGACGGGTGTGCTGGGGTGGTGTCCAGTCGCTTCAGGTCATTTTTCTGTCTCATCCACTTTTGAAATTATTCGACAAAGGAAGTCGACAATGGTCTCCTGGCAGTATATTTGGAGTGCTCAGATTCCTTTGTGAATCTCAATTTTAATGTGGAGGCTGCTGAACAATGCTCTCTCGCTGGCAAAAATTCTCGAATGCCTGGGCTTTAATATGCCCTCGAAATATCCCTTTTGCTCAAGCAGTGAAATGGTGGACCATCTCTTCTCCGCCTATTCCCTTGCTGAGGTAGTTTGGGGTTTCTTTGAATAGCTACTGGATCTTCCAAGCACATGGCATGGTAACATTCTCATTCGGCTGCAGAACTTTTGGGTTAATGCATCAAGTTCCTCTATTATGGGTTGCCTCATACAGGTTTTACCGTCAATAGTTTGTTAGGGTATCTGGAAGGCATGGAACCTCCAAGTCTTTGAAGGTGTGGTACTCCCATCCTCCCACTTCTGTCGCCGGATTCTTACTGAAATTCAAGCGGTCTTGATTGCGTGGCCTCTGACCCGCAGTCAGGAATCTGATGTGAGGCTCCTTGCTGCAGGGGTAGTCTCCTCTCTTATCCCGACAAAGCCTAGGATGCTTAAGCTTTTGACCTAGCAGGCTCCACCGCACGCTCTTCTTAAATTAAACGTCAACGGATCTTCACTCGGGAATCCTGGACCATCAAGTGGAGGTGGAATACTCTGGGATCACTTCGACTATGTGAAAGCTACTACGTTTTCTACATTTTACAGCTCCTGTGCCAATTTGGAGGCTGAGGCATGGGCTTTACTCGAGGCATTACAGGTTTGTATGACTCTTGGCTACATGAAGGTTTTGGTCGAAATGGACTCCAAGTTTCTACTAGATGTGGTCCTTTGTCAAGCAGCGTGTCCGTGACGCATTGACCAAGTTATTCGCCATATCTAGGCAGCCTCTCGCTATCACCATTTCCATTTTGACCATGGTTACCAGGAGGTTAATTCAACGGTTGATGCCCTTGCTTGTCTCGCTAGCACCAGCCAACTCTCCTCTTCTTTTCGCTCTCATGAACTACCACCGCTTGTTAGGGGAATGGTTGCACCAGATAGGGCGCAATTTCCTTATTTAAGATCCTCATGAGTTGTATCTTTTTATGAATAAATAAAATAGAGTTTTATTTAAAAAAACTAACAATTTAAAATGAAAATAATCCAAAAATTACACACACGCTTTTTCCTTCAATATTCATGGGATATAGAATGTAACACAATTTAAAGTAATTTTAATCAAGTTATTGAAAAATATGGACACATGTTGAAGTCAAGATTTATATAATAATTAGAAAAGTGGAAAGATAGTGAAGTTTACAAGAAGATCAACCGCACACTAGTACAATAAACAAGCAAAATTCAAAGAAATAAAATATGTTGAATATATCACAAGATTGAGTTCGAATGACATCACAATAGTAATCACATGGTTTTCCCATGGCCTTTCATAAAAAAATAAGAATTAAAAAAAAAGAATATAGTAGACCACCAAGGTTCTAATTTTATAATATGAAAAAATAACTCTAGTTTGGAAGATTAGATGTGGCCTAACAACCCCTTTCTTCTCTTGCTAATGAATATGAACTTGTCAACTAAAGTAGCCATTGCACCGCAAAGATTTAAGGTTCAACTAAAACTGATGAAACCATCCAAGAGTAGGTAAAGCACTTATAGTAAGAAGCACTTGAAACATAGAGGAGTTACAAGCAAATTGATGAAAATTTGTAGTAATGTATTGGTTGCCAAAAAAAATTCACTATATGTACAAGAGTAAAACACATTATGCCTAGAAAAGAGCAGCAACAATTACACCCTATTCTAACAAGTTCATCAAGAACCATAACATCACTAGGAAATGGATATACAAGGAAGACCTCATTAAAAAGTCCAATCTAGAAACATAATCAACTTAACAAAGAATATATATATATAATTAATTAATTAAAATGAGAGTGCTTTAGAGTAAAAGAATTACAATATAAGAAAAAAATGGTAAAAACTCAAAACCAAATCAGTAAGTTATGAAAATAATAGATAAATGAATTTAAGAGAGGGAAGAAGAAGGTAAGCTATTCAATTAATTAGAGAGATAAGAAAATGAATAATTGGTGAATAATAGACCCAACAAAATCATTGAAAATACATGGGATTTACTAGTTGAGATAATATTGGCATTTGGATAAATATCGCTCTGGAAAGAAGATTATTGCTCTGGCAGTATTGCCAGCCTTTTGTTAAAAGCATTATTTTTGTTGCCATAGATGGAAAGACATTTTTATTTTTGGCTATTTTTGGAGCCAGAGAGAGACACAGAGAGAGAGAGAGAGAGAGAGAGAGAGAGAGAGAGAGTATTTTGGTAGTAGAAAGTTGAGTGCCAGTAGAATATTTGTAATGTTTATTTTTAGGGTAAAGGTTAGTTATGCCAGTTATAATGTGAATCCCTAATAATTAGCTTCCCAAAATATGAAATAATTAATGCATTAATTAAACAAGTGATTTCTTATCCACATTAATGGGGCATTGGTTAGAAAATCGCTTTAAAAAAACTGGTCTCTTCACCTATCAAAAAATTATTGGTTAGACCTAGTAGACCGCCATCTGCAAGTACATTATGACTATAGAGGTGCCTAAATTTTATTGTGATATCATGTGACACTGGATTTTAATTCATGCATATATTTCAAGGAATAACCTATTTGTTTATGGACAGTGGTACTATCATAGACGCAGTAAGTTCCCAACTTACACACATTTGTAGCAATCAGCTTACTACCACACTACTGATATTTGTTAATTTCTAGAGAATCCTTAAATTGGTCCAAATTTATCAAAATAACCCCTATCAAAATCACCATATCTGCTACTTCGCAATCTCCCTCCCACTCACTCTTTTCCCAGGTAATCCTGTCGCTACCAGAAAATTATCCCTTGTCATCCCTTATGAATAGTCAAATAACTAGTATTTTGACCCATGCATTGCACGGGTTTATATAGGAGGGAGGAAGAAATATAGCCAAATACAACATTATTATCCATTTCTTTCATATTCTCCCCTTCGTGCCACTTTTTTTACCTCTCAACCTCCTCTCTCCTCAATATTCCCCCTATTCTCTACTGCTATCTTTTTCACTTTTTGAATCTAACTTTCTCGCATCCCTATAACCTTTTTTCGTTTCTTCATTTCCTACCCAATTTTCTTGTATCCCGACAATCCTTTCTCGTTTCATCAAATCCTATTTTCTCTTTGCTCTATCTCGCTCCCACCTGATTACCCTATCTCTTACTAAATTTTACAGCCCACTTGTCTTCTATTCTACTATTATTTTCATTCATTTATAAATGTAAATGGTAACCTATTTACTTGGCTCACCTATTAACGAATGAGTTTGCATATGTAATTTAATTGGATTCAAATAGGTGACCAAATTAACCCATTAATTAGTGGGTATGAAATTGACAGATTTGGATCACTTATTTTGACTTAATTAAATTAGACGTAGATTCAAACTCAATCATTAGTGGGTAAATCTAAATTACTCTAATAATTATATTCTAAATTTTGCAAAGATGTATTCATCATTTTTTCTCTTCTTTAATTTCTATTATTTTATTTTTTAAAATTTATCCTACTTTCTCCATTCCTTTCATAAAAGTTTAATAAATTTCGTAAATGTTAATTGATTGTTTGCATTAATACCTAAATTATTTTTAGATTGTCGTAAAGTGATAAAATTTGAAACTCAATATGATGACCATTTTAGGCTACTCTAAGTATTTTTTTTTGTTTTTTCTCTTGCTTTAGGTAAAAATTGATTTATTAACTTGATATGTTGATATGATTTACTATTTTGTTGCTAAACAAAATGTGGATGAAAAAGTAAATAAAATTTAGTAGTGGGCTGTGAATGGGTGATTGGATAATCCAAACTCACATAAAACTATATTCATTGATGACTCGACTATTTTGAACCATTTACTAAGTAGGAATATATAGGTTAATCTAATTATAACTTGCCAAACTCACATGAATCATCTAATTTAATAACTCTCCCCTAATTTTTACCTTCTCTAACCCTACAGTCCTATCTTTCTAATCCTTTCACTATTTAGAATTCATCATCTCACTTTTTAAGTGTTTTTGGACTTATAAAAAGTTAGAATTATTTTTCCAAGTTGATGCCTCAGTTTTAAGTGTTTTTAATCAAATAAAAAGCTAGAATTGCAATCATCGAGAAAAAGTAAACTTCGGATGTAAATTTGGTGAAATACAATCTTTTTATCAAAATTTTGCTAAAATACCACCAAAAGCAACCTTCTAGATACACATTTATTAATTTAAAATTCATACATAAATTTTTCTTTACATGCACTTTTTGGTGTACATGTGCTAAATGAAAAGTCATCTAGATGCTTGCACGATATTAATATTGAGTTTATTCTAAGTGCAAATAAAATGTCATAATTGTTATTTACATACTCCAATTTAATGTTAGAGTATAATTTTAACATTCAAATTTTAAAACTTTAAAAAAACAAACCTACTGAATAAAATCCAACATCAAAATCTATAAATATTATAAAAAGCAAACCTATTAAAGTGTCCTAAGCTTGTTGAATACAAAGAAAAAGAATAAGTTGAAGACTGCAAGAAAATTGATTTAGTAATTGTAACATAAATTATTAAAAAATAGGAGTAATTGTACCTAGAAGGAAAGCGATAAAGAAATAATTGGGTGAATAACTAAAAAAGAGGACTAATTACATTATCTCGAGGATTTGGCTAGATAAATTAATCCTCTTTAATGAAGGAATAAAAGGGCCTAAAGTGATAAAGATATAATAGGGTGAATAATTTTAAAATGAGACTAATCAATTATCCTTGAGAATTTTGGCTTGACAGATATATTTTATTTAATTAAGGAGTAAAAAGGACTTAAAGTATAAATAACCAACTATAAACGGTTTATGAAGGAGATAGTGGAAAAGTTTTAAATTTTAAATTTGACTAGTGATAGGATTAATTATAACTCACTATTTTAAAGTTTTTAATTAGAATTTATGTATTAAAATAAATATAAAAATCTAGAAAAAAGAATGAGAAGTTTAGAAGTCATTGAGAGGGTCTGTGACAATCCCACCTCTCTTTAGGGCGAGCGGACTGCCTGTCCAAATTTCGCCGGGGCTCAGTCGAATAAAGAACTAGTAACTCAAGATAACTAATGAATATCTCCAAAGAAAGGAGTACAAACCCTAAGGGAGATATAATCGTCACGCCAACTTTCCAAATTTAGAATATAAGGCTAAAAGTCAAACTTACTACTCCATACTTAAATTACATAATATACGTCGAACTTACAGTTTACACTTACAAGAGTCAAAATAAAGGTTTTCAAAACAAAAGATTACAATCCAAAGTACAAGTTCAAGACAAAAGTTAAACTATAAAAGTTTTCGACCATAAGTCCATCCCCGATCTGTTAAGGAAAACAAAAGAAATGAGGTGAGCTAACACTCAGTGAGGTTCCAAATAAACACGTAAGCACATAACCAATTAAAGGCGTAATTCAAGTATTCAGATATTTCACATAGACAGTTAACAGGCAGTGGAACACTCACCTGTCAAGCAATGCAGTGATCAAACGTCAAGTCCTTTGGTTACAATCACCTCCGTTTGCCAATCCTAGGGCAACGAGTGAAATCGTTAACAATCTAGGTTCATTTCCAACCCAAATGTGCGTTTATTAGGTGACCAAGTGAGTGGTTAAATCTACTAAATTCACCATGCAAGTTAGGTCCAAAAATGTAGTAAAAGTTCATGAGAAAACAAGTTTGACAAGTGCAAGAAAGTTGGGCAAAAGAAAATTTTAATTCAAGCTCAAAGTCTTTTTCGCGGGTAAAACAGTCACGCCCCCGCAGTCTCGGGAAAACGGCCATAACTCACTGTAGGAAGGTCAAAATCAGGTGCTGTTAGCGGCGTTGGAAACTAGACTCAAAGGGCTTTCTAACAGTACCAAATTCACACTCTAGTTAGTCTCCTATCAATACCATTAGTTCAGGAAAGTTGGCTGATTTTCAGGTTCTGATCAGCCCTAAAACCCTAGCAAAGTTACATTAGTTCTTGATGCTAACTTCACTTGTTTTGGCTCAAATTCATCCCGATTCAACCTCCTAAAATTCATATACAGGGGATCATGTTATCTAATACCATTGGAGCTCAAAATGCAACACACATAATGATCAAGCGAACCAAAACAGTCTAGCCAACAACAACAACCAAAACAGTCCACTAGTTGTCCAAAACCACCACTTTAATTGCTTCATTTCCATCTCAACTCACACATAAACTTAACCAATGTTTAGCCATTTTTCTTAGGCTTAATTAGGGTGCAAATGAACCATAAAATCAAGGAGAAACCTCCCCTTCCAAAACCGGTCAGCCAAGGGAAAAGAAAACAGTCCACTAGTTCACTTGTTTCACCAACTTTCATCCTTTCATGAAGACTAACTTAAACATCATACCAAGTGTTATCCTTAACTCAAAAAGGATCCAAAACATGTTAATACATCAAATAAACCATAAACAAAGCTTTAACAATTAATCGAATACATGGTAGGCTAACCAACCAACCCAACTACCACTCAATTAGTTCAAGAAATTTAACCACAAGTAACATCCATACAACTTCTAGTTTACCCTCAAAGCTTTAAATATTTGATATAACACCATAAAACCAAGGATTAAGGATCATATACCTCTCTTGTAAGAAGCTTGAGTCATCCAAAACAACCACCAAACCAAAAGCTTCAAGCTTGAAAATCACACACTAGGGTTGGAAGTAGTTCACTTACTAACTCAAGTCCTTCACTTTTGATTTTTCTCTCAAGATCAAACTAGGTTTAGAAAGCATGAAAATGGAGTTTTCTCTCCTTCTCTTGGAAGCTAAGAGGGCCGGCCAAAGTAAAGAAAAAATGGAGCCAAGAATGGTTTAAAATTTCTCTAATTTCTTTGGTCAAAGGTTGGATGGCTAAGGTTTGACCACTTGTCTCAATCTTGTCCATTCTCTCCCTAATCTTTGTCAAATCATGTTTCTATTCTCCAAATGTTTCCATTGTCTTACTAACACCCCTAAACTATCATATAAAGTCCCAACCACAAATAAAAGAATATTTGGTCATTGATCGAGTATGTGGTGAAATAAAATAATACCAAGTAAAGGAAATGTTTTAATTCAAGTAAAAGGTAATGAAATGCAATACAAGGGAAATGTTATAATGCAAGTAGAATACAATGCAAGGACACATTTTAAGTGATTTAATCATAAGGCAAGGCAAGTGATTTAGGAAAAATTTTGTTTTTAAGTGAGGGTTCTCACAGGGTCTCTGCTAAAAACCCTCTCTGCAATACATATAGATATTCATGATTCAAATATCCCTCTTCTTTTGCTCCCTATCCATCTCAACCCTTGCTTGATCTGCCTCATCCCTTACTTGCCCCCATCTACTGCCTCCCTATTCCAGATTTATTTTTCAAGCGTTTTTTTTTCATTTCTTCCTTAGTTGTAATTATCTCTATAATTTTTCTTTGGCATCTTCAATTAAATATTCTTTCTATTTCTTTTTTTTTTTGGTCTTCTATTCAAAAAAGAAGAATAAGAATGTTTGGATTGGAGACAAGTCAAGTTCGTCATTGAAAGATTAAAATGGTAGGTGCTATTGGATAGAAAGGGGAGTGAGGAGAAAAAGATATTTGACAAACTAGTTTGGAAAAAGAATAGGCAGAGAGAAGAAGATACTAAATTTTCTATTTTCCTACATTTAACTGGACAAATCAGTTGCCCTTTTTCCATCAAAATATATAGAAATCTATGGTTAGAATGTGTCCATAAGTTACTTTAAGTTACGGATTGTGACACTCATATTATCCTCATATTATCCGTTTGTTTATCTAATGAATGGTCATGATAGTTTTTTGCATCTAAATCTTTAAGTGTTTTAAAAAATTATTTTTTAATAGGGAAAAAGTGGAGAGGGAATAAGGGATTTGAACCAAGATCTCTAATTTCTAGAGTCTCAACCATAGCCATTAGATCAAGACTTTCTAAATTTAAAAAAATATTTAACTTGAAACAAGATATTGCCAATGAGAAGTTTAATATTTTTTATTAGAATTTTTTTTATAAAATTTAGATAAACAAATAAATGCATTGAATATATATTTTTGTCATTATATACATTTATTCTATTATTAATATTCAATTACTCCATATTTATCGACTAAAGGGGAGTCAAGATATTACTATAAAATAATAGATGTGTAACGTATTGTATAAGACTAACAACTCAATTACTCTATATTGTTGAAGGAATTTAATAATGGATGCCATTAAGAAACAACCTGTTTAATGAATGGACTAACTATTTCATATTTTGGAAAGTTACTTTTAAGGGATTCACATGATAAATGTCATATCTAACCCTTTTCCTAAAAGTAAACCTATTAAACTTAGCACATATGATTTGTTTAATGAAGAGAATTAGAATATCATCTATGATTTGCTTGTTTTGTCATTTTTATTGAATTTATTATTTATACTTCTACAAGTCTTACAAATCTATTATTCTATGCCTTCTTCCAAAATAAATTATATTTTCCTTTCAATTTGTCGTTCTATGGGAGATAAAAAGTTCCATCTTTTTTTCGGCAAAGTTGTTATGGTTTTGTTTTGGTTTGGTTTAGAATTTGGGAACCAACTATCTCTTTGTAGTTTAAAAAATTTTAAAGGTATAACAATAAATCACTTTAGGAACCGTTATAGGATCATACATCTTTTAGAAAAAAAATAGCAAAAAATTAGCCACACTTTTGTTCTTAGTTTTACAAAAAAAAAAAAGAATTATTAGATTTTTGAACTTACGTTGGAAAAAAAGATGATAACTAAACAAAAAAAGGAAAAGAAAAAGGAAGAGAAGAATTTGAAGCACAAATAGCCATAGAACCTTCACTCCACCAACTTGTTAGTTTATTTGAAATGGTCTTTCTTTTTCATCTATAAAATTCTTTTCTTACTTAAGTTTTTCAAAATTAAACATATCAACTCTTAAATGCTAAAATTCATAAATTGTGGTAACTTTTTCCACATTAAGGCATAAGTTTCCAAAATTAAAAATATCACTTTTTAAATACTAAAATTCATAAATTATAGTAACTTTATCCACATCAAGGCACCTGCCATATTGACTCTTAAAAAGCAAAATTTAATGGACTGATGAAAGTTTTTTTTTGGAAGATAAAGTTTTCAAAAGAGAGATTGCTTTTGATTGGCTAGATTCAAAAAAATTAACCCAATTAGATCCCATTAATCCTGTTCGATTAGTTATGCCACATAATAGATGGACATGATGTAATTGAAAAACTTGCTTTTATATACCCTTTTATATATAATGCCGAGTGCAAGGTTTGGCGTTAAAAAATCTGGTTATTATTTGTTTTTCCTATTTTGTCCCTGCATGATAGAGCACTGTGCAAAAATCTCAACTTCTACACCCCATGTTTAGGCAATTACTATGTGACCATCTTAACTTCCATATCCCCAAATTTAGGCAACTGCTGCTTCCCTATTCTACTTATCCCAGTTTTCCAGGACTGCCATCTTCAATTTAAAAAAAAAAAATTTCCAACATCACAAGCCGGTTTCATATTCCAACATATGTATGGTACTTTGTTTTGATTACCTTTCATTTTGCATACTATAATAGTACATGCTAACTGGTGGATGTTAACTTGAGGATGTTTTGTTTAATTGTGGGATAGTGCTAGCTTTCTACAATCTTAATAACCTTTACTTCACAGCGAATTCCCTTTTGTGCTTTTTTTTTTCATTTTTTTTGAAGATGTACTGTTGAGTTGAGTAGCGTGTGTGTGCATATTTCTTGAATCATTGATTTTAAAGAATTATCCATTAAAAAAATGTACTCCCTCCGCTTCATTGTTATTGTCATATTTTCATTTTATTGATGTCCCAAAATAAGGGTTATCATTTTAAATTTTATATGTGCTTTCCAATCTTGCCATTTAAAAAAATAACTTTTTAAAATTTCAATACACATATATCAAGAGAATATTTTGAATTCAAATGATACATATGTAAATTTATCAATGCTACCTTATTTACATATAATGATTATCATGCCTCCATAAAAAGTTGGATTTCAAAAAACAACTCTAATATTGGGATGAAAGGAGTATATAGTAGGATAAACACGACTCACTTAGCCAATAATATAGATTATGTGATTAGCCATCGAAGGCATATGCATGCCTTGCTACTATAGACTCGTTTAACAATTGTGGGGAGGTTACCAAAAATAAAGAAAAAATGTATGAAAGCACAGGGTCCGAATTCCCGACGTTAGACTAAAGCCGAGTCTAAGCTACAGATGCCAAATGCCAACAAGTGTTGCATGGTTGCCAAGTGTCTCACTGGAGGCAAAACACTTTCGTCAGTAGTGCAGCCCTCAGCTCACCTCTCGCTTGCTTCACGTCAATGTATACGCCTTCAGTTTAATCTCCAAATACAGAGAAACCGAACACCAATGACAAGTATCTCTCGTCCCTTTATCTGGTATATATAAGAGGAGAAAGTGAAAAGCCTCTGCAAGACTATGGAGAAGAAGCATCTCTCTTCCATTGTCAACGATGTCATTCTTCGCTGTGCCCAGTATATCTCTTCCTCTGTCTCTCTCCCTCTGTGATCTCTTGTTTGTTATGTTAGAAGATTGGCTATTTTTCATATGATTTTCATTTTACATTTAGAAAATAATATAAATTTCTTTTTGTTTCTACATGGAAATTAGGATGTCCCTGTAATATGCTTTTTTTTTTTGTAATAAAAAAAGGGTTGCCATTGCCCAAATGGTTAGGGAATTTTTATTTTTTTTTTAAGTATGCTCAAGAATAAGAACAAAAGTATACCAAGTGATTGCTTTCTTGAGTGGCTGAGAAATAATATGCAGGGATAGTAGACTCTTTCATTTTGTAGCAATGAAGGATGAGTCCAATTAATTCTTTGACACTGCTAGATGAACTTGTTTCTTGAGTACTGATATTACCATTTTTTCTTTGCACTAATTGGTTTCTAATATAATATATTTTCGTAGCAGTTATCTTTTTGTTTCTATCCATTGTGATGATTTACTTAGTTTTGGTCTGGAAGTGTAGCAAAGGGCAGGACAATAGGATTTCTAGTTGTCATGGAGTCTTAGTTAATAAATCGGCTATTTGAATATAATGGATACATTATAACTATCTCAGATATCAGATATGGCTGTCTCATTGGAGGGGTTATTCAAACTGTTGGAAACCATTCACAGCCTTTTCTTTGCACCTGTCTATGGTTTAGTGCGCTAGATTAAGGATTTTATTTCATCAACATCGTGCTTGATTCTGTGAAATCAGAACGATGCAGCAAGAAATTGTACAAACTTGGTTTTATGTTCATATTGAACTTGAGTAGGGTAAAGAGGCATATGAAACCTCTTTTGAACTTGCTAGTACTATCCAAAAATTCCATAGAAATGGAAGAAGAGATGTTTTCAAAGAACTTCATTTTAAAACATAAAAAAAAAATTTTATCCAGACACAAATGCATCTATTAGTTTACCAATCTAAATTATTATGTAAGATGCACGAATATTGTTACAGTTTTTTTGTCACACCTATCCAATATCCCATGTGTCATATCTTATTCCTCACTTTAATCCTTTACTCTTACCCAATTTTTTAGTTTCTCCTGAGAATTCTTTACCATTTGTATAGCATATGCAGGAATGAGAGTGTTTCCTGTTTGATAGCTCTAGTAATAGGCTCAATATTGTAGCTCCTTTGGAAAGGGAAGATTGCTTTGCAAAATTTGCAAATTTTAAACCGACACTTTGCTTTCCTTTAACATAAAGTACACAAACGTATGTGGAGTGCATTCTCCTTTGGTTGCCTATAGTTCTTTTTGAATGAAACATTTACTCGAGTTAGACTTGAGGAACTATGAGTTCCACACAAAGCTGACATAAAAAGGACTTACAAGCATATAAATAATTTCAGAGAGCTGGACACTTCAGTTGATGCATTGATAAAAGAATTTGAGTCAGGATTGGATCCAATATTGCATGGATATTCAAGGAAACTGGTGGAGTATTGCTGCTCAAAAGCGCTTAAAAACTTGTGCAATAGTATGCATGAAAGAGTTAGTGATGGCTCCTTTAGTCGGTTCACATTTGATATGATGCTTGCTTGGGAGATGCCAAACTCAACCGATGAAGAGTCATACATGGTGGGTGTCTTTTCTTTGCATTCAGATACAACCATCCTCTATGTGCTTAAAAACCTAATTAGCTGGAATGTCCATGCTTGAACTCATTTTAATTAAGTAGGATAGAGTTTCAATCACAAAGTGTGTTTCTGAAAAATATTAGATATCTATCAACTCTCATTTAAAAAATGACATGTTTGAGATGTTGGATGTGAAACTAAGTTGACGTCTTACACTGAGGACAATTAGAACTATGTCTTCATAAATGCACATGAGAAATATGAGTTTAGATTTGCTGGTGGATATCAGAATTGCTAAGAAAAATTACTTTTGTATATTTTAACAACTGGAAGTTGTGATTCATATAAGAGATTTACAAGTTATTTCACAAAGCAGATAAATTCATCATGTTCAGGTCTCCAACTCATAACCATCTGTGTCCGGTCCTATCTCCAGGATTAGTTATTAACTGATGGTGAAGTCTTTTTGTTTGATTCAATCATGGAGAATGTGATATCTGGTAATCTTCTTATGAGGATCACCAAGATGGAAGAGTTTGTTTGGAGCAGAACAGAGGGAATGAAAATGACAGATATAGAAGATAGAGTATCAAAACTAATGCTGCAATCTCACGTCAACCAATCCTCTTTGAAATCTTCTTCTACTTTCCAAGACATAACTAAGTCTTGAAAAAGAAAAAGATTTTTATTAAGTCTTCTCTTTTTTTTTTTTTTTGGTTTAAACCCAAGTAAACAATAAATGATCTTTCATGTCACAAATTAATCTTCAAACACAAAATTTTGCTTCTGTTCATGCAGTAAAGCTTTTATGGAACATTTGATTGCAATTCAACTTCTTCATAACAAAATGACGGTATTATAAAATTTCGAATTGTATTACCAAACAACAATGTCTTGAATTAAATATTTAAAACTTCCATTTCTAAATATGGGAGGTATGCTGTTGCTTACACATCTATGTACCTGATCTTCATGTGATTTTATTTTACAGGAGTGTGTGGCCAAAGAAAGACAGGACAGGAAAGTGTATGCAAAAACTAATCCAGAACAAGATGAAACATCCCTTTTCTATTCAGATATTATGCCACTTCTTGTAAGTGATCTCTGGTTCCTGTCTTTTTATTGCAGATTGTGGAAGTTCAGTAAAACAACAGTAGTTCTTGAAACTATAGTTCCTGATACATTAAGTCAGAATATTAATGAGAAAGTGGTGCTTTGATGGAAATAAAAAGTCCATTTTGTATCCCCAGTTAGGCTAAAAGTTGCCGACATTTGTTGGTTAATGATTCTAATTTATTTCATTTGTTGTAATTGACAGCTATGTTTGTTGACAGGTTGATCACACAGCAAGTGCTGGTGAAGATGCCTTTGTGTGGCTTGCAGCACTTGTTCCTCTTGTCGCTGATGTTGTAAATGCGAGATTTACCTTTGAGACTCTTACTGCCTCTACAGGATATGAACTTCATTTTCCTGCTTATGATAAATTCATAAAAGAAATTGACAAGTAATCATTCTTGTAACAACTTCTCTGCTATTACATAGATTATTGACCATATTTTGTGTAAATCAGATTTTTACAAGGAAGATTCTTTAGATGCACAAAGAGGTGTTAATTTTCTGATTATTAAACATATATGTTGATTTTCTGGTAATTTATGTTTGGGCTTAGCTGGACATGGTTAGTGAACATATTGGACTCAACCGTTAGTTTCTGGATGAAATGCAGTTAATCAGGACTGTCCTTAATCTGCAATCAAACTTCTGAACGGCATGCAAGTAAAGCCTATACCATTAACTGATACCTCACTAAGTATATACTGCAGTGTGATGTCCTTGCATCTCTGTTACATTCAATTTAGTGATGCCCCTTTTTGGTTAAACTTTTTGGTCCCCGATATGGAAAAATAACTTGCATTGGACTTGCTCTGAAATATATCCCTGCACACTATGACTTGCCATTTTGGAGTCTTCAGGACATCTAGCACGGGACTATTCATAGTTAAAATGTATAATCCCTTCTATTTAATTTCTTGCAATTTATTACTAGTTTCATTGGCATCTCTCTCTCAAATATACATTTTCCTGTGTTCTTATTTCAACAACTTATCTTCCCATCATCACTTAAATACTTTCCTAGATGCATAAAGCACTTGCAAAATCAAGCAACACCAGTAGGCGTGGAGCTGGCAGACGATGAGTTTATATTGCATGTTGAGGGAACTGCAAGCACACACAGAGTAGTGCGCCACATTGGAGGCACAAGTTGGCCTGGTTTGTTTTAAATATGTTTATGACCCTTTTCTCACTGACATTATGATTGCTTTGTTTAATGGTTTCTTGTACTTTGCAGGGAGGCTGATGCTGACAAACTATGCCCTCTACTTTGAGGCATCTGGAGTCATGACTTATGAAGATGCACTTAAAATTGATCTTTCCAAGAACATGAATCAAAGCATAAAACCAACAGCCACTGGTCCATGGGGTGCTCCTCTGTTTGACAAGGCTATATTATATGAGTCCTCAGAGTTGTGAGTATAAATATTGTGTAACTTCCATATTCTTGATTAAGCTTTTCTCATATAATATATCTGTGCATATGGCTTAGTTGAGATTCTGGTCTGGGAGAAGGAAGGTGTGGGAATGGTAAATTCAGTAGCAACTGCTTCTAGTTTTCTGGAAACCTCTAAAAAGAGGATATTGGGGGAGGTGTAGGTATTCAGTAGGAGCTGCTTCAAGTTTTTTGTAAAACCTCTATAAAATGGAGGCTTGTGGAAACCAGGGGCCTTTTAGTTAGTGAAACATTAGTCTATTTTTTGGATAGATGTCGTATCGGCTGCTCAACAGAATAATTGACCTATTCATTTATTCATTCATATGAAATTAAAATTCATGAAGTTACAGATGACTGCTGGTTGCTTAACCATAAAATGAACTTCAAATACCAATTTTGCAGTAGACATTGTTCAGTATTCAGTAACTTCATGAATCTGCAGGGAAGAGAGCATAATCCTAGAGTTTCCAGAGATGACAAGCTCAACTAGACGTGATCATTGGCTTGCCCTAGTGAAGGAGGTTATGTCATTGCATCACTTTCTGCAGAAGTTCAATGTGGAATCATATGTAGAAGCATGGGAGATGCATGCAAGGAGCATATTGGGGATTATAAGGCTCCATGCTGCGAGAGAATTGCTTAGAATGTCACCACCAATTCCCAAAAACTTCTTAATCTTTACCTTGTGCGAGGAATTGCCAAAGGGAGATTATGTCCTACAAGAGCTTGCTGCAAGTCTGAAGAAGTTAAATACTGAGCATCCATGCAGTGGTAGCACTATCCTTAGGAACTTGAATGTATCCCAACCATGTGTTCCTTGTCCGGACATGAACGAAATAAGTGAAACTGTGCAAACTGAAAAACTATCCTCGTTGGAGAGCACTATAAATCAAGCAAGAGAGGAAGCAAGAGATATGGACATGGCCAGAGCAACTGTAGAGGAATTGAAAGAGGAAGGGGTCAGCTCTACTGCTCAGGTTCTTCTGGTAAGTAAAAAGAGGATTGTATCCTTCTTGATTTACATGAGAGTGCTTTCTATCTTGGAAGCAGAATGCCTAATTAGCAGATACAGGGGAGACCAGTGAATTTATAGGGAAAATTTTCCAAATCTGCTAATAATTCCACATAGAAAAGCTTTATAGGCAACTTGGAAATATTGTGGTGTTGTGTGATCAAAAGAAATGGAAACATTTTTGTGCAATATGAGGAGCAAATGTGGGTAGCGTATTAAAATAAACTGCTCAGCACATCTCTTAGTAATAGCATTCCCTTGTATCTAACTTATCACCTAGATATCTGCATTTCCTTTGATATTACAGAGGTTAGTTGATCAAATTATCTAAATAAAATGTCCCAGGAGATTCCAACTAACATTATGAATGGATGGCACCAAATTCAACAAGTACACATCTTAAAATGCAATTTCCCAGTGATTCTTCAAGTTCATCAATTGAAATATTCAAAATGGTGCTTTTTTTTTTTGGCAGGGACTTCTCACGCCACTTAAAAAGATGCTCCCTTGGTTTCAAGGGATCGTTACATGGGAAAGACCTGCAGCTAACATTGTTCTCATTGTCTTGGTGGTACTAGTAATTTACAAGTGAGTTCCTCAGATCTTTCCTCACTTTATCATTTTGAAACCAACAAATCTAATTCCATGTGGTCATTCCCATCATTTGACTCCAACCATTTTACAATGCAGAGAGTGGGTAGGAAAGGCACTAGCAGCATTCTTATTGTGGATGGTGGCCGGTATGTTCTTAATAAGGCATCGGAGGAGGATTCCAAGCAACTATGAGAAAATTGTGATTTGCACTGCATCTGACCAATCCACAATGGAAAACATTGTATCAGCACAACAGGGACTGCGAACTGTACATGAGGTGATGCAGCAGATGAATATAGCAATTCTAAAGCTTTACACAATACTAACTGCAAGATCTCCTAAGGTGAGTTCTCGTCTCTTCAGAAAAATTTAGCAGAGACCGATAAATGCTGGGAAACATTTCTTGCCATAGGTATTGTAGCTTGGTAGTTGGATATTTCAAATAGCTGGGGGCTACGGCTCCCAAAGGACCAAATGGAGTAAATCATACTACCAAAACAAAAAAGAAAATGTGCACCCCACTGACACAGAAAACTTTAAAGAAAAAAAAAAGAGGGGAAGAAGGAGAAAATAAAGATTTCCGCATTTACAACAATATACGTGTTGTAGTTATTTTGTTGCTGTGGCTGGAACGTGCATGTGCAATTTTAGATGTCTTAGCCATAGCACATTTCCTCTTAATTGGAAGTGTTATAATTTTGAATCTGTTTCTAGGTTTTATTTATCTGATTCTGTACTACTAGTTCATTAATGTATTTTTATTCCTTATAATTACAGCACACGGATATGGTGATGATAGTATTAGCCGGAACCGCCATTGTACTTGCAGTGCTTCCCTTCAAATATATCCTTATCACTTTGACAATCTACAGCTTCTTAATCAGCTCAAAGCTGACAAAGCATATACAAAGTGATCAAGGTAATCGAAGACTAAAGGAATGGTGGGAATCTATTCCAGTTCCCCCAGTTGAAGTTACAGACAAAGCTACAGAATGTTCAACATGATATGGGAAGGTGAATAATCAGGTTCAGTAACGGGTCCATTACTTGCTTTACATTCTCTTTGTTTGCATTCTTGTTTTCATTCTTCTTAATTAGTTCCTTTTGGCTGACATTAGTTAACTCTGTCATGCTATGTTCAAGTTGGTGACCATTGCTCTTCAGCTTTCCTAATCAAGATTGCGACTGAACAAGCAGCAAATTTGATGAGGCTGTAAATATGCTGAATAAAATCTCTCTCTCTCTCTCTCTCTCTCTCTCTCTGTGCAAGTGCTAATGTAGCATTCATCCTGTAGTCCCAGTGGTTCTGAGATTGGGCGGGTAGGGGGAAAGGATGTCTCTAATTCTTCCCAAAACCGAGTAGGTGTTACATTATTCTAGTGCATTCTGTTTGGAGGAAAGTAATAGCAGCAAATGCTTTAGTATAGCAACCACAACTCTGCCAATGATCACTCGAAATATTAAATAGTTGTAATGCTGTTCACAAGAATTATTGATCGTTGTAATACCAAAAGCAAAACGCTTGATAACTGTTGCCTAAACTACCAGCAAAATTTGCCTAAGCCAAAATATTTCCCATCAATTTCATTTACTCTAAGGTATAGTTGAGCAATCAATTGATTCTTTATGTTTTGAACATAGACAGGGCATTAACCACATGATAAAAAGCAGCTTAGAACCATGTAAATCAGCTTATAGGCGAAGATTAATAGGGCTGTCAATTCAAGCTGCCGGCAGTGACCAGTTTGGCCAAAGGTCAACTCTAGTTCAATGGTCTAATACATTGAGCTTACGGCTGATTTGAATACATCGAGCTAGAGCTAATCTCGGATACGTCGAGCTAAAGCTAATCCTGAATGCCTGTATTCGGCTCCAGAGCTCATTGACCTCTTTGAACCTGTATGTTTGTGATATTATTAAAATGTCTTTGCCTCTTGAATAAATTAGATCTTTTTGCTTCTCTAGACTTGAATAGCATGTGTGCAATTTTTGTGTCACCCTATTTATGTAAAAGGCAATAAAGCTTGTAAAGTAAAAATTTAAAAGGTAAAAAATGTTAAACAAAATCCTTACAAACTCCCGATTTCCATACCGTAACATTGCAGCAATGGCACATCTGTAGAAACCCATTGCACCAATGGTAGATCTAGAACACGAGAAATGCTTCACCAGCCCTATCAAAGCAGCCTTGTTCCAAGTTTCTACTTCTGCCCTCAGCCCTTAACAGGGGCCTTTACCACCTCTGGTTGCCCCCTCCTCATATTTTGTCCCCATTGACCAAAATCTCTGCAGCCATCTAGATTGGGAGCACACTCCTAGACGCCAATTTGTCCTACTTGGATTTCTCCATAAACGTCCAAATCATCTCCTTCTCCAACCTTGTTGCCCGAAAAAAGATCATAATTGATGCCAACTTTACAATTGTTTCATGTTCACTTTTATATATATCATATTTTTTGTGTTCACTAGCATTATTTGAAATATTTTGGTTGTACCTCTGAACAAATCAGGTAGAAGATCAATGAAACCTTTCAATGAATTTGCATATCTTCAATCTTTATGACTCAAGCTTGAGATTAATTTTTTTAGTTTGGCTGAGTAGAAAATGTGTTTGATGATATCCCTAAAACAAATGATCTCGCATTTCTTCAATCTTCTTAGGCTCGAGCATTTTTTTTTTCCAACAACGATCACAGTTTGTATAATCTATTCTAGCCTAATTTAAGGGAAAGAAAGGGAAAAGCCACAAATAGGGGCTGATGGGAAGCATGGATTAAACCCTTGACCTCCTACTTCCACCAAGACTTAAAAGAGGTCTTTGTGAGCAACATTGAGCTCCAGAGTTGGCTTCATAGGCTCGAGCTTGAGATGGACATTTTCAGCTCAAGCATACACGTGCCAAATTCAAGCTCCTTAGGAGTAGCATTGAGCTCAGGGCCTATTTTTGGGGACTCATAGAGCTCAAGAGGCATTATTTTCAAATAAGTTGAGCTCAAATAGTGCACTATTAAAGTTTGATTCTGTTTGTTCACACATCTAATTCCACCGTAACCTCAGCATAAAACGTTACCAGCTGGGAACCAGTGGAGTATCATTAAAGTTTAAAATGAGTGAAGCCTAAGTTCTTTATCAGCTCTGGTTAAACATCATAGGAAAAACAGCCTAGAGGTAAATAATATCATCCACAACTGTTACAGCACAATATAGAGAGGGAAAAAAAAAAAACAAAAAAAGACCACCTCCCTAGACATCAATTGGGGATTGTAATGATTCCATAAATACTACCTGCTGAATCTAACGTCAGTCAGTCACTGTTTGGCAACAGGACTAGCTTGTCTGTGCATGAGAGAACTAGCCCAAGAGACCAGAGAGCAGAATTGGGAGCAAGCCATAGTTATGTCTTGTGTTCTGTTCAAGTAGAGTTCCACTTGAGAAAGACCGAAATTGTGTTGTTATCTATGTTGGTTGACAAGGTCTTCTCAGTTTCCTCTTGCCTTCTCCAAGTCTGGTAAATCTGCAAGATGGAGTCAGATAATAAACAAGACAAGAGGGTTGCAGATTCTACACATAATATGATTAGAATCTGGTCAGGTATTAGCATGATTAGTAACAAAATTTCAAGACTGAAAGACTCCAGACGCAGTTGCAGCCTATAGAGGGAAAACTACCAAGAAAAGTAACAAAATTATCAAGGGAACAAAAGGACAAATCATGTTTCTTCTGATAGACAACAGGGTACTCGTAACAAGAATCCAGATGTTTCCTAGTAACTGCTAAGAAGCCATCAGAATTGAATACAGGTTCTACCGCTATGGAAAATGAAATGGGCAAAATCAGGTAACACAGTGGATTTTGCAATATTAGTAGCAGAAAATCATTAAGAAAAGGAACAATATAAAAAAAGGTTCAAAGAGATTATCTATCCCCAAGGCCATAGCATCATCCAAAACCATTTTGATACAGCTGTCAGATCCAATACCCACCGCTTAATCAAGTACAAGTCCCACCTCCAATCCATCCTCAGCCCTTGCTGCAAACCATTCTACACCTCCCACCAGACAGCCCAAGAAATATTCTTCCGCATCCAATATGGATCCCATTCAAACCCCAAATTGAATCTCCCCAACTCCAACAAGTATCTCCTTTTAGGCACTAAAGCCCACCCAATTCCATATATCCCCTTCATTTCCCAGTTCTATCCACCACCATCAAATCCTACCCCTTGCTTCATCAAATACAATACCTTCACCTGAAGTAAACCTTCCCAGCTGGTAAGTTGTATTTACACGTTTGCAATCTGACAATGCCTTTAAGGGAGTGCATGTCCATTTTTCTTTCCTTGCATAAATATCCAGCATGCATGTGTTTCAGGGTGCAATGGGGAAGCTATGTAGACAACGTGAGAGGAAAATGGCACTTGCACGTATATGCTCACTAATATTTGAGGCTTAGATTTTAAGTTTGTCCTTTATCAACGAAGTGTTTGCGTGTAGTCTACTTTCTTTGAAAATGAATGGCTTTTAAAGTCTATCCATCTGCAAGCATGCGGATGTCCACATGCTTTGCAGAAGGGCATCTTCTGCAGTGTTTGAACTATCTTTTTTTTTTTTTTTAAAGGTATTAGACATGACATTGAGGGTGGCACCAAGATTTTTTCTCTGTAGACTCTCCAGTCAAAAGATTTGAGTAAATCTCAATGAGGGACTCAAAATGTATTTAATGAAAAGTAAAATCAGGAGCATATTTCTCAGCAACAGTCTCGTGCTCATAAAATTCAGCATAACATTCATAGATCACACCAGACAGTGATTGGCCATTTCCCAGTAAAGGCTCCCCAGAATAAGAACTCCTGCATCATTGCATCTAAGAGCAAGCGCAAGGCCAAGATTTTGTTTGGCTTGGCAGATATGGAGCATTTCATCCCCGAGAGCACCTCATAAGCATATTTATTATTCACCCACATCAAAAGCAGGAAGCAAAAGTCAAATTTCACATGTAAGTAGGAGACTTTAGGTGTTTCATGTCCTCATTAAAGATGTAATCGAACAATTTCACAAGACAATTTTCTTTAAGTTTATTTCAGGAAAAAACATTCACCAGGAACTGTCAATCAAACTATTTGAAACCTTTTTATCAGATATTCTCTTACTCCATATACAAGTGTTTCATCCATACATGGCATCTGCTGTTTGATGTTGATCATTACATGCTCCTCTTATTCAATTGACCAATAAACTATGTGCTCGTCTGAACTTATATTCTTGCACGTAGACACATCTAAAAACTTATCCTTAGCAAGTCATACTACTATAGGAGCTTAGACGTTCTAACTGCAGCCCAAGTTACAGGCACATCTACATCTATCATGTGTATGCCAACAGAAATAAAATAGTCAGAGTTCTTTGAAACATTTGATTTCAGTAACAAAAAAAAAAAAAAGCAAGAAAGAGAGAGAGACAGAGAGAGAGAGAGAGATTGGGGGAAAAAAATAACAGTTATAAGGATATCCAAATGCCGTAAAATTCAACTGGGAAAAGATGAGCAAAATTCTGTGCCTATGTCAAACTTATGATGTAACTCAATAACTATGCAACTTTAGCAAGCAAAATCCCAAAAAGAGGTCCCACTAAAAGTATGATACTTTTACAATAAAAGAGAGATAGAGTGCGGCAAAAGCACTACTTGCATTTAAATTTGAGAATTAGGAGGCTCTAATCATGTAAAATTCCAGGCTTGCTTTTGTCTATGAGCAAATTTATTCAGCATGAGGTATTTTATGAAAGGAAAATGGGAACTTACAAAGCATTCCTTCATCATCGCTGCTACCATCTTCACCAGTATGCTGCATAACAACAAAATAAGTGTTATAGTAAATTACAAATGACTATTTGTCTTCTGCCAAAAGTACTTGAGGATAAGGGGGATGTTTCAACTACCACAACATCGTCGTCATCAGATCCCAAGTCTGCAGCAATGAAAACATAAGATTTTCAGTTCGAAATAGGCAACCCCCAAGAATCAACTCAAAAAAGTCACCAAGGAACAACTAAACTCTTGTTCTCAAATCCATAATTAGCATATAAGATAAAAAAATCTATCTTATGTACATCAGCTTCACATAAGCAGGGAAGATAATGCCACATAATCAGCAGCAACATATAACTAGCCTTTGGTAGGGTTCAGGAGATTGTTTATAAATAGGGCCTGCGTTAAACTACTTGTACATCTCCTTTATGCTAACAATCTATAAGCAGAATATGTATAACTAACTTTAAAAAAAAAAAATTAGAAGCCATATTGCGGCACTTATTCCCCAAATATTTGGATATTCCATACAAATGTGATAAAATTCATGGCAAGACCAATGACACAGTTCCTACTCTATCAAATTGACATTTGACATCCAATGTTGTTTTTGAGATCATCTAGTTGAAGCAACTTAAGTTCACCAGCAGTGAAGTGCTGACAACGTCTCTTGGTCAAACACATTGTGAAAGGCAGGCAAGTTTTTCTTCAAAATAAAACAGTAAAGCGAGTTTCAGGTACAACATATCCAACATTATCCATGAAAGATTTCACATAATATGAAAAAGAGTGGCACCACTTATTTACGGGATATAAGCAACATTGTTTGAACCACACAAAATGAATAGCATCACTTGTCATTCACCCACGGATAAGGAGAAAGATAATAAAGATACGAGTAGCATGTTCTGCAGCATACTAATGAAATTCAGTTTGAAAAGCAGAATAAAAGCCAGCAGACTTGTCGCTACAGACGTATTCCCATGATATTGTAGGTGTCAAGCATCTCTACTCATTCACCAGGCACACAAACTTCTACCTTGAGGTTTTAAATTGAAACTTGCAGAAAGCAAAATTGGCTGAGCAATCATATCTAATTCAGTGACAATTAGAATGTCTTCAAGAAAACTCCTGCATGTTTAAAATACGTCCTGCATGTTTAAAATACGCGTCTTTCCAGCCACCGCCGCTTTTCCACAACAGGACCACCCTCCAAATAGACAACAGTACAATAACTTGGTGCAAAGGTACTAAGTTCATTTACTCAAAGCTAAATACCTAATAATATTCCTTCATTCCTTGTGACATGCTTTCATGCATTTACAAGCTGGAACTAGACTTTTGTTTCAAGTTACACAATAGCCACTTTTACCAGGTTTGCATACTAAAAACTAGATACTCGTACCCTTCAACCAAGCATCTTGACTATAAATTTTTGAGAATTTAAAAAGAAACTTTAACCTCATTCCTCCCCAAATTCACCAGTTTTTGCTCTGTAACTACTTGGCAAAATATTACAGGTATTAAGTTACAGACCACCTCCAATTAAACTAAGAGATTCCAAAACTTTCCACATAACAAGGAATGATGGCACTTCTTATCTATTTCAACAATGAACTAGTGACATTTTTTATAACCATACACGGAAAAAATGAATGAAGACAAGAAAAAAAACTCCTTAGATTGCTCTTGTTCAGATAGTTAACAACAGAATAATGTGTAAGAAAATGAAGCAGTAAAAAGAAAATAATAGTAAACTTAAGGGAGAGAGTGGGTGCTCTTCAAAGAGACCATGGGACATAGGAAAGAGAACATCTCCACTCCCCAGAGTTCATACAGCTGAAAGTGCAGGAAAAAGAATCTTATTTTTCTCCTTTTTCCTTTCTTTTTTCCCCTTACAAAATCAGGAGTTTCATGGTTCAAATTTTCAGCACATAGGAATACTTTTACAATCCAAACGAGGTAGGCAGACACAATGGCTAGTTGAAAAGGTATTAGAAAATTGAACAAGAAATGTAAGTAAACAGAGCAGATTTAAGAAAGTAGCAATCAGGGAAGTCATTTTGCTTTGAACTAGTACTCAAAATGGTGTGCAAACGAGATGGAAAATGACAAGCAGCTACTTAACAACAACTTGCTGCCAGTAAAGTTAGCCACCCAAGGAGCAATTCAATAGGTCAAAAATCTAGGAAGCATAATCAAAAGAACAAAAAGCTGAAGCGAAATAGAGAGAAAGAAAAGGCTAGTTTTTAAAATGTCTAATTCAGTACAGAAAACTGTATCTCAACATCTGGGAAGTAAACAAATACAAAGAGTATAACGTGGATTTTAATACACAGCTTAAAAAAAGGAAACAAGCTGGAAAATCAAATAGAGAAAAAAAGCTTACTGTACAATACGCTTACTGTACAACAAGCTGGAAAATCAAATAGAGAAGCAATAAGCTTACTGTACAATACTCACCTCTTCCCCATGAAAAAGTTGGAAAAAAAATGAAGAACAAGAGCAATGAAAACACACAACATTTGAACAAGGTGAACATCAGAATAGAAGACCATGCTTCACCAGATTGTTTCACAAATTACAAAGAATGACTTGATGGATACGCATTATGCAAGAAAATTCTACGGGATTAATTTACTATTTATTATTATGAGGAGTAGACACATCAGATAAATTAAGAGCATTAAAGCAAAGAAAACGCAACACTCCATTCACATAACCCATAACATGTGATTTACTAGAAAAGATATAAAAGAATCCATCACTTAAAGTTCATGAGAAATCATCACAAGATGCAAAAGCTTTATAACAATAACAGGCAGGTAAAAAACTTACAGTCACTTGACTCTTCATCATCCTCATCACACCACTTGTTCCAATCAACCTTAAGATGTGGAGCAGGCTTTTCTTCAGACTTCAACAGTCTCTTCCACCAAACTTTCTTCTCTTTCTGAATTGAACATATTATGTTTCTTAAGCCAATCTTCGTTTTACATCCCTGCAATAGAAGTGATGTCAAATCTCACAGGTAAAATGAGAAGACAGTTTCAAGATATGAAAATACCAGAGAGTCCAGAATTTCGTGAAGAGACACGACTAGCGGAACATAGTAAGCTACTCATTAAGTGTGTTGCACATAGTCATCTCTATACGCCAAATTTAGATAAGATTTTTATAAGAGTATTGCCCGAAAGGGTAAAAAATTTGAAGTCTCAACTATTGTATCATTGGCCAATGACTTACAAAACAGCTTTGGATTAGACGCATTACATGGTGTTACACTGAGGTTCTTCAAGATATTAACCTCGAATATAAACTGCGGACTTCACAATCACTATAAAATGTATCTGACATGAAAAACAAATTCTAACGATACAAGGTAAAAGTCCAAAAATATTACATAGCGGGTCAAATAACTCATATCACAAAGAAAGATGTAAAACAGCACTTTTAATCATCATACAAACGAGCTATGTGCCAACAAAAATCAGTAAAAGCAAGGAATCACCCATTAGAAAGAAAGAAAGGAAAGGAAAAGGGGTAACCCGCTAAATCTTAAACTGAATCCATAAAGTTAAATCTACCCCAAAAAAATGCAGCCCCATGGAAGTTACATTGTACCATATTGCAACTAGCAACCACCACTTGACACTCCCATAAAAGTTGTAAAGGAAAAGTAATTCAACAGGCGATGCTTGATTTGCAGCATACGTGCAAAAACAATTGTCTAGTAATTCAATCACTTCAAATTCTTAAAAAAAAAATAGAGAGAGAGAGAGAGAGAGAGTCTGATACTAAACCTCAGGGACAATGTTTGCATAGAGTTGGAGAGTGAAACTGAAGGACTGGCCATCAACTCCAACGGCAGAGAAACTGAAAAGGCCATCAATCTCACACTTTACAGAAACGTCTCTGGCATCTGGCAAAGCAATCGTCAAGTAAACTTTATCAGAACGCTGTGCCCAAAGAACCTCTGGCTGTCTGCTTCTGCAAATGCAAAATTTTCAAGGGCTTAAGAAAACGATATTAACATGGACGAGGGGAAAAAAAGAAAAGAAAATGAAGAAGGGAAAGGAAAGCCGCAACGCACCCCATTCTCTGAAGAAGAAATTGTAGCTTCTGATTATGGAAATTTTCCAGGATGTGCAGATTGAAGAAGTACTATTAGCACCGGGTTTTATTGGGTGCATCTTCGGTATCAGGTCGGTCCGGACATCTTTACATACGTATAACAATGTTTTTGAAAATCGGACCGGACCGGCCGGGTTCGCACGTTTGAACCGCGAACCGGCCATGCACTGGTCCGATTCTATGTTAGGGTTGAACATGTTCGAAAACCGATCAAAAACCGGTTCAACCGTCGAAACCGGATTGAACCGGTTTTTTCCGGTTTTCGAGTTTTCGTCTTTTTTTTTTTTGTTTTGTAAAATGTAGCTTTCAAGATTCGAACTCATGACCTTTGTAATAGAAGACCAATATAGTAACCATTGAACTATCACATCTTATTAATTTTTTTTATAACTTATTTATATAAAACAAACACTCATATTTCTTTTTTTCATTTTTCTTACAAAATCTCATTTTCTCATGGCTCTTTCTTTTTAATTTTCAACTCTCTCTCTCTCTCTCTATCTCTTTTCTTTTGTCACTCCCTTTTTAATCAAACATCTTTATTTTTAATTTATTGATGTTTTCTTACATCTTTTAATTTAATTTTTGTCCATTAAATTAAAAAAGTTAAAAAAGAATTATTTTTTTAACCCAAATTATTTAATGCCACAACCACTTACTTTTATCTCATTTTTTGTTTCTTATCAAGTTTGCATTTCTAATTTCGATTCTCTTGACTTCTTTCGAACTCCAAACTTTCTTTTTTAAATTGCAATCTCTAAATCCCAAAACGTAAATTAAAATTTAAGTTCACAATGTCTAAATTCTCATAGACGTGAATTTTGTATAATTTCAAAATATTGTGATATTTTTGGGTTGGATTTAAGATTTTTTGGTAGATATAATTGAAATTGAGATGAAATTTATTTGTTTTAACTTATAATTCAAAAATAAATAATTTATTTTTAAAAATCCAAGTTGTTCAAAAATAGTAAACTTTTCATCATGTAAAGTATTAAATTAGTCCATTACATGTCTTATTTTGTGCATATATATATTTATATAAATTATTTTTTAAAAAATTCATTGAACCAAGGTTGAATCGGTCCGACCGGTTGAACCTTGACCCTTTCATTTCACCGGTTCAATTAACGGTCCGATTTTTAAAACATTGACGTATAACGCTGAGCAAATTCCCTGAATAGTCCTTCAACTTTTTCTATAAACCACTTTTAGTCCTCCATCTTAAGTTTGGGACATAATGATCCTCTAACAAAAATTTTTAATCCAAATCGATTCCTATGCACCAAAGCAGCCATTATCATACAAATTTCACGACCACCGGACAATAAAAGGAAGGGGATATTGGTCTGTTCACTGGAGCTAACCTTTGACTGGATGAAAAAAATCAACATAAACAACAGAAAAATGCTAAAAAGTGGCAAAAGAAGATCAAAACCTTTGACTTGAGAGACTCGTTAGAGAAAATGTCCGAATCCTAGAACAAGAACAGGCCAACAAAGTTCCTCCTTGAAGACCAAATCTAGCAGTACAGGGAACAAGAATACTCAACTTTGGTGATAATCGACTCCACGAGCAGGAGGATTGGCCACGCGAAGGATTTGTTAGAGAATATCGAGAAAAAATGGAAGATTGTGGAGCAATGAATCATGATGAATTGTCACAATACAGTAAGCAAATCTTGACATGGGTTGTTTATTTAAGAAGTCATATGTATATATATGTGCTCTAACTGTTTCTTTGTGTAGTGTAACTAATACAGAAGACAGAAAGAGACCAAACTCCTTACCAGAAGGGATGAAGATGGAGAACACCCCTTGATGATGAAGGAGGAAATGTTATTGCTAACAAGATAGGGAAAAGAGATTTATGATGAAAATGAAATTGTTCAGACCCAGATGATCTTCCTCTTTCCACCACTGGCCTTTTATGCATGCAGAGTCGGTGATAGGAGAGTTAGTTATAACTAACTCCACCGCCTTTCCATATCTGTGCTATGCACGTGACTAATATGTAACCGACTTCCTACTTGTGCACTACATTCATTATTTCTGTTGGTGCTTACCCGAATGCAAATAAGAAAAGCAAATACAAAAATACAAAGTCTGATTATTACAAAAATATAAAGGCTGATTATTTGTGCATGTATCAGATGCTCCCCCCTGAAAAAGTCCTTGTCCTCAAGGACTAAAAGTAGGGAACTTCTGCTTGAATTCATGCAAGAATTCCCACTAGCATCTTCTGGAAATGAGTTACTCTATTGGACTAAAACCTGAGTGATTGCCTGATTTCCCCGCTTAGCTATTTGCCTATCCAAAATGGCTACTGGTTTGAGCAATAGGTGGCCTTGATCAGTGGTAGCGGATGGTAAATGAGGTGTGGCAGGAAGAGAGCCCACTTTCTTTTTTAATAATGAGACATGAAAAGTTGGATGAATTCGTGCATGGTCAGGAAGTTGCAACTTGTAAGTTACTTTCCCCACTCGTTCTATGACTGGAAAAGGTCCAAAATACCTTGGAGCAATGTTGTTTGTAAGGGTGCAATTTGACGTAAACCAGATTCCCAACTGCAAATTCTCTATCAGTTCTATGCCCATTAGCAATTTGCTTCATGTGATGTTGAGCTTTCTGAAGATTATGCATAAGGATATGTAGTACATTTTCCCTTGCAGCCAAGCTCCTATCCACGACCTCAACCACAGAAGAACCAGGAAAATAGGGAACGTGAACAGGAGGTGGTTGCCCATAGACCACCTAAAATGGAATGATTTTTGTGGCTGAATGAAAGTTCGTGTTGTACTAGAATTCAGCCAAGGGTAGCCAGGAATACCATGTTCACGGCTGCTCGCTAGTCATGCATCGCAGATATCCTTCCAAACATCTATTCACCACTTCTATTTGACCATCTGACTAAGGATGATAGGAACTAGAAAATTGCAGTTGGACCTTCAATAGCTTGAACAGCTCTTTCCAGAATTGGCTGAGGAATATGGAGTCCCTATCACTTACAATGGTCTGAGGAAGGCCATGTAATTGAAAAACATGATCCATGAAAGACTGAGCAATCTCCAGTGCTGTATAGGGGTGAGATAAAGGGCAAAAATGTGCATATTTGCTCAACCGATCCACAACTACCATATTGACTTGTTTTCAGGGAAGCCCTTCAAAGAAATCCATAGAGATATCTATCCATCCTGTTCAGGTATAGGCAAAGGCTGCAAGAGACCTGGATAAGTTGCCAAATCAGATTTATGTCTTTGACAAACATCGCAAGCAGCAATAAAATTATAAACATCTTTGTGCATGTGTTTCCAATAGAAAGTGCCTTTCAGTTTGTGATAAGTCACCAGAACTCCAGAGTGTCCTCCAAAAGAACTAGTGTGCCAGAACTTTATTAACTTGTCCTTGAGCACCATGTCGACTCCCACTACCAGTTTCCCATTCCTTCTCAACATCTGGTTATCCCAACTATAGTGTTTGACCTTGGAAGTGTCACCCGAGAGTAGCTGTTGAATGATTTCCTATACCTTAGGATCTGATTGCCATGATTGTTGTATCTCAGACAGCATATCAGTGGTAATACCATGGAGAGACCAAGAAGTGACTGGCTCATGAGGCTACCTGGATAAAGCATCAGCAGTGACATTTTCAGTACCCTTTTTGAACTGCACTTCATAATCATACCCCATCAACTTTGACAACCACTTTTGCTGACTTAGTGTTGAGATTTTTTGATCCATCAAATATTTAAGGCTCTGATGATCAGTTTTGATGACAAAATGCCCTCCTAATAGATATGGTCTCCATTTCTGCACTGCATTAACGGTGGCCAACATTTCCTTTTCATAAACTGACAAGTCTTGATGCTTAGGTACTAAAGCTTTGCTGAAAAATGCTAGTGGTTTCCCCCGTTGTAGCAGAACAGCTCTAATGCCAAAGTTGGAAGCATTAGTTTCTACCACAAGCTCCTGAGAAAAATCTGGTAAAGTTAATACAGGGGAAGAGGTCATAGCAATTTTCAAATGATCAAATGCTGTGGTTGCTCCATCATGCCATACAAAGGCATTCTTCTTAAGTAGATCAGTCAAAGGTGTGAGGACTCGTAAAAAAAAAAAACTATTATTTTATGCCTAATTTATGGCTTAATAAATTATTTAATTGGATTTTTGCCACGAGGAATATTTTCTAGTCTTATTAGACCTAAATACATGGTAATATAACTTCGTTATATTTTTAAAGTGACTCATTCTAAAAATTAATTTCCTGGAGTACGTTTAGTAAAAATAGTGAATAGTACTTGGAGATTTTATCCGCGTAGTAACACATTAAGCTTGGAATATTGGAGACTTGTACTATGGTCCTAAAATAGGTAATCTTATGAGTAAATACTCAAGTGATAGTTAGTAGTGCAATCGTTATAAGAATTTATTGGAAGTTTCGCGTTATCGCGTTAAAATTGACGGTACGCGTTTTCACATGCGCGACTTTATTTGAGGGACTTTAGACCCTTATTTCGGGACAATTAAGAGTGAATAATACTTACATGAATATAAATGTATTGGAGGTTCAGTGCACTAGTGAACCAAACGCGCGAGAAAATCGAGCCCTAATCGCGCCAAACACACCCTAATAAGAGTTGACTTTGGAGTGATTGTGCACCACCCATTTAATCTTCTCTTGGAAGCTAAATTTTGATCACACTTCACTCCTTCTTCCTCCCAAGACAGCCGGCCAACATCTCTCTCTCTCTCACACTCTTGCTTCACAAATTTCTTCACTAAATCAACCCAAAACCTCAACCAATCTTCACCAAACTTGAAGATCATCTAGCATACTACTTGGAGGTTGGATTTAGCTAACAAAAAGGGCTGCATTTTCACGGTTTCTTGGAGCTCTAGAGGGCCGAAAATTTCTGGGTTAAGGCACTAAGGAGGTATAACTTCATCTTGCACTTTAAACTTGGATTATGATGGTAGAAATGCATCTTTAAGCTATTGCATGTGGTTGGGTGGCTTGGTATGGTTGTAAAATGTTCTAGTGGGCTCTTTGTATTCCCACACTTGGGTTGTTGTTGCTGATTTGAGGATCAATGTTGGATTTAATGGTAGTTTAATGGTTATAATGATGGATTTATGGAGTGTTATTGTTGGAAACTCAAGTAGAGGTCATGACCAGAAATTGCCGAATCTGCCCCTGTTTTGTTCGGCCATGATAAGGCCCATTTTTGGTGATTTATTGGCATGAACCTGATGTGTATATGTTATATTATATGTGTAGAAATTTTCGTTGGAAAACATTAACGTTTGGATGGGCAAATGAATTTATTCGTGAACTAGGCAAGCTGGAAAGTTATTTTCGGGTAACCCTGTCCAGCGGTAGCATTTTGACCATAACTCTGTCCTCGGGTGTCGAAATCAAGTGCCGTTGGTGACGTTTGAAACTAGACATTCCTGGCTTTAATTTGAGATAAAATGCATGCTCTGATTCTTTGTGAGTGAGCAGAACCAAATGTTTTAAGGCAGCTGTCCTGTCTCTCGGATTTGCTGGAATGGCTTGTAGAGGCAGCAACTTGAGGCTCAATTTTGAGCTGGTTGCTTGCCGAATTTCAGAACATTTCCTTCTGTGAACTTTTAGTCCCGTGAATTTATTTTCTAACGCCATAAACCATGCCTCATTCCGAGTTAAATTGATTGAGTTGTGACTAAAACAAGAGGACTGCCCTGTTTTGGAAAAACGTAGTATTTGGACTGATTTGGGGCAAAACTTGGGAATGATTTTATTAATTGAAGTTCTTGATGCTCATCACTTACCAAAGGTATCATGGATGTATCTTAGACCTTTATTTCACCAATGAACCATGGTTGGATAGTTTTCTTGGTTAAACGATTTGAAATTGGGAAATGAAAGTCACAAGGCAGATTGCCTTAGAATTTTTCCTGAACTTTGGATGAGTAGTTAACCACCTTTCCGAGGGTATTTTTCCCTGAAATTTGATAGGGAAATACCTTGCATATAGGAGTAAAATCCTGCCAATTTTGGTATCAATTCAAGTTCGTTTCGATACCGAATTAAATTTCTAGTGTTGGAGGTTCAAAACTGGAAATTCTTCTTCAGTCTTGAATCTTCCTCAACTTTGAGCTACCGTATCTTGGTACTCGAAACTCCGATTCTCGATCCGCTTGTTTTGCTATAAACCTCACTTGTAACACTAATTGATTTACAAATTTCAGAGGCCGGGTTGCAATGTGTGAATCGTGCCGAATTTTCAAAGTTGGCCGAAATCCAACTTAATTCTGCCTTGTACGCCGAACCTGTACCTTCAAGCTCATTTTTGAGTACTTTCCACCTAGATTCGTGGAAAGATGTCTTCTAAGAACTTTTAACACTTTCCAAAAGGTTTCCAACGGTATAAAGTTTTCCAGTTTTGGGCTTATATCGAAAGAGATACGAATTTTCAAAGATTTAAGATAAAACTGAAATTTCTCAATTTTCAAGGCAAAGGAGTTTTTCCGAAACTCTTGATTCTCTTAGTATTATTCAAACGTTTTGCCCTCGATTTTCATGATAAAAACCCAAATAATATTGTACATAATAAAAGGGAAGTTGAACCTCGATTTACGTGTAATTGAGGTTCCTTTTGCGAAATAATCCTTAGATTGTACTAATGTACGATCTTCCTTGACTAGTGGGTTAATTGTGTGATTATCCGCTATTAATTGCCAGGCGCTCAAGAAGGCATTCAAGAGGATCTTACTGTGGACACTTGAACTCCCAGAAAATAATTCTTATTGAATTGCTCGGTGAGTGTCAAGTGTGTGAATCTGTGATACTTGTTTATTTGTGATAATTGTTGGAAGTTTTAAAAATTAAGGGCGGGTGCGTACTTTACCGCACTCGTTCTAATTTCAAATGAATGACTGAAATGTATTGAATGAATGAATGAAATGCAATGTTATGTTATGAATGCATATGTCGTTGGAGTGAACCTCCTCGACTTTCAAATGAATGGGGGACGCCCAAACTCATAGGCCGACCTTAGACTCGAGCCAGCAATGGGCTTGGTCGGGGACTTAGGCGTGCCATGAGATATAAATGAGCTTGACCTAATGAGAGGTCTTGCTCGGCATACTCGTGGAGTATCGCCTTATAAATGACTTGTGGGCCCTTGAGGTGTACGGTGGACGGAGGGAAGTAAGTGGTGATCTACGGAAATGGAAATACCGACCCGGTTGACAGGAGGGTCAATGCGGGAAGGTATACGAATGACATCGGCAGAACGAGTGGAACTTAGCTCCTGAGAGCTACAATATCCTTGAATTGTTTCTGATTACTTTTCCTGTTCGAATGATTGATTATTGAAGGGACATGGTTTTATTTATTAAATTTGGGATTGCTATTTGAACAAAGTGCTTGCATGTGTGTTCTTGGCCTCACGAGCGTTTAGCTCACCCTATAGTTTTGTTTTCCTTAACAGGACCGAATCTTGGAGAAGTATGGAGAAACCATTCGTTACACTTTTGTTAAGACTCCTGCTATATTTTGACTAGGCCCTGGTTTGGATTGTACTTTTGGAAATTGTAAATTTGAAAGTTTGGGCCCTGACGTGTATGTTGAATTTAAGTTGTTTTATGATTACCGATGTATGGTTACATGTTAAGTGACTTGATAAGCTTGAACGCTTCCGCATTATTGTATTCATGTTGTTCTCTTCGAAGTGTTTAGTCCGGTTTTAAATTGAATGGAATTGCTTGAGTCCTGGCGAGAGCTGGGCAGGCGTCCGCGGATACCCTTTGGTCCGCCTTAGGGAGATGTGGGGCGTCACAGTTGGTATCAGAGCGCTAGGTTAGAGGTCTATATGGGAGACATATTAGATACTCTACCTTTAAGACTCGATACGGGATGACTTAATCCTACCCTAAGTGATACTTGAGGCGAGCTAGCAACTAAGTTAGTCCTACCTCAAGTGACGATTGGGATGAACCAACGATTAAGTTAGGCATGCATTGCAGGATAATGGAACTGAGTAGTGATTTAAGTTTCTAACCTGAAAAGTATTATTATTTTGCAGGGATGGATGACGGAAATGGAGCCCCGACAGCTAACGGGAATGGCCATGCGAATGGTCATTATGAGCCTCTTAGGACTATCTTCTACCGAGCTCGAGTGGGAGGAGCTCGAGTACGCTACTCACCGTATGATAGATACCCTCGATGTCCGTGTAGGTTGACTTACGCCTACCCGAGCCATATAGTGCATGCTCTGGACGACGAGCGTCGTCAGTTGGTGGATGCCAACCGCGATTTACAGGCTGAGGTAGACGAGCTTAGGCAGATGGTCGGCGCTCAGGGTGAGCGGATTGCCGAGCTCGAGGAGGTGCTGGAGGGTGAGGTAGCCACATCTGCAGTGGTTAATGAGGAGCTTCAGGATACTAGGGCTCGACTCACTAGGCTAGGACGGGATGTCCGTAACCGGGCTTTCGAGATCCTGGCTGATGCTACTAGATTGGTTGAGGACGCTACTGAGGTGATTCCTGATGAGGAGGAGGAGGATCCCGAGGAGGATCCCGAGGAGGAGGTTCCTCCTGATAGCCCCGCTGAGGACTAGGATCTTAGTCGTTGACCCCTTTTGACTTTTGACCAGTACAGTTAGGACTAGTTAGGGTGACGCGAGTGCCGAGGCCATGGTATTTTGCATGCTTGTGTGGCCTACTCTTGGGCACTTGTTCTTACTTTAGTCTTCTGTGACTAAAAGTATACTTTTGAGCACCTGTGTGCTATATTTTGTGAATTGTCCCTAACTTGCTAATTGTACGAACTTGACATGCTTATGAATGTAAATTATTGTTAATGCTTTCTTGGTTGGTTCTAATTTTGATATATTTCTTCGTTTCTGCTTAAATAAATCTATTTCTTGCACTAGGCACTTTTAGACTAATGGAAGGATTAAGGAGTGGTCGAGGCCGTGGACGAGCGTCTAGACAGGCCCAACCTCAGGGGACAAAAGTTTAATTGCTAATCTGGTGTATAAGAATAGTAAAATCTGCGTGAAGGAAAGAAAATTGCTGGCCGATTTGATAGGCCTAGCGATTAAAGGATATGATGTGATCCTAGGAATGGATTGGTTAGCCCGTTATAATGCCCAACTGAATTGTAGGACGAAAATTGTAGAATTGTGTATTCCAGGGGAGGCAACCCTGAAATTGGATGTGAGGGGTAAGTTAGCCTCATCTGCACTTATTTCGGGAATTCGGGCTAGAAAATTGTTGAATAAGGGAGCTCAAGGATATTTGGCTTTTCTTATTAATACCCTTAGCGATAAGGTGAATCTGGAGGACACACCGGTAGTGAAAGAATTTTCCGATGTTTTTCCTGAAGAATTGGAGTCTTTACCCCCGGAACGGGAAATAGCTTTTAAAATTGATGTAACTCCGGGATCAGCACCTATCTCAAGGACACCATATAGGATGGCTCCAGCTGAGTTGAAAGAGTTGAAGTTACAATTACAGGATTTGTTGGAACGGGGTTTTATACGAGAGAGTGATTCTCCGTGGGGAGCTCCAGTTTTGTTTGTAAAGAAGAAAGATGGGAGTTTGAGGTTATGTATAGATTATCGAGGCTTAAATGATGTTACGATTAAGAATAAATACCCACTACCCCACATTGATGAACTGTTTGACCAACTGCAAGGGGCGGTAGTGTTTTCAAAGTTGGATCTAAGGCAAGGTTACTATCAATTGAGAATTTTGGAGAAGGACATACCTAAGACTGCTTTTAACTCGAGGTATGGGCACTTCGAGTTTGCAGTAATGCCTTTTGGGTTAACCAATGCACCTGCCGCTTTCATGGATTTAATGCATAGGGTTTTTAAGCCTTACTTGGATCAATTTGTGGTGATCTTCATTGATGATATTTTGGTATATTCTAAGAATACGAAGGATCATGAGAAACATTTGAGAATTGTTTTACAAATCTTGAGGGAACATCAGTTATATGCTAAGTTTAGCAAGTGTGAATTCTGGTTAAAAGAAGTGACTTTCCTGGGGCATATAATTTCTCAGGATGGGATTAAAGTGGATCCAGCTAAAGTTGAAGCTGTTTCGAAATGGAAACGACCGGAAAACCCAACGGAAGTTCGGAGTTTTATAGGATTGGCAGGGTATTACCGGAGATTCATCCAGGATTTTTCTAAAATTGCTGGACCTATGACTGAGTTGACCAAGAAGAATGGAAAATTTATTTGGAGTCCTAAGTGTGAAGGAAGTTTTCAGGAGTTGAAAAGACGGTTGACTAGAGCGCCTGTTCTAGCTCTACCTAATGGACAGGATAGTTTTGCGGTTTACATAGATGCTTCTAAGGAAGGTTTGGGATGTGTTTTGATGCAAAATGATAAAGTGATAGCTTATGCATCTAGGAAATTGAAACCGCATGAAGGAAATTATCCGACCCATGATTTGGAGTTAGCGGCTGTGGTCTTTGCTTTGAAGAAATGGAGACACTATTTGTACGGAGTAACATTTGAGGTTTTTACAGATCACAAAAGCCTTAAGTACTTATTTTCTCAGAAGGAGTTGAATTTGAGGCAACGTAGATGGATGGAATTTCTAGAAGATTATGATTGTACGATTAAGTACCACCCTGGAAAGGCCAATGTAGTGGCCGATGCTTTGAGCCGTCAGGTACAAATGGCTGGATTGATGGTTAAGGAATTTCAGTTGTTGGAGGAAGTTAGCTATTGGAATCCTCGATTAGAACCAAGGAAAGTAATTTTGGGGAATATTGTGATAACCTCCACTTTAATGGAACGCATTAAGGAATCTCAGGAAAAGGACCCTGAAGTGCAAAAGTTGGTGGAGAAAGTTAAGATGGGAGACCAGACGGATTTCAATTTGGGATCAGATGGAATATTGAGATTTCGAAATCGGATGGTTGTGCCAAAGGATGAAGGGCTTAGAAAAGAAATTTTAGAAGAGCACACCGATCAAAGTTTACAGTACATCCAGGAGGGAATAAAATGTACCAAGACTTGAAAGGTCTATATTGGTGGGAAAATATGAAGAAAGAAATTGCTCAATTTGTTCAGACATGCTTGGTTTGTCAACAGGTTAAAGCCGAGCATCAAAAACCCTCAGGACTTTTGCAACCTCTAGAAATACCTGAGTGGAAATGGGAGAATATTACCATGGATTTTGTATCAGGCTTACCAAGGACACAGAGAGGCCATGATGCCATTTGGGTAATAGTGGATAGATTGACTAAATCGGCTCATTTTCTACCGATTAACATGAAATACCCGTTAGAAAAGCTGGCCAGGTTGTACTTGGATGAGATCATTAGAATACATGGTATACCTGTGAGTATTGTGTCAGATAGGGATCCAAGATTTGTTTCGAGGTTTTGGCAAAAGATGCAAGAAGTATTGGGGACTAAGTTAAACTTTAGTACCACCTATCATCCTCAGACTGATGGACAATCGGAAAGGACAATTCAGACCCTTGAGGACATGTTAAGGACTTGTGTGCTGGATTTTGGAGAGAGTTGGAGTAAGTTTTTGACTTTAGTGGAATTTGCCTATAACAATAGTTTTCATTCTTCTATTCAAATGGCTCCATACGAAGCACTTTATGGTCGGAAGTGTAGATCCCCAATTTGTTGGGATGAAGTAGGTGAACGAAAAATTTTAGACCCGACTACCGTATCTTGGATTGAGGAGGCTAATGAAAAGGTAAAATTGGTACGACAAAGGATTCAAACCGCTCAGAGCAGACAAAAAAAAAGTTATGCCGACAATTGGAGAAAGGATTTGGAGTTCATTGTTGGAGATGTGGTATTTCTCAAGATTACGCCTTTAAAAGCAAGCTTGATGTCCGGAAAAGGGAAGAAACTACAACCAAGGTTTGTAGGGCCATATAAGATTATTCAACGAATTGGGAATGTAGCCTATAAGCTGGAATTACCACCGAGCTTATCTCGTATTCATAACGTGTTTCATGTGTCCATGCTTAAGAAATATCATCCAGACCCCTCTCATGTTTTGCAACCGGAGAATATTGAGATCGATGAAACCCTGACCTATGAGGAGAGACCGGTAAAACTTTTGGATCGAAAGGTGAAGGAACTAAGGAACAAGCAGATACCACTAGTGAAAGTTCTATGGAAGAACCATGGAGTAGAGGAAGCAACATGGGAAGTTGAAGAGACAATCAGAGAGAAGTATCCAGACTTGTTCATCAACCAAGGTAAATTTCGAGGACGAAATTTTCTTAAGGGGGAGAGGATGTGAGGACTCGTAAAAACTATTATTTTATGCCTAATTTATGGCTTAATAAATTATTTAATTGGATTTTTGCCACGAGAAATATTTTCTAGTCTTATTAGACTTAAATACATGGTAATATAATTTCGTTATATTTTTAAAGTGACTCGTTCTAAAAATTAATTTCCTGGAGTACGTTTAGTAAAAATAGTGAATAGTGCTTGGAGATTTTATCCGCGTAGGAGCACAATAAGCTTGGAATATTGGAGACTTGTACTATGGTCCTAAAATAGGTAATCTTATGAGTAAATACTCAAGTGATAGTTAGTAGTGCAATCGTTATAAGAATTTATTGGAAGTTTCGCGTTATAGCGTTAAAATTGACGGTACGCGTTTTCACACGCGCGACTTTATTTGAGGGACTTTAGACCCTTATTTCGGGACAATTAAGAGTGAATAATACTTACATGAATATAAATGCATTGGAGGTTCAGTGCACTAGTGAACCAAACGCGCGAGAAAATCGAGCCCTAATCGCGCCAAACGCACCCTAATAAGAGTTGACTTTGGAGTGATTGTGCACCACCCATTTAATCTTCTCTTGGAAGCTAATTTTGATCAAACTTCACTCCTCTTCCTCCCTAAGACAGCCGGCCAACATCCCTCTCTCTCTCACTCTCTTGCTTCACAAATTTCTTCACTAAATCAACCCAAAACCTCAACCAATCTTCACCAAACTTGAAGATCATCTAGCATACTACTTGGAGGTTGGATTTAGCTAACAAAAAGGGCTGCATTTTCACGGTTTCTTGGAGCTCTAGAGGGCCGAAAATTTCTGGGTTAAGGCACTAAGGAGGTATAACTTCATCTTGCACTTTAAACTTGGATTATGATGGTAGAAATGCATCTTTAAGCTATTGCATGTGGTTGGGTGGCTTGGTATGGTTGTAAAATGTTCTAGTGGGCTCTTTGTATTCCCACACTTGGGTTGTTGTTGCTGATTTGAGGATCAATGTTGGATTTAATGGTAGTTTAATGGTTATAATGATGGATTTATGGAGTGTTATTGTTGGAAACTCAAGTAGAGGTCATGACCAGAAATTGCCGAATCTGCCCCTGTTTTGTTCAGCCATGATAAGGCCCATTTTTGGTGATTTATTGGCATGAACCTGATGTGTATATGTTATATTATATGTGTAGAAATTTTCGTTGGAAAACATTAACGTTTGGATGGGCAAATGAATTTATTCGTGAACTAGGCAAGCTGGAAAGTTATTTTCGGGTAACCCTGTCCAGCGGTAGCATTTTGACCATAACTCTGTCCTCGGGTGTCGAAATCAAGTGCCGTTGGTGACGTTTGAAACTAGACATTCCTGGCTTTAATTTGAGATAAAATGCATGCTCTGATTCTTTGTGAGTGAGCAGAACCAAATGTTTTAAGGCAGCTGTCCTGTCTCTCGGATTTGCTGGAATGGCTTGTAGAGGCAGCAACTTGAGGCTCAATTTTGAGCTGGTTGCTTGCCGAATTTCAGAACATTTCCTTCTGTGAACTTTTAGTCCCGTGAATTTATTTTCTAACGCCATAAACCATGCCTCATTCCGAGTTAAATTGATTGAGTTGTGACTAAAACAAGAGGACTGCCCTGTTTTGGAAAAACGTAGTATTTGGACTGATTTGGGGCAAAACTTGGGAATGATTTTATTAATTGAAGTTCTTGATGCTCATCACTTACCAAAGGTATCATGGATGTATCTTAGACCTTTATTTCACCAATGAACCATGGTTGGATAGTTTTCTTGGTTAAACGATTTGAAATTGGGAAATGAAAGTCACAAGGCAGATTGCCTTAGAATTTTTCCTGAACTTTGGATGAGTAGTTAACTACCTTCCCGAGGGTATTTTTCCCTGAAATTTGATAGAGAAATACCTTGCATATAGGAGTAAAATACTGCCAATTTTGGCACCAATTCAAGTTCGTTTCGATACCGAATTAAATTGCTAGTGTTGGAGGTTCAAAACTGGAAATTCTTCTTCAGTCTTGAATCTTCCTCAACTTTGAGCTACCGTATCTCGGTACTCGAAACTCCGATTCTTGATCCGCTTGTTTTGTATAAACCTCACTTGTAACTCTAATTGAGTTACAAATTTCAGAGGCCGGTTTGCAACGTGTGAATCGTGCCGAATTTCCAAAGTTGGCCGAAATCCAACTTAATTCTGCCTTGTACGCCGAACCTGTACCTTCAAGCTCATTTTTGAGTACTTTCCACCTAGATTCGTGGAAAGATGTCTTCTAAGAACTTTTAACACTTTCCAAAAGGTTTCCAACGGTATAAAGTTTTCCAGTTTTGGGCTTATATCGAAAGAGATACGAATTTTCAAAGATTTAAGATAAAACTGAAATTTCTCAATTTTCAAGGCAAAGGAGTTTTTCCGAAACTCTTGATTCTCTTAGTATTATTCAAACGTTTTGCCCTCGATTTTCATGATAAAAACCCAAATAATATTGTACATAATAAAAGGGAAGTTGAACCTCGATTTACGTGTAATTGAGGTTCCTTTTTGCGAAATAATCCTTAGATTGTACTAATGTACGATCTTCCTTGACTAGTGGGTTAATTGTGTGATTATCCGCTATTAATTGCCAGGCGCTCAAGAAGGCATTCAAGAGGATCTTACTGTGGACACTTGAACTCCCAGAAAATAATTCTTATTGAATTGCTCGGTGAGTGTCAAGTGTGTGAATCTGTGATACTTGTTTATTTGTGATAATTGTTGGAAGTTTTAAAAATTAAGGACGGGTGCGTACTTTACCGCACTCGTTCTAATTTCAAATGAATGACTGAAATGTATTGAATGAATGAATGAAATGCAATGTTATGTTATGAATGCATATGTCGTTGGAGTGAACCTCCTCGACTTTCAAATGAATGGGGGACGCCCAAACTCATAGGCCGACCTTAGACTCGAGCCAGCAATGGGCTTGGTCGGGGACTTAGGCGTGCCATGAGATATAAATGAGCTTGACCTAATGAGAGGTCTTGCTCGGCATACTCGTGGAGTATCGCCTTATAAATGACTTGTGGGCCCTTGAGGTGTACGGTGGACGGAGGGAAGTAAGTGGTGATCTACGGAAATGGAAATACCGACCCGGTTGACAGGAGGGTCAATGCGGGAAGGTATACGAATGACATCGGCAGAACGAGTGGAACTTAGCTCCTGAGAGCTACAATATCCTTGAATTGTTTCTGATTACTTTTCCTGTTCGAATGATTGATTATTGAAGGGACATGGTTTTATTTATTAAATTTGGGATTGCTATTTGAACAAAGTGCTTGCATGTGTGTTCTTGGCCTCACGAGCGTTTAGCTCACCCTATAGTTTTGTTTTCCTTAACAGGACCGAATCTTGGAGAAGTATGGGGAAACCATTCGTTACACTTTTGTTAAGACTCCTGCTATATTTTGACTAGGCCCTGGTTTGGATTGTACTTTTGGAAATTGTAAATTTGAAAGTTTGGGCCCTGACGGGTATGTTGAATTTAAGTTGTTTTATGATTACCGATGTATTGGTTACATGTTAAGTGACTTGATAAACTTGAACGCTTCCGCATTATTGTATTCATGTTGTTCTCTTCGAAGTGTTTAGTCCGGTTTTAAATTGAATGGATTTGCTTGAGTCCTGGCGAGAGCTGGGCAGGCGTCCGCAGATACCCTTTGGTCCGCCTTAGGGAGATGTGGGGCGTCACAAAAGGTCTTGCTATTTGTCCATAGCCTTTAATAAACCTGCGATAATAACCTGTCAAACCCAAAAATCCCTCAACTCCTTGATAGTAACAGGTGTAGGCCATTGTTGTATGTATGCAATTTTCTGAGGATCTGCACTAACCCCTTCTGCTAAAATTAAATGCCCCAAGTACTCAATCTAGTCAACAACAAAGGAGCACTTGCTCTTCTTCACCTTGAGTTGGTGTTTGAGTAATTTATCAAACACCCTTTTCAAATGTTGTAGGTGCTCATCCCAGGACTTGCTATTTATTAAGATGTCATCAAAGAAGACCAGTAAAAACTTTCTCAAAAAAGGTCTGACTATGTCATTCATTAAACTCTGGAATGTCGATGGTGCATTGGTTAGGCCAAATGGCATAACCATAAACTCATAGTATCCATCATGAGTTCGAAATGCATTTTTAGCAATATCATCAGAATGCATTCTGATTTGATGATACCCTAACCTCAGATCCAACTTAGTAAAAATGACAGCTCCAAAAAATTCATCAAAGAGCTCTTCAACCAATGGTATAGGGAATTTGTCCTTTACCGTAGCCTTGTTAAGCTCTCTGTAATCCACACACATTCACCAAATACCATCCTTTGTTTTGACCAAGACAACAGGGAATGAAAAAGGGTTATTACTGGGTCTAATAATGCCATTATTCAATATTTCAGTCACCAAACTTTCAATTTCACCTTTTTGAATTGCAAGGTATCTGTAGGGTCTAACATTTATGGGTTGTACACCCTCCTTAAGATAAATCCTATGATCATGCATTCTAGCAGGAGGTAATTCCATTGGCTTGTCAAACACCTCACTGTATTTCAACAAAAGTAACTCAAGTTGGTGTTTGTAAGTATTTACCTTCACATCAGGGTCCATGGTGGCACAGGTGCTATCAATACATAGGGCGCAATTTGCTGTTAATTCTCTGCAGTCACTCTCTGCAGCCACTAAACATAGTTGAGCTGATTCAATTTGTTTAGGTTTGTTCAAGAGTTTCTGCATCTGCTTCTTTGAAACTACCTGAACTGATGGTTGCTTGGATCCCCTTAATACCACCTTCTTGCCTTTTTGCACAAACTCCATCCTCAATTCTACAAAATTCCACTTAACATATCCTAGAGTAGATAACCACTGCATTCCCAATACTACTTCACAACCACCTACAGGTAGAACCAACACATCTCCTTAGAATTCTTGCCCCTGCATTTTCCATTGGAACCCTGGGCATAGGGTGGTTGTAGTGAGGGAATTCCCATAAGCCACTACTACCCTAACAGGAGCAACTTGCACTGTTCTCAGGCCAAATTTCCTTACCACATTGGGGTATAGGAAATTCTGAGAACTCCCACAATCTATAAGAATACTGAAAACCCTTCTGTCGATTTGATCATATATTCTCATAGTTCTGAAATTGGGAACCATTAAGCTATACATGGCATTTGTAGAGATTTGGGCTAAGTTGCTTTCTATCAACACTGCCTGCTCATCATCCTTAAGGAATTCTGATTCCTGTTCTTCAAGCCCTTCTTCAATACACTCATTCATGTATAGTTGCCTTCTCTTACACTGATGGCCAGGGCTATACCTTTCATTACACCAATAACATGGCCTCTTGGCCCTCTTTTCATCCATCTCTGCAGTACTCAAGAATTTAGAATTTCGTCTCTGCCCCTTCAAATCATTCACTCCTCTTTCCCCAGGTTTGGGCAAGAGAGGGACATTGTTAGAGCTATTATGCCTTGGATAATTGACACAGGAGCCAGCATTTGAGGGATAAGAACTAAGCACTCGCGATGGTCCAGGGTACTTACTTTGCTTCCAAGCATTCAGAATCTTAGCCTCCTCAATTTTTGCTAGACCAACAGCATGCTGTAGATCACGGGGCATGAACATCCTCACAGCTAGCTGAATTTCTTCCTTCAGCCCCCTTATGAAGCAGCTTACTGCATATTGCTCAGGGAGGTCCACTCTGTTCAACAGTTCTTCAAATGAGTCTTGGTACTCCTTCACAGTTCTGCTCAGTTTCAAGCTTTTCAAATCCCCCATAGGAAGGTAGTCCCCAAATCTTGACCCCAAGGCTCTCACATACTCTTCCCATGAAGGTGGATCTCTAGAGATCCTAGCCTTCATGAAAACTTGATGCCATTAGAGAGCCTTGCCCTCCAAATGCATAGCAGCAATCCTGACTTTGGCTTCTGATGGTGTCTCATCTATATCAAAAAACTAATCACATTTGTATAACCAGTTCTTGAAGTCTAAGCCTCCAAATTTGGGAAACTCTATGCGAGAAAATCTGGTTGGAGCCTGATAGCTGCCCCCACGACTTCCTTGATGATCATTCTCAGAAGCGTGTGGTGACTCTTGCTGTCCTTGACTCCTCTGGCTACAAACTTCCAACACCAAATTCTTGATTGCTTCCAATTCCCACTCAAATTGTTCCCTCTGTTCCGTCAGCAGATTTCTGACAGTTTCTTCGAACTTCCTATTCTCTTGGCCTCTAGTGCCTTCTGCCATTTCTTACTGGATTTTTCAACTGATTTGGGATGAACCAGGCTCTGATACCATTGATATAGAAGACAGAAAGAGACCAAACTCCTTACCAGAAGGGATGAAGATGGAGAACACCCCTTGATGATGAAGGAGGAAATGTTATTGATAACAAGATAGGGAGAACAGATTTATGATGAAAATGAAATTGTTCAGACCCAGATGATCTTCCTCTTTCCACCACTGGCCTTTATGCATGCAAAGTCGGTGATAGGAGAGTTAGTTACAACTAACTCTACCGCCTTTCCATATCTATGCTATGCACGTGACTAATATATAACCGACTTCCTACTTGTGCACTACATTCATTATTTCTGTTGGTGCTTGCCCAAATGCAAACAAGAAAAGCAAATACAAAAATACAAAGTCTGATTATTACAAAAATATAAAGGCTGATTATGTGTGCATGTATCAGTAACCCAAGTTGTAATTTTTTAGTGGTTAAATGGTTGGCTAGCACATTTTATTGATTTTTTGAAAAGGAAAGTGGTCCTAGTTTGTGAATTTCTTGCTTTATTGTATTACAAAATGATGACAAATAAAAACATTTGAAAAAGTTAGTGGTCCCGATTGTGAATAAAGATTTATTTGCTATCCCTTTTAATATGTACCAAAGTTGCCTATTTTGTGATCAATTTCATTATGATGAGGTATTGGCGGGGATGGTGATAAAAAAAATATATGTTGGGGGTGTGGTAGAGCCCATATACCAATGTGAAGCTCAGAATATAAACATATCTATGGTCAAAAAAATTGCCACTATGCATAGATGTGTAGAATCAATGACATTGCATTATGCTATACCAAAAGATAGAGATTGTAGTCAATGGCGGAGCCAAGACCCCAGAGTAATTGGGTTAAACTTTAATATAATAAAAATTTTATAAAATAAAAACTATAATATAAAATGAACAAAAAAATGCAAAACTATAATATCACATACATATTATAATCGTCCTCTACCAGTACTCACCTTCTGAAAATGTTGCAAAATCAACTCATTGTCAATTTTGTTAAATACATCTTTTCAATATAAGTAACCAAACAATCATTCATCCATCAATCCCTTATACGATTACACAATCAATTTTTAACAATTTTCATTGCTAAAAAGTTCCTCTTCATCAATCCTCATACTTTTCAATATTATAAAGTAAGTGCTAATTTTATAAGCAAATAAACTAATGAATATACAATATCCCTTTTAGTCTTAACTAATTGAACTTCAAGACTAGCAATTCCTTTCAATTTTGCAAATTCATTGCTAGAGCATATATCAAGGATATAAATATCACGCTGATTGTCAAGAGTCATTAGATCAGCTGAAGAAAATTCAGATGGATAGAGTTCTGCAAAATGAATCAACTTTTTCTTATCAAAAGAAGAGAAACCATCATCTAGAACAAGCCTTTCCATACAAATTAGCAATTCAACATTTGCCTCTGTAAAACGATCATTCAACTCTGGAAGTAGAATGTCAATCACACTACAAAATAAATCTACTTAATAGTGGTGTAAGTGGGTGACACTTGGACCTTTGCACCTTGACCTTCCTTTGAGAACATATGTGTACGCGATAAAATTTTTTTCAAGTCTGTAAAACGACAAGAAAAAGAAATACACGACAAATATATGATATATAAATTTAGAAAAATATGTAGGTACAATCTCTGGGGTTTTCTCGAACTTGTGGAGAGTTTCCCTCGATTCTTCTCCTCGAACACCAATCCAAGGGCTTCGCAGCTTGTTCTTGGATCCACCACCGATTCTTTCAAATCTTGATATGGAAGATTTGAAGAACTGGAAAATATTTGAAGGCTCAAGCCTTGATATGCGGAAGACTTGAGGAGCTTAGAGACCCAGACCTTAGTAGTTTGGAACTTCACCACTTGAGTGTATGAGATGCCTCCTGGTGTGTGCCTCTGTATCTGTGTGTCTTTGATTTGGTTGAGAGACCTCTATTTATAGCTGTAGCAAGGGGTAGATGTTGAAGACTTGTGTACCACTTTACTTGCAAGACGTGCAGTCATATTAGGACTGTGCCAGTTAAATATTATCTCTTCATTTTATATTTATCAATAAAGAGATAGATAATTTCCCGATTGGCCAAGCCTGTGGGGACGAGTGACGTGGCGCCGTCTGATTGGACAGACCATTGCAGTATATAAGAGATATATATGGATCAAACGACTCTAAATATTATCTCTTTAATAAGAAATAAATATTTAAATGTCTATCCAGTAGACATATGATATGATATGATTTGGTTGGTGGAGATATCCCTACAATTTGAATAAATTTGGAACACCTCACCTTGACACGTGGAAAAATATAATTGGCCATTTAATAACCAAACTTTCCAAGTGTACATGACATGTGGCAATACCCGATTGGATAGAAATAAGCCACAAAAATAATTTATAGACCAATGGTAATTTTAAGAATTAATTAAAATTCCATTGTCTACAAATGCCCCCTCGAAACTCGTTCGTGAATAAAATTAAAGCAGGATTTGAGTGAATGAGTTTCGACAATTTTTTTTCAACTTAATTCGATTGTCCTAGGAGCAGGACAACATTAATCTCCAATTCAAATCCTTTAATATACGAAGCTCCTAGTCATGGTCCTTAATTGATAACATGGAATGAGGATTGCATGCACTTAAGGCTTTCAATTTCCCGAGGCCGGATTATCTTACGTAGTATTTGCATTCCAAGATGATTAGGAAGGTCCTGTAAGTCCCACAAGTCCCGAGGCCAGATTCCAAGTAGTATGTGAATACCAAGCAGCACCTGAAGATGGTTAGGAACTTGTGAAGCATGTATAGTCAAATTGGAAAGTCCCGAGACCAGATTCCATGTAGTATTTGCATTCCAAGTAGGATTCAATGTTGATAATTATGAGAAAGTCCCGCGGCCAGATATGTGGAATTCTTTTTGTCAGTCCATCACACGCACAAGACTTCATGTCCTTTATGAATTCAATCAAATTCAACCTCTGCGGGCTTGGGGAAATATTTCGGTGATGACTCATACGGGTAAGAGTGGCAATTCCGATTGTAAAAGAAGATCAACTCCTCCAATCCTGCTAACTAAATTCCCGTGGGACAGGAGATCTACTTGGACTCAGATTAGAACATTATTCCAACCCAAACTCTCCTTGAATGTGCGGCGCTCCTTTATTATAAATATCTCAGATCGAGGCGTCAATTTGTCTACACTCAAAACCAGGGCCAACTCTCTCCGTTTGTTTCTTTTTTCTTTCGTGCTGATATTGTCAAGTTGCTGGTGCTTGTCTTTGCAAACTGTTCCCGTGTCACCTTTAAATTGCTACGCCGTCGGTTGTGGGCCTTTGCGAAACTCAGCTACTGCTGTTGCTGCGATTTGAAGGTAATTATCCTGAACCCGTTGTTCATAGATGTTTACATATTAATGGTCTGCGTGCTTAGTTTGATCCTCCTTACCACCTTGAGTGCGGCTGATACTCGGAAATTACATGCACCTTGTCACACCTAATATGACTAATAGCTCGGGTTTGTGAGCCTGTTGTGTTCTATAGGACAGTACAGTTTTGTAACGCGATTCTGATGCAAGCCCGGTCTTCAATGTCATATTTGGCTCACTTATTTTCCGTCAATGAATATTACTCACTAATGCCCTTGACTTCAATCACAGTAGGCTAGCCCTCTTGTAACAGCTATCGACGAGTTCGGGAATCGAATTTAGGATCTTGGCAACAGATAACCACTTAGGTAAACGGGTTACCAAAAGTTTGTAAGAAAAAAATTTTTCCCTTTTTTTTTTTTTTTTTGCTAATCTATTAGGATAATACAAATTTGATATTTGAGCCTCTCCTTTTTTTTCCATCTATGAGGGTAATACCAAATATGGTATTTGAGCAACTTTTTTTTTTTTTCACCAGCCCATGCCAATATCCCAACTTTACCAACTTGCTCCCTTGTAGACAACCCACCTCGTGCCTGAAAAGGAGCTTGGAACCATTTCGGAGATTTGAAGAAAGCAACCAATTAGGTAATTTAATTACCAAAGTCTTGTAAGGATTTCCTTTCGTCACCTAATATTTTCTCTTACACTATTTCAGCAAGCATGCAAATCAAGGACTACGCCGTGCCAGTGCCGCATATTTCACTGACGGATGAACGGGGAAGAACTCAATCAAAGAGCTTGTCACTACATGTTTACAAACCAGCAATCGGCCCGCTTGCTGAATCCTTCATTCCCCTTGAAGGATGCTTTCATCTCGAAGATTGGACTAGCAAGTGGACCAAGGAAGTGGTGGCACCGTCGACTTTCTCCACTACATCGAGGGAAGATGAAGTGGTCGTATTAAACTCGTCACTTCACAATGGAGATCCAGAAATAGCCAAATTCACGCTTCCGTTCGTGGGCTTCAATGTTGACAAAACTACATGGAAAACCCCTTCGTCATTCTTCGGTGAGGCGTGCTTCACCTCCCATTATTGGGAGTGGGTTGAGGACATGCTTGGAAGGTATAAAGACATACTCACACGCGCTGGCATATTTGAAGCCGTCTACGCGTCGAGATACTCCTACGACCGCTGTGAAAATATCTTGCGAGCCTTCTTCAAATATTGGTGTCCCTTGACGAACACACTTCATACGCCCGTTGGGGAGTTGTCCATCACACTTTGGGACCTTTATCGACTTGGTGGCCTTTCAATCGATGGCACGTTTTTCGATGAAGTCGTTCCTTCGGCGCGGGAGCTCCTCACTCGTGACAAAGAAGGGAAACCACTTCTCCCTGAGAGTTGCAGGCATCTTTTTTCGGCTTACTACCACCTCTGGACGAATGACCAAGGGGTATGGATGAAGGACTGGATTCGCTTCTGGTTCAAAGGAGAGGCTAGGTATAGGGCTCCTCCGAGTAGAGTGAATAGAAGGAAGACCACATCTAAACCAAAAATGACTTACAACCCTTCTGGAAGCGTGGAGCCTTACGACCTTGCCGATACGAATGACTTCAATGTCCCTTTTGACACCCTGGGTATCCCAGGGTCTCTAAGAAAGGAGACCTATATTGCGGCATTCATAGCGTGTTGGATCTGCAAGTTCCTTTTGCCAAGCAAAAAGGTCGACCGTATTCGCCCAAGTGTTTTCAAGGTTGCATGCTTAATGGCTACAGGAAAAAAATTTTGTCTTGCAATTCCCGTCCTTGCGAGCATATATCATGGGTTGAGGGAGATCGTCCACGCCCCTAACCTTGGAGAATGTGAGGTAACTTTTCCAATCCATTACGTCTATGCTTGGATTGGCCAATACTTCGATGTATACTACGAAAATCATCAAGTGAGTAGCCACCACGCGCGCATGACAAGATTTAGTGGTGAGAAGATGGCAATATTTTATGGCCAATTGGAAGCTGAGGAAATCTTCAAAGAAACGAATCCTTTGATGCTTCCTAAATTGTGCTGGACTGAGAATGAAGAAAAGGCGTTGATCGATGCCGGATCCTTATCATCAAGACTCATGAGCTACTTCATTAGTCAACGCTCTTGCCATTTAACTCTACGTAAGGATAATACTTTCATTACTGAAAAATATAATCCTTGCAGGTTCAGCAGTTAATTCGGTTTTTGTCAGGACATCCCCAACAACTTGAAAGAGATCACTCACACTTATACCTTAGGTGAAGCTATTCAACTATGGGATTCCTCAGTTCGCACTCAGACGCGATCTCGGATGACTATACCCATGCACAGGAAGTATCCATTGATCACCAAAGACTATGATGCCTGGTGGTCGACTCGGTCAAATAGTGTCTCTTCAACTCCCTTAAAATTTACCGTTAAGATCCCTCAGCAATCATCGAAGAAGAGCAAGATTACCTCCGCCAACGAGTCAGTGCATCCTAATGGAGTTATAGAGATTGTAACGGGTCTTACCTCATCTACCTTGCGGAAGAACAAAACCATTAGTAGCTCCTTGGAAAATATTGTTACAAGAAATAAGTCTTCCAAGGACTCTCGACAGGCCATCAAAGAGGCGCAACCAGTGATTCCAGCAAAGAAGATGCCGCCCATGGTTTCAAAATCTTTATCAGTGACTCACACAGAAGAAGATGTCGAAATTGAAATGATGGACGATCGTGGTTCTCTCGAGGCTATAGGACAAGAAGGGACTCAAGCTCAGGGTATCGAATCTACCCAGAGAGGAACCCATTCGTTGGCAAGCGGCAGTAGTAGCCAAGACCGTCATTGGAACCGATCGAAGAAGAGGACATCTTCTGATTTGGAGGAAATTTCCTTTTCACCACCGTCGGTTGGAGTGTCGCCACTTAAGGTAATCATATTTTCCTTTTCTTTTTTTTTAAAAAAAAAAGACCCTCAAAACATTTTTTTTTTCAGCCCCCACTTCTTGAATTCCACCAAGAAGATGTTGATACCAATTCACCACTTGAACTTGAGACTGATGCTATAATTTCAAACAAGAAAGGTGACGAAGTCGTTATCAGCATCCCAAAGCAACTTGCCCCCAGTGGAGGCGCTTTGTCAAAGAAGGAGCTGTCTAATTTGCACGAAATCCGGAAAAAACCTAAGGTAGCATTGGTTTCAGAATTTCATGGTCAAAAATTGATCCAGGCGCATCGAAGGAAGTACTTGCAGAGTTTGTTGATGGATTTTCGCGGACAGATTCTTGACACTCCAACTGAACAGATCTCTTCTTTAAAAGAGTGTGCAGAGGAAATCATTGCGGAAATCACAAGAACGGATTCTACCAATGGTCTCCCTTTAAAAGATCACTTGATGGAATTGTTTGCCAAGGCGGAGGCATATGATGTTCTGGCATCCTCATCGTGGGAAAGGATGAGCAAAGAAACACATGCAGAACTCCTTTCCAACGCGACCGTCCAACTCGAGAAAGTTAAGGCAAAGGAAGAAGGACTAACTTGTCACTTGCAAAGTCTTGAAGAAAAGTTGCAGTCCATTGAAGACAGGAAGAAGGTTCTGCAACAGGAACTCATCAGTTTGGAGAAACAAGGCTTGGAAATCAGTTCGACTATCGATCAAAAGCATGAGACCTTCAAGGAGATCCAGGCTGAAATAACCCAAGCGCATGATGAGTTATCTTCCATTGAAAATACTAGCATCATGACTGATGACGCAATGAAGGAATTTGAAGACATGAAATCTGCACTTGAATCATATAAAGTAGCTGTAGTGGAATGCAAATTTGATATTTAGACTTTCCACCATGTTCTTCTTTTCCTTGAATTATTTTATCACTCATTTCTTCCATGTAATGAGTTTTTCTTTTGAATAATAAAATGCTTTTTATTTCTTATCTCTTGTTGTTTTTTTTTTTAAGAGAAAAGAACTTTTAAATTTAGCATTTTATCTCAAAGAAAAAGAGAGGTTTTTTTTTTTTGCAAGGAACAAGGATTTGATTTGGAGTGGTGTAACTGAACTTAGAAGTTGCCCTCTAAGCTGCCTACGTATCCCAACAAGGGAATCAAGTCACACGTAGTTCCTGCCGTTCACATTTTAACCTCATGCGGGCCAGGAGTATCTATTTGTTTACCACCTTAGATTTGGTGGAGTGTTTCAGCAGTTTTACCACATACTACACCATTGGTGGTTGCCATCCACAGTTTTAGCTCATGCGGGTCAGGAGCATCGCGCGGTTCCGATTATGCATAGTACCTTTTTAGGTACTTGCCATTGATGGGGCCAACCATTAATCCATCTTCAGCAACCAACTTGTATGAGCCATTTGTATATACTTCTCGAACGACATATGGACCATCCCACTTAGGAGTAAACGTTCTTTGTCCCCCATGAGTGAGAATGATTGGTCTCCGAACGGCGAGCACTAACTCTCCAATTTGAAAAGAGCGGGGTCGAACGTGCTTAATGAATGCCTTTGAAAGGCGAGCCTGATAACACTCAATCCGTTGCTGAGCTTCCAATCTCTTTTCGTCGAGTGCTTCTAATTCCTCAAGGCGAAGACGAACATTATCTTCTCCACTGAGCCTTTCTTGAATTGCAATTCTTAACGAAGGTATTTGACACTCAAGTGGAAGAACAGCTTCAACACCGTAAACAAGCGCATATGGGGTTGCTTGTGTGGGAGTTCGAAAAGTGGTTCGGTATGCCCAAAGCGCTTCTCCAATCCGAAGATGCCAATCCCTTTTCGATTTATCCACGATTTTCTTCAACAGATTACATAAGGTCTTGTTGAATGCTTCAGCGAGTCCATTTGCGGCAGCGTAGTACCTGGACGAATTGTATTGTTTGAAATGAAACTTTTCGCAAAGTTTGTTCATTGCTACATTGCAAAAAGGTTTACCATTATCGGTGATGATATAACGCGGGACCCCATATCGATAAATGACGTGCGAGCGGATAAAATCTACTACATTCTCCTTTTTGACCTCTCTTAGAGGAACCGCCTCGGCCCACTTTGAGAAATAATCCGTCGCTGCCAAAATAAAAATGTGTCCTCCGGAAGATTTTGGAAGCGGTCCAACTATATCCAAATCCCAAGCATCGAACGGCCAAGCAGCTACAGTTGGATGCAATGGTTCAGGAGGTTGACGGATGAAATTGCCATGGAATTGACAAGCTTGACATCTTCTAGCAAAATCGATACAGTCCTTCACCATTGTTGGCCAGTAGTATCCCATTCTTTTAATGCGAAAGTGTAATTTCGGGCCAGATTGGTGAGCACCACATATCCCAGAGTGAGCCTCTTCCATTGCTTGCATTGCCTCATCTTCCCCAAGACATCGTAGAAACACCCCATCGAATGATTTTCGGTAAAGCGTCCTTTTGTAGTAAATGAAACGTGGCGCTCGACGACGTATATCAACCCTTTTCTTGGGATCTTCTGGTAACTTCCCATGATTAAGGTAATCTATTATGAGATGACGCCAATCCTCCTTTTCGATCTCACGGACAAAAATATGATAAGTATTTTCTTCTTCAGCATCATTATCTTCATCAAACATCGGAGGTATTACCCAATTTTGACATATTGAAATCTGATTTCGATGAGAAGGTAGAGTGATCATGGACGCCACCCTTGCCAAAGAATCAGCTTGTTGGTTGAAATTTCTAGGGATATGTTCTATAGTGACATCGCCCAGATATCCCATGAGTTGTCTTACATACTTATAATATGGGATCAATTCGGGTTTCTTGACATCATAAATACCAAGAAGTTGATTTACCACCAATTTTGAATCACCGTAGACTCTAAGATGCAACTGCTTCATGTCTACAGCCGTTTCAAGACCGAGAATCAACGCCTGATATTCAGCCACATTGTTGGAACACCGGCGTGTTAAAGTGAAAGAGTATGGCAATATATCTGCTTCAGGAGTATAAAAGACAACTCCCGCGCCAGCTCCATCACGGTGAGCGGCTCCATCGAAATACATTGACCACGACGATTCGACCATAAACACTTCTTCATCGGAAAGTTCATCAGTCAACTCCCACTCGGTAGGTAGGGGATGATCGGCTAAAAAGTCTGCCAATATTTGTCCTTTGACAGCCTTCGCAGGTACGTAAATAATTTCAAACTGTTGAAACTGGAGGTACCATTTGGCGAGTCGATCAGACAGTACAGGTTTTGCCATGACATATTTAATGGGATTAGACTTAGAGATGAGTCGAATAGTGTGTGCTTGAAAGTAATGTTTCAACTTCTGAATGACAAATATAAGTGCCAAACACAACTTCTCGATGGGTGAGTAGTTCAACTCATTAGATGTCATCATCCGGCTCAAGTAATACAGTGCATTCTCCTTACCTTCATCGTTTTCTTGAGCAAGTAAGGCCCCAACCGACCGTTCTTGAGCGGAAATATAGAGAATCAATGGTTTTCCTGGAATGGGCGCAGCCAGCACTGGGGGATTCATGAGATACGCCTTGATGCTTGTAAAAGCATTCCTACACGATTCATCCCACTCGAAGGGTACCCCTTTCTTCATCAGTCTACTAAAGGGTTGGCATCGCCCGGCCAAATTAGAGATAAACCTCCGAATATATGCCAACTTCCCTTGAAGGCTCTTCAATTCATGAATATTTTGCGGTTCAGGCATGTTCACAATGGCATCAATTTTAGATCGATCGACTTCTATTCCCCGTTGATGAACGATGAAACCAAGAAACTTGCCAGAAGTGACTCCGAATGCGCATTTCAAAGGGTTCATCTTTAATTGGTATCTCCGAAGGCGTTGGAAAACTTTTCGAAGGTCTTGAATATGATCCTCTCGCTTCTTTGATTTCACCACAAGGTCATCAACGTAGCACTCCACATTTCTATGGAGCATATCATCAAATATTCTTTGCATTGCCCTTTGATATGTCGCTCCAGCATTTTTTAAGCCAAACGGCATTACTTTATAGCAATAAATTCCCTTGGGGGTGCGGAAGGCAGTTAGCTCCTCATCCTCGGGCGCCATGCGTATTTGATTGTAGCCAGACGATCCACCGAGAAAAGATAGTGCTTCATGCCCGGTTGTAGCATCTACCGTCAATTCTGTGATGGGGAGAGAAAAATCATCTTTGGGGCAAGCCTCGTTTAAGTCTCGAAAGTCAACACAAACTCGAATTTGCCCATTCTTTTTCCTTACAGGGACGATGCTTGAAATCCATGTTGGATATTTTACTTCTCGTATGAATCCGGTTTCAATCAATCGATTTATCTCATTTTCTATCAGAGGAATCAATTCGGGCCGAAAGCGCCTTTGCGTTTGCTTGACAGGTTTTGTTCCTCGCTTGACGGACAAATTATGAACGGCGACCCTTGGATCCAAACCAGACATTTCTGAGTAATTCCAGGCAAAGACGTCCCTGAACTCGAGCAGCAAATCAACATACTCTTTTTCTTCTTCAGGAGTCATACAAGAGCTTATGTAAATTGGGCGAGGATCGTCGCTTGTGCCAAGGTTAATCTCTTTTAGCTCATCGACCGTATTTTTTACCCCTTGTTCAAGTTCAGGGGGAGCGTCATCTGCATCTTCTTCTTCTTCTTCGGGATCACTGATCGTAATATGGTGACAGGAAGCCGTACTTTCTTGACCCTGTTCTTCAAAAATGGTTTCAATTCTTACATTGAATAAGTCTCCATAGTGCATGAAGAAATTGGAGACTCGCTTTCTTGGTCTGTTCTTCTTTATTGGAGTAAGACTTTCTTCCCTGGCAACTTGGTACTCTTGTTTCTTACTGCCTAATCTCTCATAGACGGGCGACTTCAGATTTTTCGGCTGCGGGCCAAGTCTGTCAAACACAGAAGTACGTTTTGACTTATTTCCCAATCGGTCGAACACAGATCTCTTTCGGCTTGTGACCTCCATTTCTTCGTTCACATAGTTACAACTCGCTCTTTTGATCATTATACGAACAGGAGAGGGCGGTTGATAACCAAGACCCATCGATGAACTTTCAACATTATAGCCCCTTTCTTTCAACATTTTCTGCGTAGGTGTCAATCCGTGAGTTTTCTCGCCAGTTACCTCAGGAGGGAGTTTGCCCAATGTATTCTTCTCATTTGGGTTATAACCCGCCTTAGCAAGAAGTCTATAGGCGTTTGGATCAAAACCTTCTTGAGTCCGATTAGTTGGTAGCGAGTAATGTTCCACTGCCGGTTCTTCTTTGGGACGGACAAACCCTTGCAAGCTCACCTTCTCAATTTTGACAGGCTCTATCTTGGTGAGCGGAACATTTAATGTGTCATTTCTGATAAAAGAAGACTGACCTTCTTCTCTCTTTGATCTTGGAGTATACCGCAAAATGGGTACTTTGGAATCTTGACTTTCTTCCCTTACAGATTCATTTCTTTTTGCTTCTTTGTGAAGATAAAATTTGGCGTCGGCAAAGTGAGTTTCGGCTTCCGTGAACGGTTTGTCGTCCGCAGTGACTTTTTTAACAATACCGTCTCGACAATACTTGAAGCATTGATGCAGAGTAGATGGTATAATTTCATTCTCGTGAATCCAGGGTCTTCCCAAGAGCATGTTATAAGAGGTTTTGGCTTCAATGATATGAAATAACGCACTTGAAGACAGCTCACCAACGAGCAATTCAAGCCTTATGAGGCCAATTGCTCTTTGCCCCCCTTGGTTAAATTCTTGGATCATGAGGCGGCTCTGGGAGAGTTCATCACTTGAGATTCCTAACTCCTTCATAGCACGTACGGACATGATATTGACGGCAGATCCCCCATCAATGAGTATCCGATTCATCTTTTGTTCTCGAACATATGCACTAACAAACAAAGGTCGATTGTGGGTTTTGAACTCAACAGTTAAATCGTCATCATCAAAAATGATGGTCGTTACACAATCCACCGGTGGTTTTTCATCGACTTTGAGTTTTTTTCTCAAATTCAGTGCCAATTTGTGTGACTTGAGGATTTTCAGCTTTGACGACATTACAAGAAGTGAAATTATCAGTATCGTCACTTAAATACCCCTTGGGTATAAATTCTCTCAAAGTCACGGGCTGTCGAACCTCTTGAAGAAGCTGAAAATCTGACGAAATTGGTGTTGTGGCGACTCCCTTTTGTTTCTTTGTCGCATTTCGTCGTTTCATCGTCACTTTCGGCTTTGTCGAATGAATGCTTTTCGAAAAGATGTACTTCTTTATTTTTGGCTTGCAAGTCCTCTTTCGAGTGACTAAAGTCCATCCTTCGTTGTCATCTTCAATAACATTTTCAATTGATGATTTTTCAAACTCCGTTTGTACAGACAGAGCACTGCTTGATGTGGGTAGAACTTCTATCGGGCAACACACAGATCCAAACATTATTGTTGTTTGGTTTGCCGATGCTTTATCCTCCTCAAGAAGGATTTTTCCTTGGCGGGCTAATTCCATAATTTTGTCCTTAAAGACAAAGCATTTAGTGAGAGGGTGACCAATCAAGCGGTGATAACAGCAATAATTCGGATCATTGACTTGACCGGCTTCCTCCGGACGCTTCATGTCGGGAAGTTCAAGGAGCTTCTCCTTGAAAAGATCATCAAACATTCCTTGTAAGTCGGACTCAAGGAAAGGGTACTCCCTTTCTTGCATCTTTTTTAAAGTGGGTCTTCTTACTGATCTATTCTGGGAGGAATCTAATTTCTCAGTGATCTTTCGACTCACTTTGGTAGCAATTTTCATGGGAGCTGTGTTTATTGCCATGGACTCCTTATTATTGAATCTTGAAGGAGGCTTGCCCCCTTTTCTATTTTCTTGTCTTTCATTGTTTTGCCGAGGTGGCTGTACTCGCGGAATTTGAATAGGAAGCCCATCAGTTGCATTGGCCGTGATGCTTAACTCCATGTCATGAGCACGAGTAGCTAATTCTTCAAATGTGTTTGGGCGTATACCCTGCAAAATGTAACTTAGGCTCCAATGCATTCCTCGAATGCACATTTCTATGGCAGAGGGTTCAGATAGCCTGTCCTTGCAGTTGAGACTCAGACTTCTCCACCTATCAATGTAGTTGACCACAGGTTCATCCTTCTATTGACGAGTGTTAGTCAACTCCAGCATACTGACGGTTCTTCTAGTGCTGTAGAAGCGATTCAAGAACTCTTGTTCCAACTGTTCCCAACTGTCGATGGACCCCGGAGTATGATCAGTGTACCAATCAAACGCGTTGCCCTTCAAGGATCGGACGAACTGTTTGACTAGCAGGTCACCATAGGTTCCAGCGTTATTGCAGGTTTCGACAAAATGGGCCACATGTTGTTTTGGACTGCCTTTCCCATCGAACTGTTGAAACTTAGGCGGTTGATATCCAGCAGGCATTGCTAGATTGTGAATTCTAGCAGTGTAAGGTTTGGAGTAGGTAAAACTCGATCTTGAACTACCCCCATTTTTGTCTTTGATCACGCCTTCAACAAGTTCCTTCAACTGTTCTACGGGGATAGTTCCCTCGGCGGTCACGTGTACTTCCTTCACCTTGTCTTTACCTTTAGATGAGAGATTTTCACGCTCTTGGTTCTCCTTAGAATTCATATGGCTTCCTTCAGGAGCGTGGTCCTTTTGGGTGAGCAGTTGAGCGATAAGAGCATCTTGGTCCTTGATGTGTTTCATCATCGTCTCCATCATCTTAGACAAGTTCGAAACTTGTTCTTCAAGATTTAAAGCATTTGTCATCATAGCAGGCATTGCAGTAGAAGAAGCAGCAGAATCTTCCATAGAAAATTTTGATTGAAGGGTTTCATGTGAAGAAGCTGATCCCGTGCTTGATGAATCATCATCATGCTCAGAAAATTTGGGTTCGGATCCAAATTCGAGCATGGCGAGAGCCTTCTCAATTGAGGCAGGAACGTCTTGGATCCCCATCGTGGAAGAATAGCTCATTGGTGGTATTGAACCGAAGACGGGAGTTGGCGCCGATGAAGCTTCCATGCTGCTTTGGGTGGAGGCTCTCGTCATACTCCTTGTCATGGGACCAATAGCGCGGGTGTTGGTGGCAACATGTGCAGCTTCCTGAACAGGCTTAGCATCAGTAGCCTTGGAACGTGCAATCATGATTTTGTTACTCTTTGGTACCATTGATGTTGTATGTAGTTGAATATTCGAAGAGAAGAGATGGAAGGCAGAGATGGTCCCACCGGGCGTGCCAAAAATTTGTACGCGATAAAAATTTCAGGTCTGCAAAACGACAAGAAAAAGAAATACACGACAAACATGTACTATATAAACTTAGAAAAATATGTAGGTACAATCTCTGGAAGTTTCTCGAACTTATGGAGAGCTTCCTTCGATTCTTCTCCTCGAACACTAATCCAAGGGCTTCGCAGCTTGTTCTTGGATCAACCACCGACTCCTTCAAATCTTGATATGGAAGATTTGAAGGATTTGAAAATACTTGAAGGCTCAAGCCTTGATATGCGGAAGACTTGAGGAGCTTTGAGACCCAGACCTTCGTAGCTTGAAGCTTCAATACTTGAGTGTATGAGATGCCTCCTCTTCTGTATCTGTGTGTCTTTAACTTGGTTGAGAGACCTCTATTTATAGTTGTAGCAAGAGGTGGAGGTTGAGATCTTGTGTACCACTCTACTTGCCTAAGACGTGCAGTCATATTAGGACTGTGCCAGTTAAATATTATCTCTTCATTTTATATTTATCAAGAGATAGATAATTTCTCGATTGGCCAGCTGTGGGGACACGTGACGTGGCGCCGTCTGATTGGACAGGCCATTGCAGTATATAAGAGATATATATGGATCAAACGACTCTAAATATTATCTCTTTAATAAGAAATAAATATTTAAATGTCTATCCAGTAGACATATGATATGATATGATTTGGTTGGTGGAGATATCCCTACAATTTGAATAAATTCGGAACACCTCACCTTGACACGTGGAAAAATATAATTGGCCATTTAATAACCAAACTTTCCAAGTGTACATGACATGTGGCAATACCCGATTGGATAGAAATAAGCCACAAAAATAATTTATAGACCAATGGTAATTTTAAGAATTAATTAAAATTCCATTGTCTACAATATGTATCATTCATATTAAGAATCTCAATATCATATTTGATACAAAATGAAGTAACTACATTTAATAATGCATCCCATCAATCATTGCTCATCAATTGCAATCTCTCTTTAGCAATTTCAACTAGATTCATTGCATTCAAAATGTTTTGATCTTTTATTTGTAATGCTAATGATAGCTCATTAGTTATCCCCAACAAAATTTTCATAAGATGCAAAGGAAATGCCAAGTTAAATGTTTTTACATTATCCAAAATACCATCAGCTTCAATTTTTTGCTCTGAAGTTGAGCCATCATTGACAATATACTCGAAGACATCCAATACAAGCAAAAATTTAACAATTAGACTCATTAGTGTACCATAATGTGAATTCCAATGAGTATAAACTAGCCTTTTAGACTGATTTCTTGATTCAAACCACGTTCGCTGATGATCTCTCCATTTTCAAGTGCTTGCTTCACTTCATTTCTTCTTTTTGTCTTGCAACATATCATGTCTTTTGCATGATTCTCCAACTACTTTCAATAACAAAGAAATTGAGTTGAAAAGAGAAGCAATTGGAATGTGATTCTTTGCAACTGCAACAATGGTAGGTTGAAATTGGTGGGCAAAACAATGAACATGAAAGGTAAAAGGATTCTCTTTAAGTTTCAAACTGTTGAGACCATAAAACTCACCCTACATATTGCTTGCACCATCATAACATTGTCCCCTTATCCTAGACATACTCAAACTAAATTTAGAAAATAACGATTCCTATGATGTTTTAAGTGCCAAAATAGAAGTATCCATAACATGAACAATTACAAGAAAATGCTAAATAACAATCCGGCCTTAGTTACATAATGCAAAGCAATAGCTACTTGTTCTTTTTCAGAAATATCATGTGACTCATCAACTAAAATTGGAAAAAATTCGTCGCCAAGTTCATCTATAATATCATTAGTAATCTCAATAGCAATAGCATTTACAATGTCTTTTTGAATATCTGAAGAATTCAATTGATTATTTTCTGGAGCATTTTGTAAAACCAATATGTTTACTCCTTCATTGTGGTTAGCAAGAAACTTCAACAGTTGAAGAAAATTATCTTGATTAGTTGAACTCTCAAATTCATCATGACCATGAAATGCTAATCCTTGGGACAAAAGAAATCGAACACAGTCCACAGATATAGTTAATCTTGTTCTATAAACACTTTGAATTCGTTCAAATTGCTTAGACAAAGCAACTTCAATATGTTGATCTTGTTTAAAAAAATACTACACATTTTTGCCAAGCATAGTTGTACGCACTATTTGGAGGTTCAACATGTATAGTTAACCTGTATTTTTTATTCCATCTATTGAAACCTCCTATTGTGAAAGAATCTCCTCCTCCTTGTGGAAACAAATAACAACATAAACAATGACTGCATCATTACTTATAGTATAATCTATCGAATTCCCATATTCATTGAACCAAGTAGGGCAAAACCGACATGGTATATTTCCATTTTTTTGTTGAAAAGTTATGATGCCGAGGTTGACAAGGCCCTTTTAATAAATATGCTCTTCATACTTTAACTTAATTAATTGGATCATTCTTAGAGATCTTAATACGTAACCCCAGATCTAAGGGAATATCAGCCAAATTTACAGGAGTTCTTAATGTTTTTAAAATATTTTGCGAACCACTAGCAACTAGATCTTCTATGGATTTCCTTTTAAGAAAATTTTCCATAACTTGTTATAAACAAAAATCATAAAATAACTTAATTTAGTATTAAGAACATGAATTTCAGCATTTGATTCAAAAACATATTAAGGTTGAGCACAAATATGTAGCCCATTTAAAAAAGAAGATAAAAAAATATAATCAAAACTAGTTTAAACTTTATTTCTAACGTCTAAGGTGCACTTGCTAATGCATATAATCATAGTTCAATTCTATAATTCAGAGGAATCTTCAATATACTATTCCACTTGAGGGAGAATAAAAATTATAATAATAGAAGCAAAACTACTTGTCAATTATTCTATTGTTCCTAATCCATCCATGTTTGAATTAATCAATCTCCAATCCATATTCAGTTTAGGTATGTTCAATGATCCTTAACTAGTATTCAACCTAACCATCCTTAAAATTGAGAAACAAATACATAATTAATCATATAGTTTAATAATATTTAATTGACAAAGTCAATAGAAAGATTTACATAAAAAAAGTCAAAAAATAACACATTCAAATAGAAGAAAGTAAACAAGAGATGAACTAAACTAGAAACCAAAAATAAAAAATAAAAGGAAAAGGATAAGAATTATCACAAAGATTAGTGCAATGCTAACTTGCTAAGCGACGTTTGACTTCAATAAGAGGAATGAAGAAAAGTAATTAGATAGAAAATTTTAACTTTAGATCATCATAAGTTCACAATGGAAGTCTGCAAATGAAGTTTCAACAAGAAGGAACAAGAAAATATGAACTAGAATGGGAGAGAAAAAAAAAAAAGAAGGCAAGCTAGAGAAAGGCTTCTAGTCTCTTTGGTACGTTTCTCTTTTGAGTTACTTTTGTATGGAATAAGCCAACCACTTTGAAAATGTTATTTTGATTTTTTCGTCCTCTAAATTTATCAATTGAATTTTTGACCACAAATCTATTCTTTGCATGGGGTCAAACAAGAACATCATCTATATAGTATATATAAATTTTTAAAATTTAAGTAGCGTCATTTGACCCCACTTGGAGCCATATGGCTCTGCCCTAGTTGTAGTTATCATATTAGGGGTCTAGAAAATAAGGATGATGCTATTGATGTGGTAGTAATTGGACTTATACATGGTGAAGTTGGTGTTTTTGTTAATGATGATTTCCATATTAGGGAACTAGGTAGTGTGTTGACTGGAAAATTCGCTTATATTTTCTTAAAAATTCCCTCTTATTTTGATTACATTACTTTATAATATCTTTACTACTTATTTACTCCCTCAATAGTTGTAATAAATAATAGAATCAAGAGTTTTACCCTTAGTTTGATAGTTAGGGTAAAATAGGATTTTTGCGTATTTTGGTAGTGTGATTAATTGTGGAGGTATGTGTACTAAATTTGGTGGTTAAGAGTGAGTTTTATATAATAGGAAGTGTATGATTAGAGGTGATAATAATAAGTTAGTGAATCATAAGTTAAAACACTAGTACGGGCGAGTTAAGGAAAAACGGTTTGAACCGACGTGCACCGTTTGCTACCGATTGAATACACCAAGCAAAATCAGCCCGAAATATCTCCTTATAACAGCCGAAATTTTGGACTAAAAAACAAGAGAGAAAAGAAAAAATTTGACCTTCAATTATAGGGTGACACTTGTTGGAAACCTAGAGAGCTTTGACCAAGCAAATTTTCCTTCCTTCTTATCTTTCTTCTTGGCTGATTTTTCTTCATTTCTTGCTGGTCTTGGCTGTAAGTTTAGGAGAGAAAAGAGAGGAAGAAAGCTTTCCATTCCCAACATTGAATCAAGCTTGTTTAAGTGAAATCAACAAAACCAAACCGATTAAACTTACCTCTTGGTCTGCTGAAATTTTGGGAAGATAGTGGTTTGTTTCTCACTTACAAGGAACTTTTGGAAGGTATAAGGCTTGAATTTGCTTTTCTCTTGTTTAATCTTGCTAAAGTTGGTATAGAAGTTCTTAATCTTGGATTGTAATGGTTGAATTCCTAGTTTTTGATGGTATGATGGAATTTTCAGCTAGGGTTTGCAATTTTCAGTTTTGATTAATGTTGTTTATCTGGTATATGATGTTGATGAGTTTGGATATGGACTTGGAGTAGTGATTCAAGACATGAATGTTACTTTTAAACATTGAAACATCGAATTTCAGCTTAGCAAGAAGAATTTCCAGCATTGATAGTGATTCTGTCCTGTTTTTGGAACCCACTTGGACTGCATATTCGTCCACGATAAAGGCCAAATCAGTTCTTGCTCAAAATATGAAAGTTGTAGGGAATTGAGTTAACTATCTACCTACAAAGTTTCACCTCAATCGGGGTACTGTATCTTATGAAATGACTAAAATATCCCTGACTGCCCAAATGCCCTGTTTAACCGACAGCCTTTTGTTTTCTCTAAGATTTCAAATTTTGACCTTAAAATTGCAAGAAATGGGTGTCGATATCTTCATAGGAAATGTAGGTATCTGTCTTAGCTTCGAAACTCCATAAAATTTGCCCCAATCCGATAAGCGTAGCTTCAGTTGTGACCAAAATGCCGAAAGATAACAAACCTGCTACTTAGCCATTCGTCTTTAAAACTGGTTTCCAGCTTTGATTTTGATGGTTGCATTGCTAGAATTGACTTGTACTTGGATGATATTGAGCCTAGTTGAAGAGGTATTTTGTTACGCTTACTTATGTGATGAATTTGGGCTGAGTTGAGGGAAAAAATGAAGCCATAAGTGGCTGAAAAATAGCTAAATACTAAGGGCATGTTGCCCAAATTTTTGCTCAAGGGTTAGGCGAGTGAACTTGAAACTTGAGCAACGACTCGAGGTTGAGGCGAACTTCAATTGTTTATGGTATTCGAGTTTTCTTTAGTAAGAGGTACATAAGTTGAACATTTTACCGAAACTCGTACCCTTTAAAAAGTGAAAGTAGCTACCCTTAAACATACGATTTTCTCGATTTTTCATACCAAGTGTGACTTCCAAAGTATAAATCACTTCTTTATCAAAACGAAAAGAGCGAGTATGAATTTTCGAAAGTTGGAGAAGTCATATGACTACTACTTAAACAAGTTTCATTTACTTGATCTTCTTGAAGCGAAACCCTATGTTTCGAACCCTAGTGGATTTTAAACTCTTAAATGATATTTTTATCGTAGATTTGGACTCCAATCAAGGAGTTATACCTGAACGTGAGTTTGACAAACACTAAATCTTTGGTGAGTGCTTCCAAGTACATTATTGAACATGATACTTGATTTAAATACTCGATATTTAATTGGTTTGGTCAGGCAAGGGTGTACTTTATCGCACTTGCCCTAATGTGATATATACTTGTTTATTGTTGCAATTGACTTGATATACTTGTGTATGATGTGCGTACTCTCTGGAATTCCAGAAACCCTGTGGCTAGTTACTCGAGTCGAGCCGGCAAGGGTTTGATCGATTGGGTAACGAACCCTGGGTCTTTTGTTTTGTCGAGTGGAGTGATATCTCCTCGACTAATTGATATGTTCGAGTATTACCACCCGTGTTTTTTGAGGATTTTGGGCCCGGTAGGGGGTTTGGATGCTGGACGGAAATTGTAGTTAAGTGGTGCTCTACTGGACTGGTTACTTTACTGGAAAGTTGACGGAGTGTCAATTACTACTTGATCAAACTCTGGTGAAGCAACAGAAATTTGGCTCTTGAGAGCCATCCGTATCCTTATACTTTGAAATGATTATTACTTATCGGGTTATTGTTTCTTTTTAACTCTTTACATTCTCTTATTTTGATATTTGCTACTTGAAGTGTTATTGCTCACTTTTATGAACTCTTATGCTCGCTACTTTATTATTTTGATACTTGCACTTTTAAATAAGGGTCAACTTGCTATTTGGAACCTCACTGAGATTTAGCTCACTCTATTCCGTTAAATTTGTTTTCCTTACAGGAGATACGAGCGAGGGCATGAGAATGGTACAGGCTAGCATAGTCTAGTTTTTGAACTTTTGCGATTGTACTCGCGCTAGTGCTCGGTTAGGGTTGAATGTATTTAGAACTTAAATCTTTTGTTATATTTGGAATTGTATGAATGTTTGGAATAGAAAGGAATGTACATGTACGTTCTAAATTTGGGAACTGTTATTCCATTTACTCTTGAGGTTGGAAACTATTTTATTTGAAATAAGTGAGTGAGTCATGGCGAGAGCTGGGCAGGCGGTCCGCTAAATCTTGGGGTACGCCTTAGGAGAAAGTGGGGTCGTCACGGGTAGTAAACGTAATGGGATAGGACCTAATAATACATTTGAGAATTTTGATATTAACTTGACCTTTGGTGATGTCCTTAATGAAAATGAAAATGGAGAACATCCTTATGTATGCACTAAATTGGATAGTGAAAGTGATAATGATTCAATTCATGATAGTGAATATGACTTTGAAAATGTGATGATGATGAAATATACCAAAAATTTATGGACTTTGATATTGATGACAATGGTGAATTGCTAGAAAAGGTTTGTATGGGGATAACAAATATCAAATGAAAGGCAAAAAAATCCTCAAACTAGTAATATTGACATGAATAATTCATGCTAGACTGATGACTTTTGCACTGATGGGGGCAAAAACATTAAAGTCAAAAGTGATTCTTCTCATGGTTAGATAAGTTGGAAAGTCTTGCTAATGAAGAAGATGAAGAAAATGGTAGAAGGCATGTTACAAAATTTAAAAAATTTGGAGCATCTGTTTATATCAAGAACCCAAATTACACTTGCAAGTTGGATTTTAAGAGGGCAGTTGAAAATTTCAATATAAATAGAGACAAAGATATAGTATTCAAGAAAAATTATAAAATCAGATTGAGGGCGTAAACAAAAAAATTGCAAGTGATTTATCCTTGCTTCAAAGCCAAAGGGCTAAGACTTTTACCTAATTAAAACAATAGACCTAAACATAGTTGCAGTAGGTAGTTGAAACTAAGATTAGTGGCATCTACCTATCTCAGCAGTAGATACATGAATTACTTGCAAATGAACATGAGTACCAGTATTGGTGATTCTCAGAGAAGGTGCATAATGACTTAAATGTGAACATTATTGGCAAGCAGATGTTCAGAACATTTCAAAAGGCTAAAGTTATGATATATGGATAGTATAAAAACCAATATGCCAAACTATGGGAATATTGTGAGGAGATAAAAAGATCTAATCTTGGTTCAACAGTTGATATGGTGGCTGACATTGATGAGATTTCTGGTAAAGAAAGGTTCAAGGACTGTACATATGTCTTCAACTACTTAGGAAAGGAGCTTTGCAGGCTTGCAAACTTGTAATTGGTGTTGATGGATGTCACCTAAAAGGCCCTCATCCTAGTGTACTTCTTACTCCTGTTGGAGTAGATGCAAGCAACTGCTTGTTTTTAGTAGTATATGCTATTGTGGAGGTAGAGAACAAAAATTCCTGGATGTGGTTCTTCAATCACTTGATTGAAAATTTTGCAATGCATAACTAGAGCAAGTAAATTATTGTTTCAGATAGACAAAAGGTGACATCACTAAATCAAGACTTAAGTGATATTTTATGTTTTGAGAAAATGATGCCCTTTTTTATTACGTTGCTAATTTTTACAGGTGCTTAATTCTAGCCATTAAAGAGTTGCTGCCATTTGTTGAGCATAGCACTGCATAAGATACTTGCACAACAACTTCAAGAAATTACACCCTAGTAAAGCTCTAAATGAGATGATATGGAGTTGTGTAAGGAGCACATACGTGGTTAGATTTGACAATAAAATGGAAAGATTGAAGGTAGTAGATGAGAAGGCTTACAAGTGGTTGTTGGAGAGCACAACACCTCAACATTGGTTAAGAGCACACTTTAGGAGTTAGAACCAATCCTAAGTGTGATATACTAATCAATAATCTTTGTGAAAGTTATAACTCAATAATCTTGGAAGCAAGGGAGTAGCCAATTATGGGAATTTTGGAGAAAATTATGATATACTTGATGATGTCGCTACAAACGAAGAGAAAATGGATGGCCAAGCAACAAATTATAGTATGTTCAAAAGTACAGAAAAAATTAGATCAATTGATAGAGGGAGTAGGATCTTGCATTGCAAGACTTACTGGGCAAAACAAATTAGAGATCCAACATATATATTGAGACATATTTGCTATTGATCTCGAGAGAAGAACATGTGATTGCAGAAATAGGAGTTGACTTGACTCCTATGTATATATCCACTAAGTGCAACTGGGTGGATACATTTCACACATGATCACTGAGTCCATCAATGTTATAAGAAATCTATATCTATGAAAGCATAGAGCTTGTCACCTGTCCACTTAATAGGCCAAATACATACGAGCCATTTGAGAATTAGTTTATTCTATCACCCAAGAAGCTAAACTTGTTGGGAGACCCAAAAATGTTAGAAGAAAGGAGTCAGATGAGGTCCAAACTAACTCTACAGAAGTAACAAGATTAGCAAGAATTTGAGTGACGTGTATGACATACAGCTACTACCATCAAAAGGAACATAATATTATAAAATGCCTAAGAGTTAGCATTGGAAGTGTCTCTGTTCCAGAAAATGATGTCCCTTTAAACACAAACAAGTGTTGATTGTGCTATAGTGTTGGACACAACAAGAGGACTTGTCCATTTAAGGAGAACTAGCAAAATGATGCATCAACTAGAGACTGTGCTCTTGTTCTTTATCTTTAATGGTTATGATATTATCATTTAGATAAATTTAGAAAGGCAAAACTTGAATTGCATTTTGTTGACTATGTAGGTAAAAAAATCAATGTTCATGTTCAGTCATATGCCAAGTCTACTCTAGGTTACTTTATTAGTTCTACAAAGCCTATCATCAGTTGTATGTGTACTTCTTATAGCCATGTAGTGTCTTTTACTTTTATGTTGTTGTAGGTGCTACTTCAAGTAGCTATTCTTAATTAGTTAATGTAAACAATTCAACTAACCAAGCACATATTTCTCAACCTAATTTTCATGCTCAACAAGATCATATAGGCTTATAAGATAGTGTTGCTGCATTTGATGTCCCTTCTTCTACTCCATGAACTACTTGTGCCACTGTTGGTGCTATTGTTACTGCTACAGTTAAAGCCAATACTAGTGCTACTGCTATTGCTATATCTACTACTCTTGCTACTACTACTGGTCCAAATAGAAAGTGCTTTTCAGTAAATAGAGATGACATAACAAGAAGACTTGCCCAACTGAACTTGCCTAGAAATGGAGGAAAAGAAAGGCTTCTATCTTCTTTCCATGATCATTATCAACACAAGATGACTTCCCTAAGTGTAGTCTTTTGTTAATGTGAATATGCTGCTAGAAGACAATTATTTTTAGCTTATGTAGATTTAAACAAATTATAGGAAGCCAGAATGTGTATTTTGTTTATGGTGAAGTACTTGATAGTATCTTGAATTGCTTGTCATTTTTTTATTTAAGGATTGGAAGGTTGGAAGTTTAAATGTACTTTGTACTTTTGACAAGTACTTTAGTATGTATGTGGCATTTAACTTTCATAACTTAGATTGTTATCCACTTGCAAACATGTTCTGTTTAGAATCTTATGACTGTTGGCCTTAACTCATCCAGTATAGAAATTGCAGTAGCACAACAAAGACATGACAAATCAAGTCAAACTTTATAAGTTGGCTTCTTCATATTGCTCAAAAAATTACATTTCATAACTGCAAATTGTCCAAGTCAACTTTTTCCACCACCTTCTTAAACTATAGGCAATATTCTTATCCTAACTACAATAGATTTTTTCTGAGTTTTGCATTGGAGTTGTGAGGACCCGAATTTTACTTACTTTTAATTCTATTTTACTGGCTTATTTAATTATTTATTCACCCGTTTTCTCCGAATAATTTATTTTAACAATTTTTAATCCATTTTCATGGAATAATGTCTCACTTATATTTTTAAAACGTCCTGTTAGCAAAATTAATTTTTAGCGACTCGTTTAGTGAGAAATAAGTGAATGCATGTTTTTCGAGACGATATTCGGTTCGAGAGTGCAATAATCTTGGAGAATTAAGAATGATCAATAGTAGACAAAGAAAAGTTAATTGAGGGATTAGATGTGAGATATTTAAAATTAACCTTTTATCGCGCGCGCGTCAAAAGTTTCTCGGAAGTCGTGCCAGACCGATTAATTGGAGATTTGAGGAATTAGTATTAGACTCGTAAGTATGAGTAATTAACATGTTAAAGGAATTACATTGGAAGATTAGTGCATGAGTGTATCAAACCCGAGAGAAAGTGGTGGTACGAAACCCTATTTCAATAACTATTCAAAGTTGACTTTTGGCAAGCTTAGTGGCTACTTTTCCCTCCAATCTTCCAACACAAACTAAACACTCAAACACTCTCACTTTCTTCTCTCCATTCGGCCAAACCTAGCAAAGGGAAAGGAAAGAAAGAAACTTCATTCTTTTGCTTCAATTTCACTTGCAAATCATCATCCAACTTCATAGATTCTTGGGATTTCATTCCATCTTGGAGAAAGGTGAAGACTTGTGGAGTTTTCTTGGTGAAAATTTAGTAGAAACACTCACTTTCAACTAGGGTTCATAACTTGAAGAGGTAACCTTTCTTCACCTCTCAATCTTTCAAATTATAAGAAGATGGATGGTTAGTTTCATGGGTTTGAAAGCCTAATCGCGTTTATAGGCTAGCGGACTTGAGGAACTTTATTTCTCGCTTTAAATTGTAAGCTAGCGGTCTTGAGGTGGATTGTAGGTAGCTGACTTGAGGCTTTAATGTTTGATTGTGGTTGTTTATGTGATGAATGAGATGATTATGGTTAGAAAGTGGAGAGAAAGTTAGAAAAATTGTGAAGGGCAAGCTGGCCGAAATTCTGTTCATGTTGTTCTGTTTTTTATTTCAAAATTTTGATGCTTGTTTGGCTGTTAATTGATAGATATATGTTGTATTATGTGTGTAGAAAGTGTCTTTCAAAAAACATGTCGAATGGTTGCCCAAAACTTGAGTTTTGGAAAACGTTTCAAATCTGCAAAATGCCTAGCAAGGTACTCGGGCAGTGGTTCTTTGTCCGAACTTAACTCTCTATACAAAAGTCAAAATTGAGTGCCGTTTGTGGCATTCAAAACTAGACATTCATAGCTTTCCAATGGTATAAAAATCCCTGCTAGTTCAGTTTGAATGATCCGTAGCGAATTGGCAAAGTCGGCTGTTCTGTTTTGACTATCTATTCAAGAGAAACTGGAAAGCTGCATCTTGTGGCTCGATTTTGTTCCACTTGTGAAAAGATTTTCAAAACGATGCCTTCTGATGAATTGTACCATTTTGAACCTAGTTTCCAACTCCATAAACCATTCTCAATTTGGATTTGTGTAGAGTTAGATATAGTTTGATTTTGAAACTGCAACAAAGCTGGAAACTGAAAAATTTTCCTTTCCCTGCTGACCGAATGGTCAAGTCTGTTTTGGGATGTTATATTTCAAAAATTTTAGTGCCATTTACCCATCAATTGCTCATTAAATGTTCTGGAACCTTGGTTTCAAAAATGGAGCGAATTGGGGCTGATTTCGTTAGACAAAACTTTTGAAAAAGAAAGGAAGATAGGGTTGGCAAATTAGCTTTGAAGAATTTCACAAACTTTGGTCATTTCGTTAACTGCCTTCCCGTGTGAGTTTTTGCCTAAATTTTGATAGATAGGTAGTCCTCATATGGAAGTTTTAGTGTACCAAATTTGGCATAATTTCAATATCATTTCGAGGCCCAAATAATGCCCCAAAGATTTCTCTTGAAATCTGGAAATCCACTGATCAGGTTGCAAAAATCAGCCAACGTCAAACTGTTATATCTTGTTGCTCAAAACTCCGAATTTAGTTCTGCTTATTGTGTTTGAAACTTGATTTGGAACTCTTGTTGTGTTATAAATACCGGAGACTGATTCATTTCCTATGGATTTTGCCGAATTTCCAAACATCGTCGAAAACCAAGACTGGTTCTGTCTTGCCTTCTTGAATCAGCAACTTTGAACTGAAATATGAATGCTTTCCACTTGGAATCTTGGAAAAGTGCCTTCTAGAAACTTTCAGTGCCCTGAATCTAGTTTCCAACGGTATAAAGTTTTCAAATTTTGGACCTTCGAAACTCAAGATTTGATTTTACCAAGTTTATCGTGCAAAGCTGAAAATTTCTGATTTCTTAAGAGTTGAACTTTTAAGAACTTGTCACTTTCTATTGATATAGATAGATCGTTTTAAACTCGATTTCATGGAGGATACTAGTTTCTCTTGTGACTTTAAATTCTCACTTTTGAATCTCGATTTTGGAGAGATTAAAGCTCTTTTAATATGTTGTCTTAAGTTTTAAACGAATGTACTTTAATCCTTAATTGATAGTGGTTGTGGGTATGTGTGAGTGATAGTTAATCGTTATTTCTTCAGGCGCTCAAGAGGATCTTGAAAAGAATCTCGGAGCGGACCACTAAAGATCTTATTTTGCACTTACTCATTTGTTTTGAATTGGTGAGTGTCAAGTGCATGAATTGTTGCTATATACTTGAATTGTTCCTTATTAATTAAGTATTTTGAAATTTGTCGAGACGAGCGTGTACTTTATCGCACTCGTTCTCTTTTACTTGAGTAAATAATCGATTTGCTCATACATGAAATTATACTTGTATTGACTATGTCGATTGGAGTGAATCTCATCGACTTATAATTATATTTGTGTTGAATCAATGTCGATTGGAGTGAATCTCATCGACTTATACTTATAATAGTAGGGGATGCCCAAACTCATAGGCTAACCTTGTGACTCGAGCCGGCATGGGCTTGGTCGAGAAGTTTGGTAAACCATAGGATAGATTTTAAAGCATGATCTATTTGAGAGATCTTGCTTGGCATACTCAAGTAGTATTGCCTTTTCTAATCGACGTTTGGGCCCGATAGGGGGTGTAACGGTGGACGGAAACTTGACGTTAAGTGGAGTTTTACGAACTTGATACCTACCTGGTTGACGGAGTATCATCACGTGGAGTTATCGGATCGAGTCTCGACAAAGCAAGTGGAATCTAACTCCTGAGAGCTCCCGTATCCTTATTGAGTGTGTTTTATTGTTAATTGTGAATTACTTGAACTTTATAGCTTTAATTCTTGTACAAATGTTATTGTTATTTGAACTATTTGTTTGCATGTTTTTCTTGGCCTCACTGAGCATTAGCTCATCTCATTAGTTTGTTTTTCTTAACAGGAGCTCGAAATGAAAAGATTTTGGAGAAGCCGACTTGATTACTTTTGATTAGAATTTTTGGATGTAATTGATTAGTCGACTTCTAGTAGTTGTATTTTTGGGGAAAGTTGATGTACTTTTGGTAATTTATGATGTAAGATTTGAATGTTCCATTAAGGAAGCGACTTTTCTTTACTTCGACTTTTATTATTAGTTGTTTATCCTTAAGTTTGAATTGGATTCGTATTGAGTCCTGACGAGAGCTAGGCAGGCGTTCCGCGGATACCCTTGGGTTCATCCTAGGGAGAAGTGAGGGCGTCACAGGAGCTATCAATTGCACACCCTTGACTACTACCAACACCAAATAAGCAATTAATAAACTATATAACTTTATTGTTTTGCCTTTAAATCTTTCTAGTTCAACTGCTAGTTTCCATGTTCAACTGCTAGTTTTTCATTTTCAGCCTCCAATGCATTCATTGACCTCAAAACTCCTGGGATGACTTTAGTTGCCCTGTTGCAAATTGACTCATCGTATCACTCAAAGTAGTTGCAAGTTCCTCTTTCTTCTCAAGCCAACTCAAGTGAAATTACTAATGCAATATGTGAGGTACTTTTTTTATTGCCATAAACTCAATTAAATTACTTACCCCATATTTCGAACATCCATAAAATCTCCGTGAAAGATTTGAAGCCATCCACAAGATTACAAGATGAGTTATCACACTGTAATTATAGTATTTAAGTTTGTTGGAACTTCTACTTTGAGAAGATCCACTCATCACAAAATATTTATTTCTACCGTTTTGCGGTAATTAGGTTCGAGCTTGATGAGAAGAAAATTCCAGCAAAGCTGCCTTTGCATTCTCTTTCTTCATTGCCCTGTTTTTGTTCTAAGTTTCTCTGACTAGTCTCTCAAGACAAAGGATTTGATCTTTTTTTGCCATTTTTGAGCATTTTTCTATTTTTTTTATTGATTTTCTCATCTGATCAAAGGTCAGCCCCGGTGAATAGACAAATATACTCCTTCTATTGTCTGGTGGTAATAAGATTTGAATAACAATAGTTGCTCCACCACATAGGGATTGGTTGGGATTAAAAACTTTTGTTAGAAGACCATTATGTCTCAAATTTAAGATAGAGCACTAAAAATGGTTTACAAAAAAAAATTGACAGACTATTCCGAGAATTTGTTCCATAAAACTCATGTAACTTTGTATATCAAAAGCTTTAATATTTTGGGGTGTTTTTAAAATTTAAAATTAGAAATTTTGCCTTTTCGAACCCTAAACTTTTACATTAAAAATAATTTTGTCCCTTATGAGTTATTTTAACCAAATTAGTTTTCAAACTAATTTTTTACTTCCAATGTTGGACTTATGCAGCGGCACCATTGCGATTTACACATTCCATGTGGTCAGAGAAGGGCATAATGATCGTATAAGGGTAAATTTCTTCATTTAGCAAATTAGAATTAGAAATATTTTCAATTTAAATTAACTTCTAAAAACACAAGTTCGGAGCTGCTATTCCCTGTTGCCATTAGGGTACATGATAGAGTTCAAACTCTTTTCTCAATTTTCTCTGGTGGGATACATCAAAAAATGAATTTTAGCTTTAGTTATAGTGCATCAAAATCTACATTAGAAAGTGGGCAATCACCAGGGGGGTAAAGAGAAGAACTGAATACTACATTAGGGACGAGGCAATACATTATGGTTATCATGAATCGTGTTAAATAGTGACATCATGAACTTTGGCGAACCGAGGAAAAAGATTCCATTACTACAATAATTGTGGGGTAATTTTTAAATTTTGGAAATATTTTCAGATATTAGCATTAAATATTGAATTTGTGCAATAAATGGTGCTATTAATATGATTACAGTCATCACCAAACGTTTCGAATTTTTTTTCTTGTGCCATATGATCCACCTATACCCTAGATGACTAGAAATCAAATGGCAAAATTATTGAAAGATCTAAGGAAAGCCAAAGAAGATAGCTATTCGATGAAAATTAAAATTGTAAAGTTGGAAGAAGAAACCAGGAGAATGAAGCAGGCCATGAGAAAGATAAAAAAATAAAATCAAGTCATCAGTGGTGGAATTGATTTGTTGTAGTATTTTGTTAGTTGTAGACGAATAAAAAATATAAGGTGTTATGGATCTTAGACTCAAAATGCTGTATTTATGAAGTTAGAAACTTTAAATTGTGTCTTTGGTATATGGTTAGGTGAACATTCATTTTTTGTAACCACTGTCTAAGAAATGCATTCAGTGGTGGTTGTTCAATTCAGAAATTTGGACATATTATGCTGCATTGATTGTGAAAATTAGTGTGACAAAAATAATTTTGACAGAATTTTGCCTTAAATTTTGACATTTCCCTAAAAGCAACTAGACCAAACATTTCAAAAAAATATAATTAGCAATTTCATAATACAGTCAACAATTCCAGAAATAGCTATCCAAAATGAATTGAGAGTCACGTAGACAAGGCAAGCTAACATTGCCTTGTCATTACCAAAGAGTTGAATATTAATGTCTAAATCTCGAAATTAGGTAGTTTAATACATTTATAGGTATTAAATACAAAAGATTATATTCCCCAAACATCAACATAGACTAGGATAATGTTCAATAGTAGCAACTCAAGACAAGAAAATTATGTCCCCTTCATCTTCTTCATCTAACAATCTATGTGAATTGGACAAACTATCAAAATAATTACTTTATGAAATAAATTGTAGAATAACTTAAAGTTTGTGAACAAAACCAGTAGCCAAGACTTACTTTTTGTTTTGTCCTAGTCCCTTTTCCATTTGAAATAGGAAATGGACCATAAGTTGACATAGCAATATGCCTTTTTCTTTATGCTCAAGCCTAGAAAGTGTCACATGTTTGCCTATTTTGGCCTCTTTCTCTAAAATTGAGCACTTCATGATCTTTTTTACATAAGTAGGAGATTCTTTCAAAGTTGAAAACTGAACATGAATTACTTTAGCACCTGCAGTACTAGCATGTAAATTATTACTTAAGATTTTGAAAAGTTACAAAATTAGTAGCAAAATAAAGACATCAATTAGTTTGCAACAAGCAAAGCAACTTTGGTAGAAGCACACTTGTTGCTGAAGCTTCTGAGACTATTTTTGGGGGGTCTTTCAACTTTATTATTGCCACTAACTTGGTATGAAAATAAAATCACAAGGGGGGTCAGTCTTGTATACTAAGCAAATATCTAAATAAACTTTCAAGTACCTAGTCATAGTTACCAGCTTGCACATTTGGATTAAGAGCTTGCATCATTCTCTACTAGCCTTTTTTTTGGACATGTCCTCTTATTATGGCCATTCATCTTGTACAAGACGCATGTGTTGGTGTTAGATAGTGGGAGCCTTCTATTGCAAGAATCACAGCAAGTTCAAAAACTAGTATGATTAGAAGGGCATCTTCTTGCTATGTGCCCTTGTTCAAGGTAGTTTGATCATGTTATTTTGACAAGTCCAATTCTAGGTAGTTTGGTTACACCCTTGGAATTGGGCCTTGGTTCATTAGGCTTCATTTTACTTAATTTCTTTGGCCTATTAGGCAACTTCGACTTTTTAAGAGGCAACACAAGATCCTTTCTTGTTAAACCCGAGCATTATGGCTATCCATTGGAATTATGACTGGTTTATATGCCTTCAACTAGTTGTCCCTTGAGTAGCATAGATGAACTAAGCTTTCTGAAGTTCTTCATATCAAGGAAATGCAGTCAAAAGCATGAGAATAGGGCAAACTAGTCAACTCCCATCTTTTAGCTATGTAGGTTTGCTGCTTAAGATCCACCTCATATTTTCTCCTATATATGTATGTCACTTCAAACTCATCTTTTTCGGATCACTGAGCAAATATTTGTAGCAGCTTCTATTTTTGTCTTCTCAAGTTTTTTCTAAAATTTTGGGTCTTATTATTTCTCTTCTTCATCCACTCTCATTTGGTGCACAACCTTTTCATTAGATAACTTCTTATTGTCTCAAGCATGCCAAGGATAGGCTTCTCATGTGCATCTATTATAATTGAGATAAAATTCTAACACAAATTATTGAGCAAGATATCACACTTGGTTGTTGTCAAAAGTGTGATTTTGACCAGTGGTAGGGTGATGTGTTGTCAATAGCCACTTCTATGCATTTCCATCGTATTCTCTCAAAGACTTCATCTGGTTTTGGAACCTTGTCATGTACGAGGATCTTGCACAAGTCTAGAACCCCTTCTTCAAGGCTTCACCTGGATGAACATTTTTGAAGTTGTTGTGTAGGTGCCTAACACAATACTTATGCTCTTTGTCCGGAATCACATCTTGAATTATAGATGTTAAACCCTAGATTCAAGCCAACAAGAATAAGTTAGTAAGTAACCATGTATTTAAATTAATTTTTGGATCATAAAATTAAGAAAGTGTTTATCTTTGTCATTCACTAATAAATGTCTAACTTCTTTGGTTATGTATGGACAGGTCATATTTCAAAAATTCTATGAACCATTTCTAAGATCTCTTATTTTCTACCTCTACTATAGCATAAGCAAAAGGATAAAGTTAGTCACTTAAATCTATCCCTACAACTGTTAAGAGCACTCTTGGATGTGGACATTTTAGATGGCATCCATTTATACCAATTGCATGCCTGTGTCTAGATTTAAAACCTCGATTTGGTGCCTCAAAGCAAATATATAGCCTTTGAAATCTTTCTTTCCCGTGTCTTCATCCAATTTTGTCTCTATATGCACTATGGATCTCATATTACACTTTAGTAGCATATCACTATAATCTCATAACTTTCTGTATGGCTCGTTATAGCTCCCATGGATCAAGATCTTTGCTTTTATGAGTGTCATGTACATTTGACTTGTAGTGTGTATATTCAACTCCAAATGCATCTTCTCCCTAAATTCTTTAATAATTATCTTCTTGTTCAACCTTAAAAATTTGCTTACTTCTTTAGTAGGAGTATTAATGTAATTCTCTTGTTGTAAAAAGTCCTCCAACAAGTGTCATCTGCTCCCATCATCTTGATCACAAAAGAATCATCACCTAGGCCAACTTTCAAAGAAAACAATATGCATTCACAATTTTTAACTTTGGATTTCACTCTCATCTGTATTGCATCTTGTTTTACCGACCCAACTATCTTTGTCTTATTTAACTGCATAGTTGTCCACTACCCACTTAAATAGCTATTACTTATCAAATACTTACCCAACTTAGAATTTAGGATCTTCCATGCCAAGATCACATCTAAATCTCATAGGGTAGTGGGTTCTTCCTTCCACTATCCTCATCCAAGGAAAAGGATCTATTGTTGAGCTTATCTGAGACCAATAAATCAAATTCTCCATGTACTAGAAGTTGGTAATGCAGGTATCTGATCGAAAGCCTCATGGACTAGAATCTAGACTACCTTCACTGTCAGCTTGAAACTTTTGAATTCAAGCACCTAACTCTTGCTTAGGAGCAACAACACAATTGTTAAATATTATGTCATTATCATCATCATTGGCAAAATCATAGTCACTATCATGGGAAGATTCACCTTGGGATGAATCTGAATGTGAATGTACTACATCATTAGTTTGATCATCAACACTTCCTCTAGGATCAACAACTTCTGAGCGCCCTTTCTTGTTGACTATGTCCACATGAATTGGAACGTCTTCTAGGTCAGCTAATTCATCTTCTTCTAACCTATGCTTCTCACATCGATTGCTGCACTTGGATCTCGAATATTACCATTAACAAATATTATATGGAAGTCCTTGACAACATATACATCAACTTGTTCATTCTTGTGATCGACGATTTTCTACAAGGGCACAGGGTTGATCATAGTAATAAATCACCTGGAGTATTCTAATGGTTGAACCCATAGGAACAAGTTAATTTCCACTACTTTAATTATTATAGAAAGATAACAAAATTCAAAGAATTTATTTTTAACTAATTAAAGAAGAAAATAGATAATCAAATCTAATAAATAAAGGTGAGAAACAATTGGTAAAAACCAGGGTTTTAGATTTTGATCTAGAGTTTGAATTAGTTATCCAATTAATTTCTTAACAAATTATGAATGCATCACACAATTGTATTTTAGATTACTCTTGATACATCTAAAGTGTGGCTAATTAAATCCTACATCTCTCTTGAGATTACAAGTATTCAATTAAACCCTTTGTGATTACCCCACCTTTCCTTAGGGTATACCTCAAGGTTTAGCGGACCGTCTGCCTAACTTTCGTTAGGACTCACTCTCTCAACTTAAAAACACAAATCATAACTTCAAAAACAAGAGAAGCAGCAGTTTCCAACCATAAATATATATACATATTTGGTTATCTCGAATATCCATAAATACCCAAAATGTAGCAAAAGATTCAAGCTCTAGTTGAGATCCTAACACTTGATGAGCACTAGTGCTGTTACAAGTACAATAGCCAAAAGATCTAGATATAAATCCACCCTGCCCCAGTCACATGCCCATACTCGCAACCCTGTAGGGAAAACAAACTAATGGAATAAGCTAAAACTCAGTGAGGTTCCAAGACACCATGCAAACCAATTAGCAAGTTGGCAATTATGTATAATTTAAAACTCAAAGTAAAAGGAAGTAAAGGTTCATAAAAGTAAGCATTAACACTTCAAGTAACCAGTCAATCAAGCAATTAACACTTTTATGTATAAGGAAACAGTTTGTCCTCGCAAGCTAATTCGATAGCAGCTGGTCAGGGATCAGTTGACACTCCATCAACCCTAGAAGTACAGTAACAAGTTTAGTAGAGCACCACTTAACTCCCATCTCCATCCACCGATCAAATCCTCTACCGGGTCCAAACTCCAACGATAACAGTAGTGGTAATATTCGAGTATTCCGAATCCAGTGGACCACATCCAGTGGATTACACAATAAATAGTGGAGAAACAGTAAATAGTACCTATGGTTCACCAATCTCCTCGACCAAACCCTTACCGACTCGATTCGACCAACTAACCAATAGGGATTTGGGATCCTAGGCAGTGATCAAGTCATACATATATACATCAATCCATTTGTAAATAGTGTACAGTACTTAATCAAGTTAGAGCAAGTGTGATAAAGTACACCCTTGCCCACTCAAACAAGTCAATTACCATCCCAAACACAATAAGAAAGTATTGCATTCAAATGGTAAGTCCGGCCATGCAATTGGAGACACTCACCAATGATTCACTGTTTATCAAAATCAAGCTCAGGTCAAGCTCTCTTGCCACCCTCAAAATCTGCGATTAAATATCGTGTAGCAAAATGCAATCAAATAAGTTTTCAAAATGCACAACCTTCGCTTGTTAATACCAAAGGAAGATTATGTAAATAGAACTCATGCCGCTTAGTAAACCATATGCAAGATATTCGCATGCCCTTTTTGGAAGGAAAACGATTAAAACTTTCAAGTTTAAAACTAGACATATGCAACTAAAAATCATGTTTAAAGTGACCATTACTTCCTTCTCATAAAATGTATAGTTTTGACAAATTTTCAGCTTACATCACAACCAAAGTAGGTTCAAGCATCTGTAAGCAAACTAAGTCCAATTCGACCAAAAATCACACTTCCACTCTTACTTTCACTCACTTACACTACAAGAAAGGAAACTGGCAGCATCTCCCCTGTTTTTCCTTAAATTTCTCCTCCAATTTCAAAACTTAATTTCATGGCAAAACAACCCTAATCAAGGCCACAAGTTATAAGATACAAAGGTTACTTGTTCTAGGCCGCAAAAACTAACTAAATTGAACATATACCTAGCTAATATACATCATATACCCAAGCCGGAAATTTAAACTCTAAGCTGGAAATTGCAAAGTAAAGCTGGAAATTGATTACTAGAGCTAGAAAAATCATATAACGAAGCTAAAAGTGCACATCCAACTAGAAATCTGCATATCAAAGCTCACAAGTCATATCAAAGCTAGAAGTTCTCATCTCAAGGTTGGAAAATTATAAATCAAAGTTGGAAAATTCAATCAACTTCACAAAACCATGAAATCTTCCTCAAAACTTCCATAATCAAGTCATATATCCATTAAAATGCATGATAAGAAAGAGAAGGGAAGTTTCTTAGCGTGATACCTTCATACCCCAAGGAGAAATTCAAAACTAAAGCTTTCTTTCTCAAATCACCCCACTACAAGTCTTCTTGCTCCTTTGTTGCAACTTTCTTCGGATTAGATTTAGATTTCTTGTTGATTTCTTCACTAAATCAAGATGAAAATAGAAGTTTTTTCCTCTCTTTTTCTCTCTCTTTGAGTAGGCCAAGAAGGAAAGAAAAAGAAAGAATTTTTGGTTCAATAAATGACAAAGATGGAAGAGAAGTCTTGGTCAAATGATAGCTTTGATCGTTGACAAGTGGCATGATCCAATTCCATTCGTATCTCTTTGTCTGTCTTAGCCTCTAATTGCTTGTTTATGTTCCTCTAATACACTTTTAACACTTCTAATCAAATAATCCTTCCAACACCACACCTGTTCTTGTCCACCAAATTTATTACACACTTCATCAATTAATCACACTACCACAATGCACTAAGAAACTTAACATGCACCAAATTATAAAAGAAAAGATAAAACTCTTGACTCAATCGTTAAAGTATTTACAAAATTAAGGCAAGTAAATTAGTATAAAAGAAGCCATAAATTAACCTATTAAAAAATAAGGAAAATTATAAGAAGCATATAAAGTAATTTCCAAGTCCTCACACCCTTTAAGAACTTTGGTGATATAAGTGCGTTATACAAATCCTAATCTACTCTCGTGATTAGGCTAAATATGTTTATCTATCTAGCGCATGGTTGTATATCCCTTCCCAGTTCAATACAAACCCTAAGAGCATGTCTATGGTGGCCAATCACATACATATAATTGAATCAAGAGAGGTAAATCAAGGCAAAAGTTAAGAACTTAACTAACGTAAATAATCAAAACTCCTTCACAAAACCCTAACCCTAAATATAATTTAGTTCAACACATTCATAATTAAAACCAAGAATTCAAAGGAAAGGATACAAATAAGAAGATAAAAGTAAAGAAAACTTTTTAATTTCCCTTGTTTTGATCTCCGTTTTGCTCTTCCTCTTTGATTCTTCAACTCTTTCTTCTTGATTTCTCAAGAAAAGAAGATATAAAAAGGATGAACTAATGCTAACCTAATATTTTTCCACCCTAAAAATGACCTAAAGAATCCCTATTTATAGTTTCTTGAAGATATATCCTAAACAGGGTAGGTCTAGGCTTTTATTGGATTGAAAAAATTATGTTTTTGAACATTTTTCCAATGAAGATTGACCCAATGTCCGGCAATGATCATTGGGCCAAGTTTAAAACACAAAAGAATTTGAAGATGTCTGGCACAAAATCCCTGGCAATGTCCGGAGCAGGTCATGGATCTGTTCGTGGATCGATACAGATTTACGTGCGGATCAATTTTGAATCCTTGAAACTCCATCAAATAGACCGAATCAGCTCTTGATCAAAACATGAAAGTTGTAACCCTTTGAATTATTTTCGAATGCAGCAAAAATCAAGTCATTTGGAGTCTAGATGTTGAAATATGCCCAAAATACTGAGACCTGGTTGTAAGAGCATCGCAGCACAACTACACTTCAGTAATTTGGATTTTTTACTATGAAAACATGAGAACCAATATTTGATGTCAGCGTAGAGCATTCTCTTAGCTTCAAATTGAATCAAGAATTATCTCAATCCAATTTATGTAGATCGAGTTATCACCAAAATATTGAAACATGTCAATCCTACCAAACCTCTTTCTCTTGACTTTTTCCTTTTCCATTGTTTCTTTGCACAATGGTTTTTAATCCGTTTTCCCTCTAATTGAGCTTTTCACCTATTAGAGCAAAAGTAAGTAGCTTTCATTCAAAATAAAACTCAAATAATATAGTTAACGAACAATTTATACCTATAAATGCACTACAATTTGCACCCTATCATCTTTCTACTAATGCTAACCACCTCAATTGCATTATCTTCACCATCTATTTGCCACAGTTTGAGTAGATTATCTTCATGAGGAACTTTATACATCATCTTTTCTTTCATATGACATCATACAAGATAGCAAAAGTTTCAAAGAATTAATTTGATCACTATCATGGCAATAGCTCCTTTGAAGGTTTCTACGCTACCTCCCAAGTACTTCTCTTTTGGATCTTGAACATATATACCACTATAATGCACTTTTAGACTAAAAAAATCCCTATCTTCCTCTAGTTATTAAACAAAAATAAAAATTGTTATCTTAATTGCATAAAGGTATTTGAGGCCCTACAACATCTTATATTTCATGAACATGAAGTGTATTCGAGACCCTACTATGTTTCATATTTCATACAGTACAAACAAATAAATTAAAATTAATAAATCCACCAAATTTCACCATTCCCAAATCTGTTCATGCCCCACGATAGAAATAAAATACAAAAAAGTCACTCCTTCCCTTCCCCAAATTCTTCCATTGTTTAATCATACCACACACTACACATGGACAATGAGTAGCTAAATGAAAAAATACAGTTCAATAGGTTTGCATTAGGATTTGACTCTTCCTAATCATTATCATCCTTCTTACCATCAAACATCCTCCGCTGCTAATGATTCTAATTTACTGGCTCCATGTTTGCTGCCAATCCAAATTTCTACTGAACATTAGTTTTTCTTCTAATTTTTCCAGATATTTCTATTTTTTCAAGTTAATGGCATACGAGATTATTTTAATCTATTAATTCTAATCTATTTTTACCATTATGCCCCTCTCTAATCATGCGAAAAGTGTAAATATGGTGGCACCGCCACATAAGTCTTATATTGGAAGTAAAAAATCAGTTTGAGATAAATTGCATAAAATAAATTATATGAGACAAAATTGATTTTAATGTAAAAGTTTAGGGATTGAAAAGGCGAAATTTCCATTAAAATTTGATTTAAATGTTTTAAAACTTTTTACTACAATCCACCACCACAAGCTACTGCCACCATTCTTCACCTCCTCTTTCCTCCATCGCCAACTCCCTCCTGTCTTTGCTCTCTCTCTTCCTTCTTTCTCTTCCTCCACCTTCTTTCTTCCTCCTTTTTTTTCTTCTCTCCCGTCATTTCCTCTCCTCTCTCTTCCTTCTCCTGTCTCTCTTTCTCCTGCTCTCGCTTCCTCTCTTCTGTCTTTCCCTCCTTTATGGTTCATGGATTGAATAAATCCAATTTATAGATTTAAATGGTTTTGATTTTAATGAGTGATGGTTATCCAACTATCTATTTAAATTCATCTAATTTGATACTTCAAATTGGACCATTTCTGTTTACCTTTTCCTCCTTTCTTTGTTTGTTTTCTTGTTTCTCCTTTTCCTTATTTTTCTCTTCTTATTCTTTAGAACCTCTCGGGATACAATCACCATTGACTATGGAAGTTCACCATCCAAACAACCACTATATCAACTATAAAATTTCACCATACCAAACCTCTTATAGAACCTTTGCAACCACAAAAAACTATTGCGATTTATGCAATTAGACTTATCTCCACATGTAGAAGTCAATTCTTATCCCAAAACTATCAGAAAAAAGTCTTACCAAAAGGTATCAATTTGAGACCAACTTGAATATCATCCTCCAACAACCAACTCTTAATCAAAATATAAACTAAAAAAAATAATGTTATTATCTTTCTTTTAGCAGGACATTTGACCTTCAATTTAGTACAAAAACTATAGAAATTGCGTGATCTAAATAGTTATTTTCTTGAATAGGTCACATAGGAAAACTTCAAAAGCAGACTTAGTGGGAGCAATAAGCTGTCTTTCATTGTTAACCACATGAGATGACTAAGAAAAAAGGATTACTTGATCGAAAACTATAGAAATTGCGTGATCTAAATAGTTATTTTCTTGAATAGGTCACGTAGGAAAACTTCAAAAGCAGACTTAGTGGGAGCAATAAGCTGTCTTTCATTGTTAACCACATGAGATGACTACGAAAAAAGGATTACTTGATCGAGACTAAATTGAGGATGTGAGACTAGTGAGGATCAGATTTGTCTTTCACATTGTCTTGTTATTTAGGGTTTGTCTGTTGTTTCTGAAAAGCCGTCACTTTTTTTTATTAAAGGATGTTGGGGGATAACCATTGGTATCCATTTAAAGTTTTGAATAGATCCATAACCACTTAAGTGAGATGGATATGGATAGTTTAATGAATTTGAATCAAAATTGTCATCTTTGTATATAAGCATTTCAATTATCTTTTTTCTTTTTCTCAGTGGCATGTCTAATTAAATAGAATTGTTGGTTGATTTGGATACTTTGATTTTACCATCTTCTTATCAAACTATTATCTAATTAATTTATTTTATGAAAATTTTCTCTTTCTACTTAACAAATCTCACTATTGTTAACAAATTTGAATTGATTATTATTATGGTAAAGCAATAGATGCCTTGAGTTGGTGATGAAAGCTATTTTTTGGTTTATACTCGGTGTAAAGAATTATTAATAATAACCTTTATAAGCACTAAGAAAGCAAAGAAGTTCAAACCCTACGATTACTCATTCAGTTTAAAATTTATGCTATTGAAATTGTAAAATAGAATAGGGATGTTTGAAACTAATATTTTGTCCAATAACGTAAGACTAAGGAATTGTGAGTTTCATGGAAAAAAAATTCATTTTGACCAAAAAATACCTAAAACATTGTCATCTATTTAATCTAAGTTTTCATATCAAGCAAGTGGATTTGGATCGACATAAGTGAATAAAAGTTATGTTAAAATCCTATAAAGACTTTTATGCATATTTATAAACTTGCTTGTGTTGGAAGAATTTAGACTATTGGTCTATGAAAGCTCAATCAATATCTTTTTAGGTAAAAATAATAGATATTTATTTTTCACAAATAAGTTCGTTGTATTACTTTGGTGGTAGTGTGATTTGAATGTAATAAATTAATTTTAATTTTTGGACATTTGTTTTAGAAATCACAAATATTAGAAAAAAATGATAGTGTCACTAAAATATCCAAAACATTAAAATTCTCTTCTATGTAGTATTATGTGACAGCCTTGATAGTTTTTGATGTAAACCAATAGAAGGTTCTAGTGCATTTTATAATTTCATAACAGGATTAGTTGGGTCACATGGTTTAACACTTTTTGAAGCATTTGATGTTACATTCTAATCATGATTTTCTAATGGCACCATCTGATGAGGTTGAACTTGTTCATATGGTGGCCACTACAATTCAACTTGATATTTGACTTATCCTATCCTAGAAATGTAGTTACTAGAATAAATGACACATTATGGTTTAGCAAGAAATATGTTTTCTTCTATCATCATTTTTTTTTGGATAAAATTTCATACTATCATTAAATCTGCATTAATGGCACAAATTACATCACATATACATAGATACACTTAATCTATAAACAGATACTACAGAACTAAAGAGTTGATGAAAATTATACCGAAAGCTCCAATAGTTCTCAAAAATCAATGTTATAGATATAATACTTGTAACTCTAATATTGATGTATACTTCAATTGCCAGATTTAATAATTAATTACTTTAAGCTTCGATATTAATGGTTGAGATCTGTTTAGATAGGCATAGAAATCTTAAATTTGACAATCCAATATGAAAAACTCAAATCTAACAACAAAATAGAAAAATTTACAAAAAATTCCTATTAGCAATTTTTAGGAGAGAAGAAAACTCTTTCTAAGAAACCCAATGAGAGGAAAAAACTCTCACTAAAGAAATCCTATGAGAGGCTTTATTATATATACAAAAAGGAAAATAGAAAAACAAGAAAGAAAGCCATCGGAGGGGGAGAGACTAATGGTCTCCTCTTCCATCAGCATTTTATTGCATTCATTTTTAGAACATGATATATATATTCATTATCCAATTATTGCATTAAGAGATCCAATATGATTCGTATCATATTTATATATATAATGGTTGTCAAATTTAATTCAATTGTGTCAAATTGCACAACATCAATTTTACTTTAAAAGATTATGATTTTATTTTTCTATGAATTGGGAAATTAAGTTGGTCTGGTCAATCATGAATAAGAGACTTTATTTGTAGAAGATTCATAAGATATGAAGAAATTAATTGAATTATAAGATAGTATGGCATCTAGTAGTTAGCATCTAAAAATTTACAAAAGGAAATGAGCATCTAAATAAGTGACACATCATCCTTTCTTTTTATCGCTTGCCATGGGTAAGCAATGCAAGTAATTCCAAGGTAACCTTAATTATCTCTTTTATTTATAAAAACTTCATCCTGTATACTGTAAACAATGGAATTTTAATTAATTCTAAAAATTACCGTTGATCTACAAATTATTTCTATGGATTATTTTTATCCAACTGGATATTGCCACATGCCATGCACACTTGGAAGTTTGGCTATTCGGCAGCCAATGATATCTCTCTACATGTCAAGTTGAGATATTTCGACCAATCAGAAATATTGAGATGTTTTCGCCGATCAAATTATGCCATGTCACATATCTCTATGATTTAGCAAAATTATGAATAAATATCTAAATAATTATTTTTTTTATTAAAGGGATAATATTCAGAGTTATTTAATCCATATAGATGTCTTATATACGGCAATGGATCGTCCAGTGAAATGGTGCCATGTCACATGTTTCTACAAACTGGCCAATTAAGAAAATATTCATTAATATTACCTCTTTATTATTAAATATAAAATGAAGATATAATATTTAAAGTGGTACAGTTCTAATATGACTGCATGTCTTGTAAAATAAGTAAAGTTGCATACATGTTTTCAGTTTCTACCTTAATCTAAAGCCATAAATAGGGGGTCTCACCACCAAAACTCACATATCACATATCTCATACTCTCATATTTTCTTGAAACTCCAAGGTTGTGAAGTCTCTGCATCTTCAAGTCTTTCTCATATCAAGACTTTAATGTTCAAGTGTTTGAATTCATCAAATTCTTCAAATCTTCTATATTAAGATTTGAAGGAATCAATGATCGATCCAAGAACAAGCTATGAACCCCTTGAATTAATGTTTAAGGAGAAGAATCGAAGGAAGCACTTTACAAATTAGAAAAAATCTTGTAGATTGTAACTCATATATTTTCTAAAAGTTCATATAATTCATAGTTGTGATATATTTTTCTTATCTTGTAATTTTCTTGCAGACTTGAATTTTATCGCAAACAAAATTCTAGCATGCCTAGTGGGACCATCTCTTCCTTCCATCTCTTCTCTTTGTATATTCAACTACTTATATCAACCAATGGGTTCAAATAACAACAAATCCTTGGTTACTCGCTCTAAAGCTGTTGTTGCCAAATTTGCTAATAAGGTTGCATATGATGCTACAAATACTTGTACTGTTAGACCTGTGACAAGGAGCATGACAAGAGCTTCCACCCAAAATAGTATGAAGGTTCCATCTGCATCAACCCTCATCTTTGGTTCAATATTATCAATGATCTCTTTTCTTACACTAAGGCCCATGGATATTCCTGCCTCAATTAAGAAGGCACCTGCCATGCTTGAATTTGGATCTGGATCCAAACTTTCTAAGCATGAAGATAACCTATGAAGTAGTGGATCGACATCTTCTCATGAAATTGCTCAATCAAAACTCCTTGTTGAAGATTCTGCAACATTTTCTGCTTTCTCCGTAATGCCTGCTATAATTATGAACACTAAAATTTTGGAAGAGCAACTCATGACCATGTCTAAGATGATAAAAACAATGATGAAACGTATCAAAGACCAAGATGCACTTATCGCTTAACTTCTTGACCAAAAAGATTGCACTTCTGAAGAAAGTGTTACATGAACTTCAAGGAACAACAAAAACGTGAGACTTTTTCATCCAAAGGCAAAGATAAAATGAAGAAAGTATACGTCACTGCCGAAGGAATAATTCTAGTAGAACAACTAAACGAATTTGTTGAAGATGTGATCAAAATCAAGAAAGAGAATATCTTGAGGTCAAGTTTCACTTATTCCAAATCTTATACTGCAAGGATTGGCAACCTTGTGATGCCTACTAGATATTAACCACCTAAGTTTTAACAATTCGATGGAAAAGGAAATCCAAAGCAATATGTAGCCCATTTCACCAAAACTTGCAATAATGCTGGTACATATGGTGCTCTTGGTCAAACAATTTATCCGATCATTTAAGGCAATGTATTTGATTGGTATACTAACCTTGAATATGGATCCATTAATAGTTGGGAGCAACTCGAGTAGGAGTTTCTCAATTGCTTCTATAGCACTCGGAGAACTGTTGGTATGTTGGAGTTGACTAACATCTGCCAATAGATGAATCATCAACTATATCAATAGGTGGAGAAGTTTGAATCTCAACTGTAAAGATAAACTTTCTAAAACCTCTACAATAGAAATGTGCATCCGAGGAATGCATTGGAGCTGAAGCTATGTCCAAGCACTTTTGAAGAGTTAACTCTACAAACTCATGATATGGAATTGAACATCGCAGCTAATGTAATTGATGGTCCTCCTATTTAAATTCTCAGTGTTCAACTATCTCAACAAAGCAACAAGAAGCAAGAGAACGAGAAGAGGGGCAAGTCCGATAAAAAACTCAATAGTGAGAAGTCTATGGTAGTGAATTCAACACCTATAAAGATTGCTATAAATGTGAGTCGAAAAGTCATTGAGAAACTAGATTCCTCCCAAAATAGATCAACAAGAAAGCCTACTCCAAAGAAAATACAAGAGAAAGAATACCTTTTCTTTAATTTTGATTTACAAGGAATGTTTGATGATTTTTATAAGACAAAACTCATTGAAATTACTGAGATGAAATGCCTTGAGGAAACTGACCAAGTGAATGATGTCACACCCCATTTTTTGCAATAAAAAATAGTCTTTTTACCAAAAATTTCTTTTTCATTTAAAAAATAAGTGAAAAAGTACCTAAAATGGAACTTTAAAAATGCGACACTTTGGGCCCGATTTTAGAAAAAAAGGGAGTCGCAATTTGGTATTGAATTTAGATGTACCAAGTCATCTAAAAATATTTTTTGACCAAAAATGAAATAAAATAAAATAAAACCCTTTTTTACAACTCCAAATCTTTGAAAACGAGAGAAAATGAGTTTGTGAGTCACGGTTGAAAAAAGGGAAGACAAGATTTGATCGACTCAAACTTAAGGCACCCTTTCAACCTAGTCTACGTTAGTTGCCAGATTTAGTCAAAATTTTCCTAATCTAACTCTGATACGTAGCATACTTGGATGTTTCCTATATAGATGCAAAACTAAATTTAAAAGAAAATATAGAAAAGAGGCAAAATATCCGTTCAATATTTAATGGGTACCAATAGCATTAATTGCTATAGACATCGGGGCATGACAATTGCGTAGTCCCAAAACAATTCCCTGAAGGGGTCATGAGTATGCAAAATGAGATTCGAAAAAAAGAAAATTAAACTTTACATATAGGTATAAGTGGCAAAGAAAAAGGAACGTAACACAATGGATACGGGAAACAAAAACTTGTGACACAATTTTTTCTTATAAAGGAATTAATGGGATATTTAAATTAAAGAATTATAATTACTCATTTTTCATATTTGAAAGGTGACTTCTAACCTAGACAGGTAAATGGACTAACTTATTTTCTAATTTTCTAAATAAGATACAATTCTAAATAATATGATTCACACATATAGAGGGAAATGAAACAATATAAGAGGAAATATGATGCAAATGAGAAAAGACTCTAAAATAAGAAAAAATATGCATGGAATGGAATGAATAACACACAATACATGAATCTAGCGCATGCATAATCTAAGAGTCTAGCGTTGGATTAGCTCATTTCTAGATATCCTTACTAGTGTTGGACTAGTAAGGAAGTTAGCAAGAGTCACAACTAGCATTGGACTAGTGTGGTGACGTTATGCGCTCATAATTCATAATTAAACAAATAAAGTATTAATTAAAACAAGTAAACATATAAGAGCACATAGAACACATAACACATAAGTATAATATCTAAATACAAAATTTTAAGGAAACGGATAAAACATATAAGCGCGTAAGACACATAAACACACAATACCTATCTATTACAATGGGCGACCTAACTACAATTTAAAATGAAAAAATATAATAAAATAAATAAATCTATCTATCTTATCTATTACATTTAGAGACCTAACTACAATCTAAAATGAAAAAATGTAATGAAATAAATCTATCTATCCTACCTATTACATTGGTTTATCTAATTACAATTTTTTTAAAATATTACCTATCTATTACATCTTGAGGTATTTAAGTACCTCCCAAATAATTATAAAATTAACTAAACGAATATTAAAGAATTAAATAAAAATTTAAAATAAATAACTAATAAAAATATGTAAAAATATATAAATATACACGAGCACGTAGGAGTACATAAGAATATATAATCGAAATTTAAAGGATAATAAGGGTACTTTCCTTTTGAAATGGTGACTAAATGAGTTAAGAATGCCCTATGTATACTCAAAAATGACAAAAGGATTACGACACCAATTTAATTGAAAAAATAAAAATGTACTAGATTCACATTATTATGTTAAAAAAATGTAAATAAACTCGAAACACTCAAAATTACAATTTAAATGTATGCAAGAGAAGCATAATTAACAACTAAAGGAAGAAAACAATTATAATTAAGGAATCAAGTACTATTTTGGACTAAATTGTAAAAAAAATTAGAAAGTTTCTGGGGCCAAAATTATGGGTCAAAATTAAATAAAGATAAAGTTTAAGGGTCAAAATGCAACTAAATTAAGGGTCTAAATGAAATAAATCCAAAATTTTCAAGGCATAGTAAAATTACTCAAAAGATTAGGGGGCAAATTGCAAAAATTGTTTTTGAGAAAAATGAAAACAAAACAAATTTGGGCCCTTTTAAACATTTGGGCCCCACATTATGGCCCAAAGAAAATAAACAAATTGTTTTATAAGAAAAGCCCAATTAATTAAACAAACTAAACATAAAAAAAAAGGATTTAAACTTCAAAATCCGGTCACAAATCCAAACAGAAAAATAAAACACAAGCCCAAGTAAAATAAGAAAACAAGCCACTTCTTTTTTTTTCTTTTTCTTTCTTTTCTTCTTTTTCTTCCCTTCTTTCTTCTTCTCCACCTCCGGTCACTGGCGTCCGCCATGGATGCCAGCCACTGATTTCTGATTGCTGGTGACTTTTGCAGTTACAAAAATTCATCAAAATACATTTGCCTACCCAATCTTTCATGTATAATTCATTTTTTACCTTAAATTTTCACAAAAAGCGCTCAAAAGGGCAATTTACAGCCGAGATTTATTTTTTTAAAATCACTCAAATCTTCACCAAAAATTATAAATCTTATACCGAAATATTTCTTGTGATTTCTACAATGCAACTATGGCCTTAAATCAACAAAAAACAACAACAATATGATAAATTTAAGCAAAACAGCCCTAAAAAAATATTTCATTGCTTTTAAGGCTCAAAAGTTTCAAAAATTTGAATAACAAAACATTTTCAGGCCGTGAACTAGTTAATACCATCTATTTTTAGCCGAATATACAGGAAATTTACCACTTTAATTTGGTTTTCCATTTGGACATTTTTTCAAACATGTTTTAGACATGCACCAAAAGCTATTTGTTTCTTCAATTTTATTTATGTCTTATCCCAACATCTCAACAACAAAAAAACCAGCAAAAGCAAGAGAAAATTGAACAACAAAAACAAGGATTAATATGATTAAAGCTGAAAAATACCTCAATGAGAATGGTAGTTCCTTGGTTAATATTTTTGATGAAATTTCCAAGTCTCAACCTTTCATTTTTTTTCTTTTCATCACCTTTCTTTGCTTTAAGAATTGATACATGTGAGAGCTGAGGAAGGGAAGGGAGTTGTGCTTATTCTTGTGTGTGGGTGTATTGTGTGAGTTTTTAAAATTGAGAGGGAGAGAAAGAGGGGAACAGAGAGAGGAGTTGGAGTTGGGGGAGTGTTTGGTTGTGTCTTGAGTGTTTTGTATGTGGGGGGGAGGTTGAGTTGTGAGAATTGAGAGAAAGGGAGAAAGAAAAAATCGAGAGGGAGAGAGGAGTCGGTGGAGTGGATGTGTTTGGTTGTGAATTTCGACCGAGAGAGAGAGAGAGAGAGAGAGAGAGAGTTTTTGGTGTTGGAGGGAGTTGGTGTTTTTTTTTGTCAAGTGACAAAAAAAAAGTGGTTGGGTTGGGTTAATAGTATAGTAGGGAGAAAAAGGATTAGAAAGTGGTTTTTTTCTTTTCTTTATTTTTTATTTTTTTAAGGCAAACCTATACAAATAAGAAAAATACACATTAGAATGCATGAAAATAAATAACCCATTAAATGGATAAAATTCAAGAAAATATTAAAATTGACAAAAATTTAGTGTCTACATCAACCTTTCAAACAGTTTCTCTAAATCGACCAAGTGATCCTCAACATTTTTGAATTTAATTATGATGTCATTCACATAAATTTCCATCTCCTTATGTATGATGTCATGGAACAGAGTAGCCATGGTTTTCTGATAAATAACTCAAATATTTTTTAGCCCAAAAGGCATTATTCGGTAGCAGAAGGTTCCCCATGGAGTAATAAAAGAAGTTTTCTCTTTGTCCTCCTCTACCGTTAAGATTTGATGATATCCAGCAAAACAATCACTAAAAGATTCAATTTCATGCCCAACAATGCTGTCCAAAAAACTGTGGATATTTGACGAAGGAAAATCATCTTTCGGACTGACCTTGTTCAAATCCTATAGTCAAGACACACTCATACCTTCCTAGATTTCTTGAAAACTGGTACAGGGTTTTAGAGTCAAATGGGATAATGGGATACCATGATAATTCTGGCACTGAGTTATTTTATAATTTGTTCCTTTATCTTGAGGTTCATTTCTGGTTTGAATTTACGTGACTTCTGCTTTATAGGTAAAAAATTTGGATCAGTTGGTAATTTACGAACCACTATATCCGTGGAGATTCCTGGCATATCGTCACATAACCATGCAAACACATCTTAAAACAAAGTTAAGAGCTCGACCATTTCCTCCTTTTGCTTCTTATTCAAATAAATACTAATTTTGATTTTCTTAACCTCCATCTTTGTGTCAATATTAATGATTTCTGTTTCTTCTAACTTCGGTTTGGATTTCTCTTCATATTGTTCTAAACTCCTTGAAATGAATTCACATTCTTTCTCGGTATCACTTTCGTTTTGAATTTCTGATTGCTTGATTTCAAGTTTGTGAGAGATATCAAGATTGCATCCATCAAATTCCAAAATGGTGACATCCAAAGGTCAAAAGATTTTATTTGTGACAATCTCAAAATAGAATAAAACACACATAATAAATAAATAGAAAATAATTTGAAATACAGAAAAAATCTGTCATTCTATTGAGTTCAAAAATTGATTGAAACTCAACAAAACAACAAATATACAAATATGAGTACTATCTTAAAACACATCTATCCCAGACCTTTATTTTCATTTCAACAGTTTTCTTGAATGGGACATGCTATATTAACTGAAACGAAAGTAAAGGCTAAATAGCAAAAATAGTATCTTTTAACAAAAGATCCAGACTATAAATCTATCTAGATGTGGATCTAAATCAAAAGACAATCCCTTAAATTTATTGAAATTCTTTTCGAGACGGAAGATAATTAGCAGTCCAATTTTGCATGACCCTTTAAAAAATTAGCAAAAATGCTAAAACCTCTGATGGCTCATCTTCACATGTAGTCCCGATCAATAATTGGGATAGCCCTACTTCAATCTCCTTAATAGGATTCTCCTTTTTGATTCTGATATGATCACCTCTGATGGATGAGAAAAAGTGTGATGGCAGTGGGACATATAAAACAATTCGCTTATCCTCCTTTTTAGCTTGATTCCGAACTTGCATTTCCCTCCTATGTTTAGTAGTTGGATGAAATTCCAATCCAAATGTATCTTTTTGCATTGGAATCTCTATCGATTTCAAAATTTCTTGCAATTTTCGATCAAGACCTTTTCCTATTTCATATCTGCTTCGAATCATCTCCTTAGCCATCATGACACTAGTCTCTGGCAAACTTGATTTAATGAGTGACTTACCCTTGGATACCCATCCTACAGAAATAATATCAGCAACGTGATAAGAGGGCATTTGAGTCCTTTTACTGCTTTCACCTTTGGACTTTGTATTAACGATCATAGCATAGTCATCCTTAACAAACATAGTAATGAGCTGATCATTCATGATAAATCTCAACATTTGATGTAGAGAAGATGGTAATGAATTATAAGTATGTATCCAAGATCTTCCAAGCAGAATATTATAAACGCTGGAGAAGTCCATAACTTGGTAAGCAATTTGGAACTGAGCAAGTCCTATTTTCAATACCAAGTCGGCTTCACCCATAGATTCCCTTTCTGAACCATCAAATCCTCTAACCACAGTTGCAGACGGACGAAATTTGATAACAAGAAACCCATGTTTGGTGAAAGTATTCAATGGATAGATATTTAACGCTGATCCATTATCCATTAAGACTATTGGCAACAACTTTTCATTGCAGCATACTGATATATACAAGGCTCTATTATGCCCAATTCCTTCTAGAGTTAGATCATCATCAGAGAAGACGATATGATTGGTCGCAGGCACATTTTTCACGATGTTAGAAATTTGTCCACAGGGATATCTTTAGGCACTTGGGCCTCATTCAAGATTTTGAGCAATGCTTTTCTATATAATTCTGAAGTTAGAAGCAAGTTCAAAAGAGAGATATGAATAAGTATTCTATCCAATTGCTCTACTACCTTGTATTTATAGCTTTTAACATCCTTAGAAAATCCACGACTTCTCTTTTAGACATAGGAACTTTGGGTGGCAGGGAACTCTCCTTGATTCTCGGTTGGACCTGGGTTTCATGATTTTCCATGATTCTCCCAGATCCGATGATAGCAAACACCTCTTCTTTCAATGACTTATTATTTTTGATCAATAGAGTGGGCTCTTCATAATTTCACGGCACTTTTTGCAAATTATTAATAGCCATTTGCTCCAAAAATTCAAGGACAACAGATTCTGATGTATCTCATTCAAAAGATGGCAAATCTAAAATGAAAAGGAGTTTAGAATTGATAGTTTGGGAAGATCCTTCTACTAAAACGAACGGCTCATATTTTTTGAATTCAAGTGGCACTAACTTTTCTTCAAAGATATCATTCATATTCTTTATCATGAATTCTTTGATAGATAACATCTTTCTCATTCTCGCATGATTTGCCTCTATTATGTCAAACACTTCAGATTCATCTATAATGTACTAAGCAAGATCAACTAATTCTTCATTAGTGATGATTGCTCCCATAATGCCTCCATGTTCAGGTAAAGAATTTTTGCTAAAATTTGGTCCCTGTTCTCCCTTTTTTCTAAGAATGATGTCTCCAGCATCAATCATGTCTTGAATCTTATCTTTAGAGCCCAATAATTGGCAGTAGCATGACCTGGACTTTCAGAATGATAAGCACAAATTGCTTGTAGATCATAATCGACAGGAAGACTTCTGAGATACAGTTTGGGAGAAACAGTGCCAATCTTTCTAGCTGCTTTTAATTGCTCATACAATTGATAAATAGGTCGACCCAAATTGGTGAAGATTCAAAATTGCTTTTAAGTTTGAACTCCACTGGTTTGAAAGAGGTTTTGAGTGGAATTGTAGTTTTGCAGGGCTGGCCTAGGATAACAGATACGACGAGAGTAGTTTTGAAAGGTAGGTTGTGAGGTTGAGAGTAATGGTAGATCAGTCAAGTGATTAGATAGGGAGTGAGGAGTTTGGGTAATGGTGTCGTAAATTGGTTGAGGGTTAGGATAGTATGGATAAGGGACAATAGGTAGGATGATTTTGAACTCTTGGTCTGAAGGATAGACCTTGATCCCATATAAAAGTAGTTTCTCATCCTTTCTTCTTGAACGGGGTTTTTTTCCATTGTTGTTATGATTCTATAGGGCCTCTAACTGTAACTTCAATGCTGATACATTAACATTTTTTCATGCCTTGACAAATTCATCATACTTCTCCAACTTGTTAATGATAGCAGCAAATGAACTTCCAATCATGTGAAAAATCTCTAAGGCGGGTCGTGAGCCTTAATGAAAGTATGAAAAATTTCCTCGTCAAGAATAGGAGGCTCCTTCTTGGCGGCTAATTTTCTTCAACGCTTTGCATAGGTTTTGTTATCCTATGAAGGTTTCCTCTTAGTTCCTTCCAACGTGGTTCATGTCAGTTGCAACTCGCAATTAAACTCATATTGCTTCACAAAAACTGTTGACAAATCCAACCAAATCTTGATCTCTCTCGATTTCGAGTTTGAATACCAATCTAAAACATCACCCTCTAAACTCTCTGTGAAGAGATGCATGGGAAAGCTCTCATTATCCATAGGTTTATTCAATGTGTTGGCAAACATTTTGAGATGCATTTTAGGATTTTCAGTTCCATCATATTTATTGAATTTGGAAGCCTTGAAATCCAATGGTAGTTAAATGTCTAAAAAAAGACAAAACACATTATAGTTTAACCCACAATGCCTGCTCAATCCTTAATTTTTCTTCATAAACTCATCAAATCAATCTAGCCTTCCCAACAGACCCTTGTCAATAGGTGCGGGTTGATTATCCATTGCTAATTTTTCTTGAGAAGCAATATCCAGTACAAAAGGCTCTGCAACATGGTAGTGAGGTCCCTGAGGGTTGGATGGAATATTCAGATTAGTTTGTGAGTGGGTTTGAGGGATTTGACTATTGGTTGGGTTCATCAAAACACGACTTGGGTGCATATGGAAAAAGTTCGGGTTCAGTCGGGTAAGGGCAGTTTCAAGAGGATTAGTAAATGATGGAAGGAAAGTTGTTTGGATATTAGATGTGTGGGGCAGTTGATAGTCTTGTACAGGTAGGTGATTGTCAATAGGTTTTTAGTCATTTAGAACATTACCATTACTATTTTTTACAACCAACTGATCAATTACATGTCTTTATGCAGTCATTTCAGCACTCAACTCATTAAACTTATCCAGTACCTCACCTACCTGAGTTTCCAATGTAGTCAAATCCGATGACATAAATATTGCAGATCTCTTCGAAGCTTCTGGTACTAAACTCATGTTTACAGGTTGTCTCAAGATTCTACTTTAGGACCTGGTAATGATGGAGCTCCTTCGTGAGGCTATGCTAAGAGTTTAGAAAAGAAACTGATTTAGAAATTTGCTCCCGAGTATGACTGCCATGTTTTATTCAAAAGAAAAAGGAAAAATATGGAGTTAGTAAATGCTTAAATAATTTAGATGTATGTCCTATGCAGGAACCATTTTTTGCCAAGGGTTGGCCTTGTATGAGGCAACATCTTTGAAGTGAGATCTATTCACTAAACTTGTGTTTCAGAAATAACTTTACAAAAGATAAAAATCACTTCATTGATGAATTTCAAAATCTCATATACATTATCCACATCATTTCTCAAAGGTAATTTCGTATAAGATCATTAAATTTTTTCAATCTATCTATCACAACATCTTTTGGCTCTCTAGAATAGAGGTTCTTCATGTGTTTGATTTGGTCATACAACTTGCCATACTTTTTTTTCAACTCTTGGTATTTTTCTTGCACCTCTTCGTACAATCTTTTTTTCTTTTTTGCCAAACCCTTGTTTATTTTCATAGATTGTCTCAATTGCACATTTTCTTTATCTTTCGCCTCAATGATAGTCATGAATCTCTTCACTTCCTCAGGTGGTTGTTTAGCATTAAAATCTCTAAGCCACTCCTCGTATTAAGGGGTAACTAAAGCCATCTACTTAAGCTGTGAAACAAAAACAATCTTCTTATCATTAGACAATATTTCCCAAGTTTCAATAATTGGTATCTTCATCGAAATTTCATCCAGACAAATACTTTTGTCAAAGCTGATGGTGAAACTGATCAAATCTAGCATGAGTGGTGATCTTTGAACACATCCTAATTGTCTAAGAAACCTTTTCAAAGTATAGGCCATGATGTCTTGAATTCCGAATAGTGATATAAAATCTAATGCTTTGGTATGAAGAGTAGGCTTGAAATAGTTGGTTTAGTCTAATACCCATCTAATCTTTTGATTTGATAATACCTTTAGAAAGTCCAACTATTTTGATGCATTCCATGGCAAATTGATTTTGTCAATTTTTTTTATGATGAGTGGCTATCCAATTATACCCAACCAGTGGTAGACCATCAAGAGTAGGCAATTGCCTCTTAAAATGTTTGATGGCCCACACATACAGAATTCGGTTTGACTCATGAAAGAATTTTGACTCTCTCTGACAATTGGTACATACGACAAAAATGTCAGCCAACACTATCGATACTATAGAACTTTGTCGACTTTTAATCCCAAAAAATAGATTAAACATAAGCTTAGTTATTTTGAAATGAATTTTCTTATCTCTTGTTGGAAACAAATAAATCCCTGCCATGACAAGTTCATATACTTATAGCCTCTTACGCTCCCATGTTACCTTAGATGTAAATGAGAAATCCTCTAAATGCTTGTCAAATCCATCTTTCACTGTGAATCTATCAAATAAAAATTTTACATCTATGTTCTGATCTGATTATTGTACTATAGACTCTTTTAATCCAGTGAATTGACAAAACTCAATCTTTCCAGAAGCGATTGAAAATATAACGACCGTGTCCTCTACTGACAAATTAAGAAGACCAACTACCTCTTCAACCGTCAGAGTCATCTGCTTGTTTCCTATCCTAAATGTTGAACAGTTAGAATCCCGCGGTTGAATCAAAACCTCTATCAAATACCCATCTGATTCAATGTCTTTGAAGTCCCCAGTCGATTCAGGATAGGAGGCAACTTGATTGATTTTACTAGATAAGAGAAATTCTGGCCATTTTCGAAGCTCCACTGGAGCTACCAAAGATTGCTTGACTCATTGAGGTCTGTCCATTTGAAACATATAATTTGGATCAAATACCTTATCTATGGATCTCACTTCACTGATTTTAAAATATTTAAACATGAACATCCCAAAGAGAGTTTGATATTCCTGAAATGGGATTTTCTAAATGGCATTCCCTCTAGAATTAATGCATGATACCAATTTATTAAAGTAAATAAATATGCAACACAATAATTGAAACATGATCTAAAGGTGTCCCATTTAGATACTGAGATAAGCCTAAAAATGACATGCATATATACATAGAATTAATGCACTAAACTAAAATTTAAATGTGTAACAATCTATTTAAAAAAAGGCGATCTGCTCTAAATGAGTACCATGTCAGGACTCTTATCTGTAAGGCTTATGAATCTGAGAAAAAAAGAAAAAATAAGGTTAGTTTAATTGATAAATAATACATAACACATTAGAACAACAAAATGATATAGAAATATAAGGTAAAGAATGGTGAAATCCCTCCCCTCGTGTCTAGTGCTCCTAATACGGTAAGGTAGACTTTATCCTAAATGATTTGTAAATGGATACATGAGGTTGGAATTCACTAATGCATCTAGACTCAATAAGATTTCAGATCCTCAAACCTTCAAACCAAAAGATAAAGAGTCATCAACCCCAAGACCTCCAATCAGTGGTTTGAGTGATCCTCCAGACACTGCTATGTAAATGTCGTGCCATGACCGCATGTGTGAGGACTCGTAAAATTCCTCATATTTTCTTAAAATTTCCTTTTATTTTGAATCAATTACTTTATAATTACTTTACTGCTCATTTACACCCTCAATAGTTGGAATAAAGAATAGAATTAAGAGTTTTCCCTTTACTTTCATAGTTAGGGTAAACTAGGGTTTTGCATCTTTTGGTAGTGTGATTAATCGGTACGGAGTGTGTACTAAATTTGGTGGTTAAGAATGAGTTTTATATAAGGGAAAGTGTGTATTTAGAAGTGTTAATAATAAGTTAGTGAATCATAAGTTAAAACACTAGTACGTGCGAAATAGGGAAAAACGGCTTGAACCGACGTGTACCGTTTGCTACCGATTGAATACACCACTTGAACACTACTTTATTACCTTAATCTCCTTGTTGTTAATTGAGAAAAATCATCCCTAAATATCTTCTTAAGACAGCCAAAAATTTGGACTAAAAGAAGAGAGAGAAAAGAAAATTTTGAGATTCAATCTTATAGCGATACTTGGCGGAAATCCAACCAACTTTGACTAAACTAATTTTCTTTCTTCTTATCACCAAATTGGCTTCATTTCTCCTTTATTCTTTTTCATGTTGGCCGAGACTCAAGAGAGGGAAAAAAGAGAAAAAAAACAACTTCGACTCCAACCTTGAATCCATCTTGTTTGAGTGAAATCTCAAAAACTAAACCGATTAAACTTACCTTTTGGTGTTTGAAAAGGTTAGTGTGATGAAAGTTTTGGAAGAGAGTGGTTTGGTTTTCACTTGCAAGAAACTCTTGGAAGGTATAAACCTTGAACTTCATTTTCTCTTGCTCAATCTTGTTAATTTGGTATAGAAGCTTCTACTCTTGGATTGCTATGGCTAATTATTTAGTTTTTGATGGTGTAGTGGAAAGTTTAGCTAGGGTTTGCATTTTGCAGATTTGATTAGTGTTGTTTAACTAGTAAATGATGTTATTGAGGTTGGAAATAAAACTTGTGAAGTGATTTTGGGCTTGAGTGTAACTTTGTTAGAGTAAAAGTTGAATTCCAGCATTGGTAAAGATTTTGCCCTGTTTCTTTGAACCGATTTGACCTGCATATTCGTCCATGATAAAGGCCATATCAGCTCTTACTCAAAGCATAAACGTTGTAGGGAATTGAGTTAACTATATACCTAAAAAATTTCAACTCAATCTGAGTACTGTAGTTTGTGAAATGACTAAAATACCCCTGACTGCCCAAATGCCCTGTTTAACAGGCAGCTTTCTGTTTTCTCTGAGATTTCAATTTTGACCCTGAAAATGCGAGAAATGGGTAATGATGTCTTCATAGGAAATGTAGTTCTCTGTTTTAGCTTCGAAACGCCATAAAATTTGTCCCAATCCGATAAGTGTAGCTTCACTTGTGACCAAAATGCCAAAGATGACAAACCTGTTACTTAAACATTCTTCTTTAATACTAGGTTCCAACTTTGGTCTTGATAATTGCATTACTAGAATTGACTTGTATTTGGATGACATTGAGCCTAGTTGAAGAACTATTGTGTTAAGCTTGCTTATGTGTTGAATTTGTACTGAGTTGAGGAAAATAATGAAGCCATAAATGGCTGGAAATAGCGAAATACAAAGGGCATGCCGCCCAAATTTTCGCTTAAGGGTTAGGTGAGTGAACTTGAGAATTGAGCGACGACTTGAAGTCAAAGTGAACTTGGATTGTCTACGGTAGTCAAGTTACCGTTAGTGGAAATATATGAGCTGAATTCGGTCGAAACTTGTACCCTTCAAAAAGTGAAAGTAGCGACTAATAGAAATACATTTTCCTCGTCTTTTAAACTTAAATGCGAATTCCAAAGTTTTAATTGCTTCTTTAGCAACACCAAAAGAGTGAGCATAAATTTTCTAGTGTTTGATAAGTAACATGAATATTATCCAAATGAGTTTTAGTTACTTAATTTTTGTTAAGTGAAACGCTTAAGTTTCGAACCCTAGTTGATTTCAAACTCTTGAATGATGTTTTATCACAAATTTGGACTCCAAACAAGGAGTAATACCTGAACGTGATTCTAAAAAACACTAAATCTTTGGTGAGTGCTTCCAAGTACTTGATTGAACTTGGCACTTGTTTAAATGCTTGACCAACGTGGTCGGATGATATTTGATTGGTTTGGTCGGGCAAGGATGTACTTTATCGCACTTGCCCTAATGTGATATATTCTTGTTCATTAGTTGCAATTGACTTGATATACATGCATATGATTCGAATCTTGTCTAGAATTCCAGAAACCCTGTGGCTAGTTAATCGAGTCGAGCCGGCAAGAGCCTGGTCGATTAGATAACAAACCCTGGGTCTCTAGTGTTGTCGAGTGGAGTGATATCTTCTCGACTAATCGGTATATTCGAGTATTACCACACGTGTTTATCTGAATGTTCGGGTTTGGTAAGGGGGTTGAATGGTGGACGGAGATTGGTGTTAAGTGAGGCACTACTGGATTGATTACTTTACTTGAAAGTTGACGGAGTGTCAACTACTCTTTGATCAAGCTATAACGGAGCTATTTTGCAATAGCGGTTGTATCCTTTTACTTGATATGTTCAATATCCAGCGATTGGCATTACGAAGTGTTATTACTCATTTTCTTGACTTGATATGCTCGCCACTTTGCTATTTTGATACTTTCACTTTTAATTAATGGTCAACTTGCTATTTGGAACCTCACTGAGTTTTAGCTCACTCTATTAGATTTATTTTCCTTACAGGGGGTACGAGCGAGGCGTGAGACTGGTACAGGCTAGCATAGTCTAGTTTTTGGAATTTTGCAATTGTGCTCGCACTAGTCACTCGATTAGGACTGATGTATCTGAAACTCATATCTTTTGTTATATTTGGGATTGTAAAACTGCTCGAGATAGAAATGAATATAAATGTACGTTCCAAGTTTGGGAACGGTTATTTCATTGACTTTTGAAGTTGTGAACTATTTTATTTGACATAAGTGAGAGTGAGTCCTGGCGAGAGCTGGACAGGCGGTCCGCTAAACCCTACAGTATGCCCTAGGGGAAGGTGGGGTCGTCACAGGTGGTATTAGAGTCTAAGTTTGTATTGGTCTGGGTAGAGTGAGCAATTTATACCTAATATAGCTTGGTTATGATTGCCTAAGTGTGAAACCCTAGCGAATAGGGTGCTTAGCCTAGTTTTCTTTGTCTAAATTGCTTATACTTGTGATGTTACTTATACTGTAGGCTATGGAGGGTAATGGTGCGAGTGGGAGTGCCGAGCCATCTCCGCCCGTACCTACCTGCCAGGAGCACCTTGAGGGACCTATATGTCGCGTACTTACTTATCAGGACCATTCCGGTAGGCCCGTATGTTGGTGGTCTCTAACACGTAAGATCAGACACTGCGATTGCTGAAAGACGTACTCCTACCCCGATAGGGTTGTACTCACGATTGCTGATAAGAGGAGACGATTGGGTAGCGCCAATCGTAGGTGCCAGACGGAGATAGAGCGTCTGCAGGCAGTACTAAGAGTACAGGGTGCTAGGATCTGAGAGCTTGAGGCTTCGGTTCTTGAGGAGTAGGAGCGAACCAATGCCTTCCGAGAGCAGGCTCAGGAGGCTAATGGTCGCCTTGTTCAGGTATTTAGGGACGTGAGAGATCGGACCGACAATATTTTAACTGAGTGTGGGGCCTTGGTAGAGGATGTGGTGCAGAACTTGGCCGAGGAGGGTCAAGGAAATGCAGTCCCTAGTGATCTTGAGGAGGATCCTGAAGAGGACCCTAAGGAGGATCTTGAAGAGGACCCAGAGGAGGAGCCGGCTGCACCCGCGGAGGAGGCAGAGTCGGTTGGGTCAGTGACTGACTAGACTATGGATCTAGAATTTGAGGGATTTTGTGAGGTAGTTAGGGACATAGTGGGATGACATGTCACCTTTTGTTTTTGAATTTGACGTGTTAAGGGTGATGTATATAGTATTTGCTTTTGTTCTATGTCTCTTGGTATGTATAGTACTTTCTAACTTGTTATGTGACTTATTTTGCTATGTATATAAAGGGAATGTTTATTTTAAATGTGTTTATTGGGAAATGTTTATTTGAGCTTGATGGCTACTTTATACTCATTTTATATGTGTATAGTCTATTATTCAAGAAGTATGGAAGGTAGAAGAAGTCAGGACAGTGAAACTACCCGAGGACGATGTTCTAGCCGTGGCCGTGGGGGTAGACAGGCACAGGAACCGTTGCAAGAACCAAGAGAGGAAAGAGGTGTAACGGTTGAGCCGCAACTTGTGTGAGAACCCGTATTTTTTCCCATTTTCTAGGTTTTATTATCTTTTATGGCTTGTTTTCTGCATTTTCATGATTAGGAAAAATTCTAGATACTTTTAAGGAGCAAATATAGTTTTTAGATGATTTTTCTAGTATCGAATAGGTTTTGAGAAATTAAGAGCGTATATCGGACGTGGGACCCACTAGTGCGAAAAGTTCGGAAAAATTCGGCCAACTAGGTTAAGTTTTGGATACTGGATTTAATTTACCGGGTGTTAAGAGATAAGTAGAGGATGCTAAGTGGATTGGTATAAGAGAGACAAAAGTTAGGCAAGCATTAATGAAGGTGACAAGTGTCACCATGGGATTTGGTCTTAAGTAAGACCACTATTCACCTTTTGTCCAATTGACCAAATAAATCACAAAAATCACCAAAAATTCACCATTTTTCTCTTCATCTTGGCCGGCCCTCTCTCTCAAGAAGAAAGAAGGAAACTCTCCAAGTTCTTGATTCCATCTTGCTCCAAATCATCAAAACAACCACTTAATCTTACTTTTGTTCCATAGAAAACCTTAAGTGAGTGTTTGTGTGGGGTTTGGTGGAGTTGTTTGGAAAGCTAAGAGGACTTGTTGCTCTCTCTCTCTCTGTTTCTAAGGTGAGTTATGAAGAACCACTCTCCTCCCTCTAATGATGCTTAATTTATGCTTAGTGGTGGTATAAGATGCAACTTTATGGATTATATTGTGATTTTTGGTTGAATTGATGAAGTTTTGTAATTATTGGGGATTTTTATGTTTTAATATGAATATGATTGTGTGGCTATGTATGATGATTGGAAATGGTGTGTAAGGGACCTGGGAGGTGGAAAAAGAGGATAATTGCAAGCAATTTCTGTTTTGGAAGAAATTTTGGAAAGTTAGGGTTTATGAAATTACATTCTGCCCGGTTTTGTAGCTCATAGTTAGAGGCCGAATTTGTGAGAACCCTAAACCTTTCATACTTTCTAAGTGTTTTGGTTTATTCCCGTTTCCCGTTTAATTGAAGTTTTGTCCACTAATCGTTTTAAAAACGGGAAGGCCTTTTTGTTATGTGCAATTATGTATGAGATATGTATGTATGTGTATGTGTTAGAACTACGTTTGAGCATGGCATTCAAACTTGGAAAAGAGGAAAAATTTTACGAAAATGCTGAAGGACCGAATCTGGCCGGAAATCCGGCCATTTCTTGGCCTGATTGTTGGCCGGATTGTGGTGCAGTTTTGAAAAAAAATTTGATTCGTCTCTGCCTCATATCCGGCCAGGAATCCGGCCAGAAATCGGCCGGATTGTGACAGGACAGCTGGTTTGACCAGCGTTTTTTCTTCCTTCTTATCATCTTTTTGGTCCAAAATATCTCATTTCTTCCCTGTCCAACCGTGAGCTTTGAGAGCAAGGAGAGAAAAACTCTTCAATCTTCATCTTTGATTTTTGCTTCAATCTTGGAATTTCACCGATAGATTTTGAAACCACTCCGTACAAGTGAGCTTCTTGGAAGGTTAAAGCTTTTGGGTGGAGTGATTTTGAAAGGGAAGCTTTGAATTGCTAGTCTTCTTGAGTTGTGAGGTAAGTTGATTAAGAAAGTTCTCTCTTGCATTGATAATGGTTAAATTGTGAGTTGTAAGGGTTGGATATGTCACTTAGTGAGTTATATCTTGATTTGGGTTGATTTATGGTGAAGTTTTATATTTAATTATGATTTTTCTGGTTTAATGTGATCATGATGTTGTGGCTATCTATGATGGTTGGAAATGTAGGGTAATGACTCTAGTAGGTGTATATGATAGATAATTGCAACCAATTTTGGATTTGGAAGGAAATGTGAGAAGTTAGGGTTTTATATCCCCAATTCTGGCCGGTTTTGTATCTCATGGTTAGAGGCCGAATTGGCCTTGGCTTAAAACATAAACGTTGTAGGTATTGATGTGTTTGAAGTTCATGTAAAATTTCAGGTCATTTGGAGTAGTGTAGAGTGAGAAATGTCGATTTTACTGTTGCTGTTCTGGGTTCTTCAGGATGGCCGAACTGCGTTTGTAGTTGGCTGTTTTGACTGGAATTGCTTTGGATTTGGTGGTTGAGGTCTTCTGATGAAATGTAGCTTGATGTCCTAGCTACCATATTCCTTTGGAATTTCTGCATTTGGACCTATTTAGACTGAGTTGTACTGATTACAGTATAGTGTAATTTGTAAACCTGCAATTACGGTTCTGGTTTGTTATTTGGCATATTTGACTTAGTTTTGATGGGATTTGGACTGAGTGACCTTCTACATTGTTGTAGCCCTGGTTCTTAGCTTCGAAATGGTGGGTCTTACACCCTAATCCGATAATCGTAGCGCCATTGGTGCCAAAACCGCAAAATGATGTCAAAACTATTTTTGTCCGAAAATGTTTCTAGCTTGCTTTTCGTATTTATTTTGTATTTATATGATTTTAATGAGCTGTTGGGACTGATTTGAGAATTAATGAAGCCATTAATGGCTGGAAAATAGGTAAACACAAGGGACATGCCGTCCGTTTATTTTCTTGTAAATTGAATAAGTTAAAGTGGGTTTTGGAAATGTATTTTGTATCAAATTGACCGTATTTCCTTGGAAGTGTCTTCGGGTCTTTGAATAAAGGTTCGAAGGCTAAGTTTCTATTCGAACTCGTACATTGTCCTTTGGCAAATAATGTAACCATTTTATCTTTTGGAAAACATGATACCTCTTCCGTTTCAACCTTCAAATGTTCCTTAAGCCTTTCCAACCTATAGAGGTATGAGTTTGGGTTTTATCGGCCATAAGTGCATTGTTTCTAAGCAAGGTTTTAAGTGTGGAAGTTAAAGTATTTTGTCCTCCTTTTCACATGATTTTTATTGGCTTCGGTCATTTATTGACCACTTGAATATATATGCTATTGAGTCATACAAACAATTCCGAAAGAATATTGCCTTAGCTTATTTCCTGGAAATGTGAATTGTTTTGAGTTAAGTGTTTCCGTTACAACTTCTATAACCCTTTTTGGTTTGGGTCGCATTAGGGTTATTCTTGTCCATGGATCCAAATGCCTCTTTATACTTTGAAAGTCTTTTATACGTTTACTCGCAAGTAGTCGGGTATTTCTTGATTTCATCTAAATCATGCTCGATGAATTGTAATGTGATCTTATTTAATTTTAGGTTTCATTGGTGATTGAGAAGTGCACAATAACTAGGTGAGTGTTCCTTGTTTGTTACGTTTCATGATTATATGGCTTGTTTGAATGATTGATAACATGTTAAATGCTTTCAATGATTGCTAAACGAGTTTTCGAGGCGAGTGTGTACTTTATCGCACTTAGCCTAAGTGATTGTGAAATTTTAATGATTGAGCGATTGAAATGTTAATTGTGCATGAATGTAAGCCTTTTGGGCTGAACTGGCCATTGCCCCTTGTTACCGGTCGTCTCGAGCCAGAAGCGGACTCGGTCGGGCGATTAGGGACTTGGGTGAACGTTTCGGTATACTCGAGTATTACCTTGTAGGTTGGTGGAGCCTGGCCAAAAGCCAGGGACGGGGTGAATGAAATGAATGAACGAATGAATGAATGAGGGGTTTTACTTATACAAAAATGCATTTTAAATGATTGAAGGAGGGGAACGAAAGGAGAATGAATGAACGAACGAATGAACGAATGGCTCCTTGTGAGCCCGTATCCTTTTCATGAATGTGTTTATCGCTTTATTTGTACTTGTAACTTGAATTGTTGTTTATATGTATTAAATGCATTGATTCTCTTGTTACCTATGTGTACGGAACCTCACTGAGCTTTCCAGCTCATTCCTTTAGTTTTTTTGTTTTCCTTAGCAGGGGAAGACGTGCAAGGACGGAAGCTACGTATAGACTAGCCGATCTAGTACTTTTGATTCTTTTGTTATGGTTCTCGCCCCAATGTTTGGTGGGCTGGTTGTATGGAGAATGGAGAACCTTTGTACATAAGTTGTATTGCTTTTGGGATGGCTATGTATAAAAGTTTACGTTTAAGTTTGGGATTATTGTTATTTCGATTGTTTTGTGGGTTTTATGGTCTTTTCTTATAGTGACTGACTGAGTCCCGGCGAGAGCTGGGCAGGCGGTCCGCCGAACCCTTTGGTTCGCCTTAGGGGAAAGTGGGGCCGTTACAATTTCCCTCTTTTAGATTGTAGTAAGGCCCCCCTCAAATGTAATAGTTAGGACTTTATTTGCTTTATTTGTTTTGTGTGTTTTGCATGCCTATGTGCTATGTGTTACCGCTTTCTTAGGGTCTTGCATCTAGATATCATGATTATGTGTTATGTGTTTATGTGATATATGTGTTTACATGCTTTTAATTAAAGCTTTATATGATTAATTTATTTGTAATTAATATGTGACATGTTATCACACTAGTCCAATGCTAGTTGTGATCCATTTCTCGATACCACACTAGTCCAACGCTAGTTGTGGTTCCCTTGTCCGATTTCTCACTAATCCAATGCTAGTGAGGAAGTAGAAATATGGGCTAGTCCAACGCTAGACCCTCTAGGGATCTCCTTCGCTAGATCATGTTTGTATGATTACATTACATGTCATGCACATTTTTCTATTTTTAGGATCTTTATCATTTTCACATAATACTTCCCCTAATAAAATATCCCTTACCCCTATGTATATGTAACATTTAGATTTACATCTCATTTAGGAAATTAGGGGTAGATTAGTACATTTTACTTGATTAGATTAGGGATAACCCCTTAAGTATGGGATGTGGACGAGTTTGGCTTTTCTAGTCTTAGCACGCTCGTATTCCCTCTATTAAAGGGAACATTGAAAGTCACGAGTATAAGTCCCCCGCACCCATTATGATGCATTCCTTTAGGTCATACACATTTGTACATTATTATTTTCTTTACTTTTCATTTCTTAGAGTCTCATATTTTTTGCATTATTCGTGACCTCTCCAAAGAGTCCGCACTGGGCATCACAATTAATGTGATTGGCACCAATTGAGATTTGAAGAGAAATTTCGACTCCCTGATACCCTCTTAGGTCTAGGGTTTGCATTCATATAGTACATCCAAATGTGATAAATTTTTAGGTTAAAATAAGAAAATCTTTGACCAAATCGCGCAACTAGCCTTGGCTAGGTTGAAAGGGTGCCTTGGATTCTTATCCTTGCCTTCCCTTTCTTCAAATGTGACTCCCGAATCTTTTTCTATGATTTTCGTAGACTTGGAGTCGCTTAAAAAGGGTTTTCTACTTTTTTCTTTAAAAATTCATTATTAGGTGACTTGGTACACCTTAACTCTATACCAAGTGGCGACTCCATTTTTCATTTAAAAACTCTTTTTAAACTATATTTTGGGTCAAATCGTCGCATGTTCAAGTCCCATTTAGACCCATGTTTGTCATTTTCTTTTTAAATCAAAAATTCATTTTCTAATAAAAAATTGAATCAAAAACCATTTTTCTAAACTCGTCTTTTATTTTTCTTATAAAAAATGGGGCGCGACAATGTGTATGAGCAAAAATAGATCGGCTATATATATAGAATAAGAAGAAAACAACACAGGTCAAAAATGAGAAAACACCCTTAGAATATATAACACAACAAATTTACAAGCTAAATCACAAGAATGTTGTACATATCATCCTAGCAAAACCAAGTTCACAAAACATGTCTAGTACACTATACATATTAGTCCGCAACACGGCAAACACATACATACATGCAGAACAAAACAGGACACAACGGTTTCCCAATTTCTCCAAGGGTAGATTCTGAACCCCAAGTTCATCCGTCAAAGAAAGTTCAAAACATCCCTACTTAAGCAATCGCTCCAAGAATTATATCTAGTTCCATACAAATGCAAAGTTAAAGTCAAAGTCAGTCCCATAGGTATCAACTAGGATCGTTGTTCAAGAAACTGACCCATTACTCTTCAAATCAATCTCACACAATTCTCTTCTCTTCTTGCCAACCCAATATAAAACCCTCAAACATCAAATCTTACAATCCATCAGGAACATAGATGCTTAATATTGCACTTAAACTTCATATAATTCAATAGTCTGACATCCTAAACTTTAAGCATAGGATACACTACAGAGATCTGAAGCCTAAGCTCTAATACCACCTATGACAGCCCCACTTCCCCCTAGGGCGTACCCCAGGGTTTAGTGGACCGCCTGCCCAACTCTCGCAAGGACTCGCCCACTCACTTCAATAAAACTGGTTACAACTTCAAAAGCAAGTAAAGATGTGCCAATCAAACTTAATATATATACAACATTAACACAGATACACAATCCTCAAGGTTAAGTGCAAAAGTTCAGGATCCAACCAACTACAAATAGTATTACTATTATACAACAAAAGTTCTAGTCGAAAGTTTAGTCTTCCTCTAATCACTCGTCCTTTCTCTCAAACCCTGTAAGGAAAACAAATTTAACGAAATCGAGGGATGAGGTAAAGCTCAGTGAGGTTCCCATACACATAACCAAGCAATTGAAACAAGGACATTATTCATTCAACAATCAATCAATCAAGAAAACATTCACAATATAAAAACAATGAAAACACATGCATTAAAAGGATACATGCTCACGTGGAGCCATTCATTCATTCATTCGCCAACCATTTTCCTTATCCCTCCAATATCAGAAAATAATTTTTTTTTTGCAAGTGAAAACTCCTTCAGTGTTCTTGACATTCATTCATTGATTTCATTTCCCGTCACTAGCCAATTCACTGGCCAGTTCTCCACCAACCTTCGTGGTCATACTTGAGTATACCAAACATTATCTCAGGGTCACCAGTCGCCCGATCGAGTCCGCTTCTGGCTCGAGTCGACTGGTAACAAAGGGCAAGGGCCCAGTTCAATCAAAAGGCTTACATTCATGCACAAGTAGCATTCAATCATTGAAAATTCACTTTGGCTTGGGTCGAGCGCGATAAAGTACACACTTGCCCATCGAAAATCGATTTAGCAATCATTAGAAAGCATTTAACATTCAATCGAATATTTACAACAAGTACACAATCATTTAATACACAAACATGCAAGAAACACTCACCCTAAACAAGTCACGTTTTATCAAAATTCAGTTCAGGACCGGTACCTTGGTCACTCTCAAAATCTGCAGTCAAATATTCTCCACAAAGAGCCAATAACACACAAGTGCAAGCTGCATAACTTATATTTCTATATCAAAGGAAAAAGGCATGAAATGTATACTAAGTCATATAGGCAAGGTGCACGCATAATTTGTAAAAGAAAATGATCAAAAATGGTTAAGTTCAAAGCCAATATGTGCAACTAAAAATTATGTTTTGAATACTTGTTTAGAATGTTAGAAATCAGGTTTAGAACACTTGAGAAGTACATGTTAAGTCGGACCAAGGAAACGGAAAACAAGAGAAAGGTAACGAGAAACAATGAAGATGGCAGCTTTGCCATCCTTTGGTGTTTTGATCACAGCTGAAGTTACACTTATCGGATTGAGGCAAATTTTATGGTGTTTCGAAGCTAAGACATAGACCTACATTTCCTATGCAGACATCAAATTCCAGTTCTCGTATTTTCATGATAAAAAATGGATGGTCAGAAGCACTTGAAAAACAGGTAAGGAAAGTTTGAGTTTTTGTGCAGTCAGGAGTGCTCTGGCCAAATCATAAGCTAAAATGATCCAATTGATCTGAAATTTTACAGGCAGAAATTAACTCAAATCCCTATAACTTTCATGTTTTGTCCAAAAGCTGATTCAATCCATGAGTCAGTCAAATTCGATCCTCAAGTTGCTACTTCATCCAGTAAAAGACAGAACAGGTATGCAATTTCAGTCAAATTTGAAAAATCATAGATATTCATGAGAATCGAGAAAAATGTTGAAATTTTCACGGTTGATAGTATTCTAACTCTAGTTTCAAACGCAATAAACGGAACTAAATTCTGATTTTTTTAGAACAAGATATAACATATTTCCTAAGGCTACCCAAGGTTTCCCGCGGACAAAATATTCAGCGGCACCTCCTTTGTGTTTACTACTTTTTCCAGCCAATTCAGGGCTTCATTCTTACCACAAAAACAGCCTCAACTCAAGCACATATATACCAAGCCAATAACTCTCTAAATCAAGCATATAAATAATGAATGCGCGTTTAGTGAAAATAGTGAATGCGTGTGTGGAGGTAATAATCGATTCGAGGGTACAGTGAGCTTGGAGATTGAAGACTTATACATTAGTTTTAAAATAGGTATTTTTATGTTTAAGTACTCAAGTATTAGTTAGTTATACCACCGTTATAGGAATTTCTTAGAAATTTTGCCGTATCGCACGCAAATCGAAAGTTCGCGTATATCGAATCGAAGCGGTTAATTGGAGATTTAAGAAATTATTCTAGACTATTAAGAGTGAATAATTATAATGTTTAAGAAAGTGCATTGGAGGTTTAGTGCACAAGTGAAACGAACCCGAGTGGAATCGGGCACGAAACGCGCGCGAACGCGCACTATTCTTAGTTGACTTTTGGAGTAAATTTGGGCCACAAACACTTAAGCTTCTCAAGGAAGCTCCACCATCAGCAAAACACTCCCTCTCTCTTTGCTCTTGCTGGCCGAAACACCATAGGAGGAAGAGGACCAAAGCTCTTCATCTCTTGCTCATTTCACTTCAAATTCCGACCACCTCTTGCAAATAACTTGGAGATCATCTTGGGCTAGGAGAAGAGCTTCATTCTCAAGGTTTTCTTGAGCTTCTTGTGGCCAAAAATTTCTGGTTTAAGATCATCTAGGAGGTAATGATCATCTAACCCTTAAATCTTAGCTTTAGGAAGTTAAATTGCACTTGGAAGCTTATAGCTTCATGTGGGTACCTCTATATTGTTGGAAATCTTGTGAGTGGGCTCTATGAAATCCCACAATGGACTTGATGAACTGATGTGATGATGTTGGGTGTTGTTTATGTTGATTTAGTGATTAAACTAGTGCTTATAATTTGAAAAGTGGAAAGAAAACTCAAAGGAAGTGAAATGGAAGAAGGGCTGGTTCTGCCCTGCCTTTGCCGTGCCCTTTGGTGCAATTTTTTGTGGTTAAATTGACTTGGTTTTGATGTAGATATGTTGTATAGGTTGTGTGAAAAATTTCACCAAAAATCACATGATTTGGTTGGCCAAAAGTTGAATTTTCGAAATGGTTTCAAAGCTGGAAAACGTGTCCCGAGATGCTCTGGCAGTGAATTTCAAACGACTATAACTCTTTGCTCCAACGTCGTAATCGAGTTCCGTTTGTGGCATTAGAAACTAGACACTTCCAGTTTTCTAACGGTATAAAATTTATCCCCTGATTCCACTTGAGTGAGTCGTACCAGCCTTTCAAAGTCACCTGCCCTGTTTCTCTGCTGTGTTAGAGAGTTTGTTAAGTGCTGCAAATTGTTGCTTGAATATGAGCTAGTTATGGACAGAATTTTAAAACGATTACTTCTGTGAAATTGTAGCCTTATGAATGTAGTTTCCAATGCCATCAACCACGCTCAATTCCAAGTTGAATTGAGTGAGTTGTGGCTGAATTGCGAAACTATCTCAGTGATGGAAAACCCTCTTTTTGGCTAGTTGAATGCCTTAATTTGAATTGGGACTTATTATTTCGAAATTCTTGGGCTTAACCACCTACCAAATGTATTTTGGATGTTTCTTACACCTTGTCTTCATAAATGAACCAGATTTAAGTCGATTCCATTGGGCCAAAAGTTAGAAAAGGAAAACTGAAGTACAACCCAAATTTGCCTTGGAAATTCTTGGAACTTTAGTGGCTTTGTTAACTGACCTTCCGTGCGAATTATTGCATGAAATTTGGTAGAGGAATAGACCTTATATGGTAGTGTAATCATACCAAATTTAGTACCATTCCGAGTCCATTTTGATGCCCAACCAAAGTCTCAAAGTTCATGTTTTAAATCTGGAAAACCCTTGTTCAGTGAGAAAATTTCAGCAACTTTGAGCTGCTATATCTTAGTGCTCAAAACTCTGATTCTTGTTCCTCTTGTTGTGTTTTAAACTTTGATTATAAGTATAATTGAGTTTCAAATTTCAGAGGCTAGTTCACATTTTGTGAATTTTGCCAAATTTCCAAAGTTGGCCAAAAACCAACCTCGAAACTGTCTTGGTATTCTAAAACAGCAACTTGAAGCCGAAATTTGAATGTCTTCCATTTGGAATCATGAAAAAGTGCCTTCTATGAACTTTTAGTACTTTAGAAGTAGTTTCCAACGGTGCCATGTTTTCCAATTTTGGGTTTACAGAAAGTGAGATACGATTTTTCAAAGATTGCATGTCAAATCTGAAATTTCCAAACTTAAACGAAATTGAGTTTTTATAACTCTCCATTTTTCTTTGACACCACTTGACCGTTTTACACTTGATTTTAAAGATGAAAATCAGATTTTCTTGTATTACTAAAACCCCTCTTTTAAGCCTCGATTTACGAGTAATTAAGGGTCATTTTCTTGATATCTTCTTAGGTTGTACACTAGTACAATCTTCTTTGATATTTAGGGGTTTTAAGCGATAGTGTGTAATACTTTATTATTAATTGTTCAGGCACTCAAGAGGACCTTCGAGAGGATCCCATGGTGGACGCCTGAACCCTCGAGTGGACATTGCTCACTTGTTTCTTTTTTTTGATTGGTAAGTGTCAAGTGCATGAATATTTGGAAATTATGTGAATTGCTCATTATGAAATGGATGGTTTATAACTGCTGAGTCGAGTGTGTACTTTATCGAACACGTTCTAATTTAGATGAATTGTAATTGAATTGCCTGAAATGAATTGAATTATATGCTATGGCTGCATATATCGTTAGAGTGAATCTCCTCGACTCATAATTGAACTGTATGACTGCCGATTGGAGTGCGCTCATCGGCTTATAACGGTATTTGTCGATTGGATTGAATGTCATCAACCCTTATAATTATAATCGTATAATCGGGTCTCTGAGCGATAGCATGTACCACACCGATTCGGGTGGGAGGTACCTCTCATGTCGACATAAAACCCTAAATAAATGATCGGTTCTCTGAGCGATAGCATGTACCACACCAATTCGGGTGGGAGATACCTCTCATGTCGACTGAGAACCATAAACAATTGTAGTCGGTTCCCTGAGCGATAGTATGTACCACATCGATTCGGGTGGGAGGTACCTCTCATGTCGTCTCAGAACCATAAACCATTCTAAGTCGATTGGAGCGATGTCTCATCGACTACTGGGCGATAGTATGTACCACACCGATTTGGGTGGGAGGTACCTCTCATATCGACTCAAAATCATAAACAAAGTATAAGTCGATTGGAGCGGTGTCTCATCGACCACTGAGTGATAGTATGTACCACACCGCTCCGGGTGGGAGGTACCTCCCATGTCGCCTCAGAACTGTAAACACATAATCGATTCCCTGAGCGATAGCATGTACCACACCAATTCAGGTGGGAGGTACCTCTCATGTCGACTAAGAACCATAAATGGAATAAGTGAAGTTCTACAGACTTAATTACCTACCCGGTTGACGAAGTGTCATCACATGGAGGTATTGAATTGAACTTGGGCAAAGCAAGCGGAAATTAGCTCCTAAGAGCTCCTGCATTCTACTCAAGTGTATTTTATTATAAATTGTGAATTACCTGAATGTTATAGCTTTCATTATTGTGTAAGTGCTATTGTTATTTGAACTATGTGTTTTGCATGTTTTCTTGGCCTCATGAGCATTCGCTCACCCCGTTAGATTTATTTTCCTTTACAGGAGCTGAAATGGAAGAAATTATGGAGAGGTCGACGTGATGGCCGTTTTGATTAGAATTTTGAATGTATTTGTTTAGACAACTTTTGGAAACTGTATATTTTGGGAATGTAAGATATTTTGGTAGCTTATGATGTAAGGCTTGAACGATTATAAAGGAATTGACCTTCCTTTATATCTTCGACCTTTAGTATCGATTGGTTATTCTTAAGTTTGAATTGAATTTGTACCGAGTCCTGGCGAGAGTTGGGCAGGCGTCCCGCGGATACCCTTGGGTTCGCCCTTGAGAGAAGCGGGGGCGTCACAGGGTAACGTGGAAGGTTTACTCTTCTAGCTTTGGAAGGTGGTACGGTGTCCTCACAACTCGGCGCACTTCTTTTCCGCCCTTGGAATGTTTTTACTTGCGCCCTTGCAATTTTAACCCCTTGGACTTTCTCAAGAACTTCTGTGAATGTATTGATTTGAGCCGCCGCAAGAGCTTCCTGGATTTCCACATTTAATCCCTGTACAAACCGCCATACTCTTCTTTTGTCCGTAGTTACTAATTCAGGGGCAAATTTAGATAACTTAGTGAATTGGGTTTCATATTCTGACACACTCAAGACTCCCTGACATAATCTAATGAAATCGTCCTTCCTTTTCTCTTGGACTAAGGACAAAAGGTATTTCTCATTAAATTTCCGATTAAAATTTACCCAAATTTGTGCTATTTGTTCCCTTTCTCACTTAGCCCTAACCACGTTCCACCAAGCACGAGTTGGCCCTTCAAATTGAAATATCGCCAAAGTCACCTGTCTCTCCTCTGGATAGTTTAGCGCGACAAAAATATTAATCATTTGTTCTAACCAACTCTCGGCTGCCTCCGGATTAGATCCTCCAAGAAACTTAGGAGGAGAAAACTTCTGAAAACACTCTAGAGCCCTATCCTCTCCTTCCTCAGGTTCCCTGGGTTGGTTAACAGGTGCTTGCCCTTGTTGTTCCACTAAACGAGCCAAAATACCGGTCATTCGTTGTACGGCCGTCTGATGCGGATACGGGTGTGCAATAATTAACTTCAACCTTGGGTCAAGGATCCTTTGGTCCACATTGGCGGTCCGATGACAAGATCAAGATCCAAGAGGGTGAAGGAAGCTTTACGAGCCTTGATCATTCACCATACAAGCAAGGAGCAAGCTAAGTTTGAAGATTTGATGGACCATGAAGTTACTTTGTTCACTTGTACGTTTAAAGTGAAAGAATGATCTCATACTTGTTAGCTTAGTTGGTAGTTGTTTTAAAACTGTCCCGTTTAGTAGTTGTTAGGCGTTGAGTATTTTATTACTTATCGGGCCTTATCGGAAAGCCTTAAAGAGCTGGCTCTTTAAGCTCTTTTATGCGGACCGAATCTCTTCCAGGTTTATGTGGGCCGGATTTTGCCCTAGTTTTAGCCTATAAAAAGGCACCTCTTGTAAGAGTAAAAGACAGATTATTACAACCAGAAATCGTGAGGAATTTTCCTTCAAGTTCTTAATCGAACTTACTCTTGAATTCTTGAGTTCATGGCTTAGGATTCAAATCAGACTTTATCGATTAGCTTGTTCCCTAATCGTGGTGTCGCTTCATCCATCCTTATTTGCTTAAGGTTGCTGATTACCTTTGTGTGTCAAAGGTCTTGAGTTCATGAGAACAATCGAGTTCAATTTCTGTTGGGAGAAAAGATCCAACTCTGATAATTACAAGGTTGGGAGGTTCTAGGAGGGTCTTCCCCTAGGGTTGCCTATATCAGTTGGTAATCAGAGCATACTGATATAGGCAACACTAGGGGAAGACCCTCCTAGAACCTCCCAACCTTGTAATTATCAGAGTTGGATCTTTTCTCCCAACAGAAATTGAACTCGATTGTTCTCATGAACTCAAGATGTAACAGCCCCACTTTCCCCTAAGGCGAACCAAAGGGGTTAGCGGACTGCCTGCCCAGCTCTCGCCAGGACTACGGATCCGTTTACGTCAATCTAATACGTTCCGGAACTTACCAATGCAAGCAACCAAGTCAAAATGGCAACATAACCCAAAATAAGAAAATGAAATCCGGAGTCGGCCATGATAGTAACCGACCCGTCAGAACCCAACCGAAAGAGCACGCAAACATTCACATCTGAACTTTAGCGATTACAATCCAAAATGACATACAAAAGTTTTCAAAAGTTAATACATATACACGGTTTGCCAAATCAAAAGAGAAAACGCCCCAAAAGTACACTTAGGGTTTTAATACATGAGCTATACAAAAGATATGTTCAACTAGCTCAATTTGGCAGCCATTTGTCAAATCCAGACCAAAAGGGTTTATTTTCCTGTAAGGAAAACAAAAAGGAACAGAAAGGGGTGAGCTTGCGCTCAATGAGGTACCAAACATATAGCAGAACAATCATGGCATTTCACATTTAACAAATCAGATACACATGCCAGATGTAAAGCAAAGGAACCAATGATTCAAATCAGAAGGATACGGGTGGCTCTCAGGAGCCAAATTTCCAGCGCAGTACTTGATCCAAACCGGTTGACTCTCCGTCAACGTATATAGAACCAAAACGTCCGTAGACCCCTCTTTACACCGAATTCCGTCCACCAAACACCCCTTTACCGGGCCCGCTCACCTCAAACGAACAAAATGGTAATACTCGAGTATACCCGGAATCAAGGGTCTCAATACCCAAAATCCCCGAACAGACTACCGTGGTTCGTTATCTAATCGTCCAGGCCCTTGCCGGCCCGACTCGAATAACTTAGCCACAGGACTGAGCTCATAGGTCATAGAAATCCGAACAGATGCAGACACAGATAACAGATTCAAATTTTGCATAGTAAATTGGCATATGAACAGACAAGAGAACGAGTGTGATAAAGTACACCCTCGTCTCAAACAAATAAACAGATTGCAGAGCAGAAATCAAGTTAAACAGCAATGGAGGGGAGTGGTACACTCACCGGCTCAACTTCAAAAGTTTTCACTTCAGATTGGCCTTAATCGCCAAGAAACCCTAAAATAATCAAAGTAAACTAATTGAAGGTTTCATATCCAAAATCGAGTAAACGGAATGCACAAGTGAGGCTCGACTACACGTCGTACGCCTTGCCAAATAAATACTAATGCAAGGGTGGAAAAATGCTTTTCTTGGAAACGAAAAGGTAACATGGAGACCTAGGCGCAAACAACCCAAAAGCCCTTTGCTCAAATCACAAGTAAATCCAACTAGCCTTCAAGTAAAATTTCGGCAGCATATCCCTTGTTTTTACCTATTTTCCAGCCATCATGGCTTCATTATTTCCTCAAATCAGTCCCAACATCTCACACAAAATTCATCTCATTTCCCAAAAGCCGTTCACTAGGCTCAAAGTAGTACAAGTACAAAAGTTAGCTAGGAAATGACCGGAATAAGAGTAAGCCTTAAAACATACAAACAAGTACAATGAGACTCGATAACGCGTCATAAAGCCAAGCCAAACATAACCCCAATAGGGTTTCATATGCATATATAGACATATAAGCAAACCAGAAAATCAGGAAATGGAACTCATTTGTCCCAACACCAAAAACAGTTTTGGCCTCCTAATGCGGTAATGGCACACAATGCGCTACGCTTATCGGATGAGGGTGTAAGACCCACCATCTCGAAGCTAAAAGACAGGGCTACAACAATGTAGAAGGCCACTCAGTCCAAATCCTAGCACAACTAGGTCAAAAATGCAGAAAACCAACCCAGAACCGTAATTGCAGGTTCCCAAATCACACAATGCTGTAATTCGTCCAACTCAGTCTACACAGGTCCAAATGCATTGATTCGAAAAGCATATGATAGCTAAGATATCAAGCTACATTTCATCAGAAGACACCAACATCCAAATCCAAAGCAATTCCAGTCAAAACAGACGATTACAATCACAGTTCGCACATTCTGATCACCCAGAACAGAAACAGTAAAAACGACATATCACACTCTACACTACTCCGATTGACCTGAAATTTTGTAGGCACCTATAAAATGTCATTCCCTACAACTTTCATGTTTTTAGCTAAGGCCAATTCGGCATCTATCTAGGACCAAAAATTTCGGACAGAATGAAGAACCAAAGAACCCTAATTTTCCAGATTTCTTCCAAAATAGAAATTGATTGCAATTACCTATCATTCACACCTACTAGAGTCATTATAGGCCATTGCCAATCATCATATAAGGCCACAACATCATGATCACATTAAACCAGAAAAATCACCATTAAATTGAAAACTTCATCAAATCATCCAAAAACAAGAAATAAACCACAAATTTCAAAACTTTAGCCACCACTAGGCACAAATTAAGCATCATTAGGTGTAGGAGGAAGTTCAAGCACCACTTACCTAGTAAACAAGAGAAAAGGAGTTGTAGAACACCTTAGCTTCCTTGAACACTTCCACAAAAACACTTACTAGCACCAAAGGGAGGGATTTTATGGAGTAGAAACTAGTTTATGTGATTGGTTTTGGAAGATTGAGCTAAATGGATGCTAAAATGTTGAAGAGTTTCTTTCTTCTTTGCTCAAGAGAGAACCGGCCATGGAGGAGAAGAAAAGAGTGAATTTTAGTGATTTTTTTTGAAGATATTTAACCAATTAGTCAAAAAGGTCAAAACCATGAATAGTTGTCTACAAGTCCAACCAATGGAAGAGTGACACTTGTCACTTCATTAAGTGCATTCCTATCCCTTTCTTTTCCTCTCACATCAATCACTTCACATCCTCTACTTATCTCTTAACACCCGATAAATCTCAACCAGTATCCGAAAATTAACCTAACTGGCCGAATTTTTTTCCGAACTTATCGCACTAGTGGGTCCCACGTCCTTTATATATCCTTAATTTTTCAAAAACTCTCCGATACTAGAAAAATCATCTAAAAACTATAATTACTCATAAAATTCACCAGAAAAATTTCCTAAGCCAGAAAATGCAGAAAACATGCCATTAAAGGGGATAAACCCTAGGAAAATTATTAAGAGGAATTTACGGGTTCTCACACTCTCTCCCCCTTAAAAGAATTTCGTCCTCGAAATTCCTTATCATATATACAACCAGTTAAGTCAAGTACAAACATAAACGATCCACCGAGGAATGGCCTTTCTAGTTCACCAAATCCTTTCTAACCTAGGCCCTCATATCTTTCGTATCCGGACGCAAGAATCCCATCTAAGACAATTCACAACTCGAGCCGGCCGGTCCCAAGAGCAAACCATCCTTATTAAAGATTCCTACCCGACATACATACCTAGCTTCCTCGAGTCCCATGATAATGATTCGTACACTTATCACATGCCCGGTTCATAACTTATGCTCAAACGAGCACTTAGACATATTCATGAAATTAGGACCACAACACCACTTGGCCCAGTCTCACTCCGCGCAGAGACCACGCGAAGTGGCTCTGATACCACTTGTAACAGCTCCACTTTCCCCTAAGGCGAACCAAAGGGGTTAGCGGACTGCCTGCCCACCTCTCGCCAGGACTATGGTACAGTTAACGTCGTTCTATAACGTTCCGGAACACACCATTGCACGCAAACAAGTCAGAAAACACAAAAGAAAAAAAAACGAAAATTTGCGCCGAAGATGAATAGTGCAGGCCACGTCAGAATCCGGCCGGATACTGTCCAGTGAGCATCTCGAATTTTTTTCAAAAGTTCCACTCAATCCGGCCGGCAATCCGGCCAAGATTCCGGTCGGATTGTCTGGCCGGATACCGGCCAGTGAGCAACTGGCCGGATTTTCAAATTTTCACAGGCAATCCGGCCTTCAATCCGGCCAGTTTCTGGCCGGATTCCTGGCCGGATTCAGGCCAGTGACCTTCGGTCAAATTTTTTTTCTTTTCCGTTTGAAAGCCGTGGTGATCCGAAATCCATCCAAACATTTACCAAACATATATATATAATGGAAACCAACATTTACAAGCCAAACGGCCTACCAAAGTATCCATTTCGTTCATACATATACAATAGCCATTTACCCCAAACATTGGTGCAATCAAAGCACTTAGGGTTTTCACCCTCAAGGAGCTAATCAAAATACATATACATGAGCTCAACTTGTCACAACCTTTTCCAAAAGAATTCATTTGCCTGTAAGGAAAACAAATAACACGGAATGAGCCAAAGCCCAGTGGTATACCACCCATTAAGCAATCAAATTCATATAAGAGTGAACCTTCATTTAAAGTGCACAATTAAGCAATGAAGCAAAACGGTAAAAGGATACGGTCGGCTCTCAAGAGCCCAATTCCACGCTTGCCATCTTGATCCAATTGCATTGACCCTCCGTCAATGGTACGAGTACCAAACCGTAGACCTCACTATACTTCCATTCCTTCCACCAAACATACCCCAACCGGGCCCGCACTCCAATTCAGTAGTTTTTGGTAATACTCGAGTTTACCGGAACCAAGGGTCTCATTACCACAAGGTTCCCCAGTACAGTCCCCGTGGCATGATAATTTTCACGACCAAGCCCTCGCCGGCTCGATCCAATTAACTACCATACGGGGTTGAGCTCATAAATGCAGTAAGGCCGTTGGACATTGTCCAAACGACATCAATTCAGTTTCCATGAAATGGAATTCACCAACCAATATATCCAGTTCAGTAATGCAATAAAACGGTAGCCATTCAGTGACAATATCAAAAGAGGTGAGGGCGGTCAAGTACACCCTCACCTTAATCAATTCCAATATGCAAGTAAGCCTTCAAGGCATCACATAAACATTTAGCAAAGCCACATAGTAACCATTTAGTGAGTAGTATACTCACCAAGTGAGAAAGTGGTGTTTCATACACCGCGATCACCAAAACGTCGTGAGCTACCGTCACGCCCTAGAATCACACAACAAATGCAATGAGACTCGAGAACGAGTCACCAAACAATGCTAAACACAACCCCAATAGGGTTTCATATGCATAAGTAGGCATGATAGCAAACCAGAAATTAAGATATGGCCTTAACTTAAGCCTTGATAGAAAAACCGTGTTTGAGCGTATAATGCGGTAATGGCGTCAATTTCACTACGGTTATCGGTTGGGGGTGTAAGACCCACCGTTTCGAAGCTATGAAACAGGGCTACAACAATGTAGAAGGGCACTCAATCCAGTTCCTAGCACCACTAGGTCAAAAATGCCAAAAACTATACCAGAATTCCCAAAACAGGTTTGCAAAAGACAGAAAACTGTAATCGGTATATCTCAGTCTATACAAGTCCAACTGCCGAAATTCCAAAGGCATATGTTAGCTAAGACATTCAGATACATTTCATCAGAAGACACCAACTCCAAAATCCAAACCAATTCCAGTCAAAATGTCCAATTACTATCGCAGTTTTCGCATTCTGTCCAAGCAGAACAGCTACCGTAATATCGTCATAACTCATTCTACATTGATCCAAATGACCTGAAATTTTACAGGCATCTTCATCACATCAATACCTACAACTTTCATGTTTTGAGCAAAGTCTAATTCGGCCTCTAACCTAGTGATCTAAAACCGGACAGAATTGGGGATTTTCAAACCCTAACTTTCCAATTTTCCATCCAAATCCAAAATTAGTTGCATTTATCCACATTTCACATCCACTAGAGCCATTATAGTCCATTGCCAATCATCAAAGATGGCCACAACATTCATTTCATATGAAACCAGAAAAATTCCCAAGAAAATAGAAAACTTCACCAAATCACTTCAAACCAAGATAAAACCAGAAATTTCAGCACTTCACTCACTAATAAGCATAATTTAAGCTTCATAAGGTGTAAGAGGGTGTTCAAGCTTCACTTACCAAGAAACAAGGGAAAGAGAGATTGTGGTCACCTTTGCTCTTCAAACAAAGTTCACCAACACACTTACTATCACTAGAAGCAAAGTTTTTATGGATTAGAATCTAGTCTAAGCCTTTGGTGATGGAAGATTGAAGCTTATGGAAGCTTGGAAGTTGAAGAATTTCCTTTCTTCTTTGCTCAAAGTGGCCGGCCAACAAGAGAAGAAAAATGGTGATTTTTGTGCATTTTTTTGATATTTATTCCTTTGGTCAAAACAAGTCAAGAAATGGAATAGTAAGTCTTAAAAGGCATCAAATGAGAAGGTGACACTTGTCACCTTATTAAATGCATTCCTATCTTTCTTTCCTCTCTCACATCAATCACTTCACACATTCTACTTATCACTTAACACCCGATAAAATTTTCACAGTATCCGAAACTTAACCTTATTGGCCGAATTTTTCCGAACTTATCGCACTAGTGGGTCCCACGTCCACTATTTACTCATAATTTTCTAAAAAGTCACCAATGCTAGAAAAATCATCTTAAAACTATAATTGCTCATAAAATCCACTAGGAAAATATTTCTAAGCCAGAAAATGCAGAAAACATGCAATTAAGGGGAAATAAACCCTAGGAAAATATTAGGGTTTTACGGGTTCTCACAGATACCACTTGTAACAGCCCCACTTTCCCCTAAGGCGAACCAAAGGGGTTAGCGGACTGCCTGCCTAGCTCTCGCCAGGACTACGGATCCGTTTACGTCAATCTAATACGTTCCGGAACTTACCAATGCGCGCAACGAAGTCAAAATGGCAACATAACCCAAAATAAGAAAATGAAATCCGGAGTCGGCCATGATAGTAACCGACCCGTCAGAACCCAACCGAAAGAGCACGCAAACATTCATATCCGAACTTTAGCGATTACAATCCAAAATGACATACAAAAGTTTTCAAAAGTTAATACATATACACGGTTTGCCAAATCAAAAGAGAAAACGCCAAAGTACACTTAGGGTTTTATACATGAGCTATACAAAAGATATGTTCAACTAGCTCAATTTTGGCAGCCATTTTGTCAAATCAGACCAAAAGGGTTTATTTTCCTGTTAAAGGAAAACAAAAAGGAACCAGAAAGGGGTGAGCTTGCGCCAATAGGTACCAAACATATATGCAGAAAAAATCAGGCATTCCACATTTAACAAATCGATACACCATGCCAGATGTAAAGCAAAGAACCAATTGATTCAAACAGAAGGATACGGGGTGCTCTCAGGAGCCAAATTTCCAGCGCAGTACTTGATCCAAACCGGTTGACTCTCCGTTCAACGTATTAGAACCAAAACGTCCGTTAGGACCCCTTCTTTACACCGAATTCCGTCCACCAAACACCCTTTACCGGGCCCGCTCACCGTAATCGAACAGAAATGGTAATACTCGAGTATACCCGGAATCAAGGGTCTCAATACCCAAAATCCCAGAACAGACTACCGTGGTTCGTTATCTAATCGTCCAGGCCCTTGCCGGCCCGACTCGAATAACTTAGCCACAGGACTGAGCTCATAGGTCATAGAAATCCGAACAGATGCAGACACAGATAACAGATTCAAATTTTGCATAGTAAATTGGCTTATGAACAGACAAGAGAACGAGTGTGATAAAGTACACCCTCGTCTCAAACAAATAAACAGATTGCAGAGCAGAAATCAAGTTAAACAGCAATGGAGGGGAGTGGTACACTCACCGGCTCAACTTCAAAAGTTTTCACTTCAGATTGGCCTTAATCGCCAAGAAACCCTAAAATAATCAAAGTAAACTAATTGAAGGTTTCATATCCAAAATCGAGTAAACGGAATGCACAAGTGAGGCTCGACTACACGTCGTACGCCTTGCCAAATAAATACTAATGCAAGGGTGGAAAAATGCTTTTCTTGGAAACGAAAAGGTAACATGGAGACCTAGGCGCAAACAACCCAAAAGCCCTTTGCTCAAATCACAAGTAAATCCAACTAGCCTTCAAGTAAAATTTCGGCAGCATATCCCTTGTTTTTACCTATTTTCCAGCCATCATGGCTTCATTATTTCCTCGAATCAGTCCCAACATCTCACACAAAATTCACCTCATTTCCAAAAGCCATTCACTAGGCCCAAAGTAAAAGTTAACTAGGAAATGACCGGAATAAAAGTAAGCCTTAAAACATACAAACAAGTACAATGAGACTCGATAACGCGTCATAAAGCCAAGCCAAACATAACCCCAATAGGGTTTCATATGCATATATAGACATATAAGCAAACCAGAAAATCAGGAAATGGAACTCATTTGTCCCAACACCAAAAACAGTTTTGGCCTCCTAATGCGGTAATGGCACACAATGCGCTACGCTTATCGGATGAGGGTGTAAGACCCACCATCTCGAAGCTAAAAGACAGGGCTACAACAATGTAGAAGGCCACTCAGTCCAAATCCTAGCACAACTAGGTCAAAAATGCAGAAAACCAACCCAGAACCGTAATTGCAGGTTCCCAAATCACACAATGCTGTAATTCGTCCAACTCAGTCTACACAGGTCCAAATGCATTGATTCCAAAGGATATGATAGCTAAGACATCAAGCTACATTTCATAAGAAGACACCAACATCCAAATCCAAAGCAATTCCAGTCAAAACAGACGATTACAATCACAGTTCGCACATTCTGATCACCCAGAATTGAAACAGTAAAAACGACATATCTCACTCTACACTACTCCGATTGACCTGAAATTTTGTAGGCACCTATAAAATGTCATTCCCTACAACTTTTATGTTTTGAGCTAAGTCCAATTCGGCATCTATCTAGGACCTAAAATTTCGGACAGAATGAAGAACCAAAGAACCCTAATTTTCCAGATTTCTTCCAAACCAGAAATTGATTGCAATTACCTATCATTCACACCTACTAGAGTCATTATAGGCCATTGCCAATCATCATATAAGGCCACAACATCATGATCACATTAAACCAGAAAAATCACCATTAAATTGAAAACTTCATCAAATCATCCAAAAACAAGAAATAAACCACAAATTTCAACACTTTAGCCACCACTAGGCACAAATTAAGCATCATTAGGTGTAGGAGGAAGTTCAAGCACCACTTACCTAGTAAACAAGAGAAAAGGAGTTGTAGAACACCTTAGCTTCCTTGAACACTTCCACAAAAACACTTACTAGCACCAAAGGGAGGGATTTTATGGAGTAGAAACTAGTTTATGTGATTGGTTTTGGAAGATTGAGCTAAATGGAAGCTAAAATGTTGAAGAGTTTCTTTCTTCTTTGCTCAAGAGAGAACCGGCCATGGAGGAGAAGAAAAGAGTGAATTTTAGTGATTTTTTTTGAAGATATTTAACCAATTAGTCAAAAAGGTCAAAACCATGAATAGTTGTCTACAAGTCCAACCAATGGAAGAGTGACACTTGTCACTTCATTAAGTGCATTCCTATCCCTTTCTTTTCCTCTCACATCAATCACTTCACATCCTCTACTTATCTCTTAACACCCGATAAATCTCAACCAGTATCCGAAAATTAACCTAACTGGCCGAATTTTTTTCCGAACTTATCGCACTAGTGGGTCCCACGTCCTTTATATATCCTTAATTTTTCAAAAACTCTCCGATACTAGAAAAATCATCTAAAAACTATAATTACTCATAAAATTCACCAGAAAAATTTCCTAAGCCAGAAAATGCAGAAAACATGCCATTAAAGGGGATAAACCCTAGGAAAATTATTAAGAGGAATTTACGGGTTCTCACACTCTCTCCCCCTTAAAAGAATTTCGTCCTCGAAATTCCTTATCATATATACAACCAGTTAAGTCAAGTACAAACATAAACGATCCACCGAGGAATGGCCTTTCTAGTTCACCAAATCCTTTCTAACCTAGGCCCTCATATCTTTCGTATCCGGACGCAAGAATCCCATCTAAGACAATTCACAACTCGAGCCGGCCGGTCCCAAGAGCAAACCATCCTTATTAAAGATTCCTACCCGACATACATACCTAGCTTCCTCGAGTCCCATGATAATGATTCGTACACTTATCACATGCCCGGTTCATAACTTATGCTCAAACGAGCACTTAGACATATTCATGAAATTAGGACCACAACACCACTTGGCCCAGTCTCACTCCGCGCAGAGACCACGCGAAGTGGCTCTGATACCACTTGTAACAGCTCCACTTTCCCCTAAGGCGAACCAAAGGGGTTAGCGGACTGCCTGCCCACCTCTCGCCAGGACTACGGATCCGTTTACGTCAATCTAATACGTTCCGGAACTTACCAATGCGCGCAACCAAGTCAAAATGGCAACATAACCCAAAATAAGAAAATGAAATCCGGAGTCGGCCATGATAGTAACCGACCCGTCAGAACCCAACCGAAAGAGCACGCAAACATTCACATCTGAACTTTAGCGATTACAATCCAAAATGACATACAAAAGTTTTCAAAAGTTAATACATATACACGGTTTGCCAAATCAAAAGAGAAAACGCCCCAAAAGTACACTTAGGGTTTTAATACATGAGCTATACAAAAGATATGTTCAACTAGCTCAATTTGGCATCCATTTGTCAAATCCAGACCAAAAGGGTTTATTTTCCTGTAAGGAAAACAAAAAGGAACAGAAAGGGGTGAGCTTGCGCTCAATGAGGTACCGAACATATAGCAGAAAAATCATGGCATTTCACATTTAACAAATCAGATACACATGCCAGATGTAAAGCAAAGGAACCAATGATTCAAATCAGAAGGATACGGGTGGCTCTCAGGAGCCAAATTTCCAGCGCAGTACTTGATCCAAACCGGTTGACTCTCCGTCAACGTATATAGAACCAAAACGTCCGTAGACCCCTCTTTACACCGAATTCCGTCCACCAAACACCCCTTTACCAGGCCCGCTCACCTCAAACGAACAAAATGGTAATACTCGAGTATACCCGGAATCAAGGGTCTCAATACCCAAAATCCCCGAACAGACTACCGTGGTTCGTTATCTAATCGTCCAGGCCCTTGCCGGCCCGACTTGAATAACTTAGCCACAGGACTGAGCTCATAGGTCATAGAAATCCGAACAGATGCAGACACAGATAACAGATTCAAATTTTGCATAGTAAATTGGCATATGAACAGACAAGAGAACGAGTGTGATAAAGTACACCCTCGTCTCAAACAAATAAACAGATTGCAGAGCAGAAATCAAGTTAAACAGCAATGGAGGGGAGTGGTACACTCACCGGCTCAACTTCAAAAGTTTTCACTTCAGATTGGCCTTAATCGCCAAGAAACCCTAAAATAATCAAAGTAAACTAATTGAAGGTTTCATATCCAAAATCGAGTAAACGGAATGCACAAGTGAGGCTCGACTACACGTCGTACGCCTTGCCAAATAAATACTAATGCAAGGGTGGAAAACATGATTTTCTTGGAAACGAAAAGGTAACATGGAGACCTAGGCGCAAACAACCCAAAAGCCCTTTGCTCAAATCACAAGTAAATCCAACTAGCCTTCAAGTAAAATTTCGGCAGCATATCCCTTGTTTTTACCTATTTTCCAGCCATCATGGCTTCATTATTTCCTCAAATCAGTCCCAACATCTCACACAAAATTCATCTCATTTCCCAAAAGCCGTTCACTAGGCTCAAAGTAGTACAAGTACAAAAGTTAGCTAGGAAATGACCGGAATAAGAGTAAGCCTTAAAACATACAAACAAGTACAATGAGACTCGATAACGCGTCATAAAGCCAAGCCAAACATAACCCCAATAGGGTTTCATATGCATATATAGACATATAAGCAAACCAGAAAATCAGGAAATGGAACTCATTTGTCCCAACACCAAAAACAGTTTTGGCCTCCTAATGCGGTAATGGCACACAATACGCTACGCTTATCGGATGAGGGTGTAAGACCCACCATCTCGAAGCTAAAAGACAGGGCTACAACAATGTAGAAGGCCACTCAGTCCAAATCCTAGCACAACTAGGTCACAAATGCAGAAAACCAACCCAGAACCGTAATTGCAGGTTCCCAAATCACACAATGCTGTAATTCGTCCAACTCAGTCTACACAGGTCCAAATGCATTGATTTGAAAGGCATATGATAGCTAAGACATCAAGCTACATTTCATCAGAAGACACCAACATCCAAATCCAAAGCAATTCCAGTCAAAACAGACGATTACAATCACAGTTCGCACATTCTGATCACCCAGAACAGAAACAGTAAAAACGACATATCTCACTCTACACTACTCCGATTGACCTGCAATTTTGTAGGCACCTATAAAATGTCATTCCCTACAACTTTCATGTTTTAAGCTAAGGCCAATTCGGCATCTATCTAGGACCTAAAATTTCGGACAGAATGAAGAACCAAAGAACCCTAATTTTCCAGATTTCTTCCAAAACAGAAATTGATTGCAATTACCTATCATTCACACCTACTAGAGTCATTATAGGCCATTGCCAATCATCATATAAGGCCACAACATCATGATCACATTAAACCAGAAAAATCACCATTAAATTGAAAACTTCATCAAATCATCCAAAAACAAGAAATAAACCACAAATTTCAACACTTTAGCCACCACTAGGCACAAATTAAGCATCATTAGGTGTAGGAGGAAGTTCAAGCACCACTTACCTAGTAAACAAGAGAAAAGGAGTTGTAGAACACCTTAGCTTCCTTGAACACTTCCACAAAAACACTTACTAGCACCAAAGGGAGGGATTTTATGGAGTAGAAACTAGTTTATGTGATTGGTTTTGGAAGATTGAGCTAAATGGATGCTAAAATGTTGAAGAGTTTCTTTCTTCTTTGCTCAAGAGAGAACCGGCCATGGAGGAGAAGAAAAGAGTGAATTTTAGTGATTTTTTTTGAAGATATTTAACCAATTAGTCAAAAAGGTCAAAACCATGAATAGTTGTCTACAAGTCCAACCAATGGAAGAGTGACACTTGTCACTTCATTAAGTGCATTCCTATCCCTTTCTTTTCCTCTCACATCAATCACTTCACATCCTCTACTTATCTCTTAACACCCGATAAATCTCAACCAGTATCCGAAAATTAACCTAACTGGCCGAATTTTTTTCCGAACTTATCGCACTAGTGGGTCCCACGTCCTTTATATATCCTTAATTTTTCAAAAACTCTCCGATACTAGAAAAATCATCTAAAAACTATAATTACTCATAAAATTCACCAGAAAAATTTCCTAAGCCAGAAAATGCAGAAAACATGCCATTAAAGGGGATAAACCCTAGGAAAATTATTAAGAGGAATTTACGGGTTCTCACACTCTCTCCCCCTTAAAAGAATTTCGTCCTCGAAATTCCTTATCATATATACAACCAGTTAAGTCAAGTACAAACATAAACGATCCACCGAGGAATGGCCTTTCTAGTTCACCAAATCCTTTCTAACCTAGGCCCTCATATCTTTCGTATCCGGACGCAAGAATCCCATCTAAGACAATTCACAACTCGAGCCGGCCGGTCCCAAGAGCAAACCATCCTTATTAAAGATTCCTACCCGACATACATACCTAGCTTCCTCGAGTCCCATGATAATGATTCGTACACTTATCACATGCCCGGTTCATAACTTATGCTCAAACGAGCACTTAGACATATTCATGAAATTAGGACCACAACACCACTTGGCCCAGTCTCACTCCGCGCAGAGACCACGCGAAGTGGCTCTGATACCACTTGTAACAGCTCCACTTTCCCCTAAGGCGAACCAAAGGGGTTAGCGGACTGCCTGCCCACCTCTCGCCAGGACTACGGATCCGTTTACGTCAATCTAATACGTTCCGGAACTTACCAATGCGCGCAACCAAGTCAAAATGGCAACATAACCCAAAATAAGAAAATGAAATCCGGAGTCGGCCATGATAGTAACCGACCCGTCAGAACCCAACCGAAAGAGCACGCAAACATTCACATCTGAACTTTAGCGATTACAATCCAAAATGACATACAAAAGTTTTCAAAAGTTAATACATATACACGGTTTGCCAAATCAAAAGAGAAAACGCCCCAAAAGTACACTTAGGGTTTTAATACATGAGCTATACAAAAGATATGTTCAACTAGCTCAATTTGGCATCCATTTGTCAAATCCAGACCAAAAGGGTTTATTTTCCTGTAAGGAAAACAAAAAGGAACAGAAAGGGGTGAGCTTGCGCTCAATGAGGTACCGAACATATAGCAGAAAAATCATGGCATTTCACATTTAACAAATCAGATACACATGCCAGATGTAAAGCAAAGGAACCAATGATTCAAATCAGAAGGATACGGGTGGCTCTCAGGAGCCAAATTTCCAGCGCAGTACTTGATCCAAACCGGTTGACTCTCCGTCAACGTATATAGAACCAAAACGTCCGTAGACCCCTCTTTACACCGAATTCCGTCCACCAAACACCCCTTTACCAGGCCCGCTCACCTCAAACGAACAAAATGGTAATACTCGAGTATACCCGGAATCAAGGGTCTCAATACCCAAAATCCCCGAACAGACTACCGTGGTTCGTTATCTAATCGTCCAGGCCCTTGCCGGCCCGACTTGAATAACTTAGCCACAGGACTGAGCTCATAGGTCATAGAAATCCGAACAGATGCAGACACAGATAACAGATTCAAATTTTGCATAGTAAATTGGCATATGAACAGACAAGAGAACGAGTGTGATAAAGTACACCCTCGTCTCAAACAAATAAACAGATTGCAGAGCAGAAATCAAGTTAAACAGTAATGGAGGGGAGTGGTACACTCACCGGCTCAACTTCAAAAGTTTTCACTTCAGATTGGCCTTAATCGCCAAGAAACCCTAAAATAATCAAAGTAAACTAATTGAAGGTTTCATATCCAAAATCGAGTAAACGGAATGCACAAGTGAGGCTCGACTACACGTCGTATGCCTTGCCAAATAAATACTAATGCAAGGGTGGAAAACATGATTTTCTTGGAAACGAAAAGGTAACATGGAGACCTAGGCGCAAACAACCCAAAAGCCCTTTGCTCAAATCACAAGTAAATCCAACTAGCCTTCAAGTAAAATTTCGGCAGCATATCCCTTGTTTTTACCTATTTTTCAGCCATCATGGCTTCATTATTTCCTCAAATCAGTCCCAACATCTCACACAAAATTCATCTCATTTCCCAAAAGCCGTTCACTAGGCTCAAAGTAGTACAAGTACAAAAGTTAGCTAGGAAATGACCGGAATAAGAGTAAGCCTTAAAACATACAAACAAGTACAATGAGACTCGATAACGCGTCATAAAGCCAAGCCAAACATAACCCCAATAGGGTTTCATATGCATATATAGACATATAAGCAAACCAGAAAATCAGGAAATGGAACTCATTTGTCCCAACACCAAAAACAGTTTTGGCCTCCTAATGCGGTAATGGCACACAATACGCTACGCTTATCGGATGAGGGTGTAAGACCCACCATCTCGAAGCTAAAAGACAGGGCTACAACAATGTAGAAGGCCACTCAGTCCAAATCCTAGCACAACTAGGTCACAAATGCAGAAAACCAACCCAGAACCGTAATTGCAGGTTCCCAAATCACACAATGCTGTAATTCGTCCAACTCAGTCTACACAGGTCCAAATGCATTGATTTGAAAGGCATATGATAGCTAAGACATCAAGCTACATTTCATCAGAAGACACCAACATCCAAATCCAAAGCAATTCCAGTCAAAACAGACGATTACAATCACAGTTCGCACATTCTGATCACCCAGAACAGAAACAGTAAAAACGACATATCTCACTCTACACTACTCCGATTGACCTGCAATTTTGTAGGCACCTATAAAATGTCATTCCCTACAACTTTCATGTTTTAAGCTAAGGCCAATTCGGCATCTATCTAGGACCTAAAATTTCGGACAGAATGAAGAACCAAAGAACCCTAATTTTCCAGATTTCTTCCAAAACAGAAATTGATTGCAATTACCTATCATTCACACCTACTAGAGTCATTATAGGCCATTGCCAATCATCATATAAGGCCACAACATCATGATCACATTAAACCAGAAAAATCACCATTAAATTGAAAACTTCATCAAATCATCCAAAAACAAGAAATAAACCACAAATTTCAAAACTTTAGCCACCACTAGGCACAAATTAAGCATCATTAGGTGTAGGAGGAAGTTCAAGCACCACTTACCTAGTAAACAAGAGAAAAGGAGTTGTAGAACACCTTAGCTTCCTTGAACACTTCCACAAAAACACTTACTAGCACCAAAGGGAGGGATTTTATGGAGTAGAAACTAGTTTATGTGATTGGTTTTGGAAGATTGAGCTAAATGGATGCTAAAATGTTGAAGAGTTTCTTTCTTCTTTGCTCAAGAGAGAACCGGCCATGGAGGAGAAGAAAAGAGTGAATTTTAGTGATTTTTTTTGAAGATATTTAACCAATTAGTCAAAAAGGTCAAAACCATGAATAGTTGTCTACAAGTCCAACCAATGGAAGAGTGACACTTGTCACTTCATTAAGTGCATTCCTATCCCTTTCTTTTCCTCTCACATCAATCACTTCACATCCTCTACTTATCTCTTAACACCCGATAAATCTCAACCAGTATCCGAAAATTAACCTAACTGGCCGAATTTTTTTCCGAACTTATCGCACTAGTGGGTCCCACGTCCTTTATATATCCTTAATTTTTCAAAAACTCTCCGATACTAGAAAAATCATCTAAAAACTATAATTACTCATAAAATTCACCAGAAAAATTTCCTAAGCCAGAAAATGCAGAAAACATGCCATTAAAGGGGATAAACCCTAGGAAAATTATTAAGAGGAATTTACGGGTTCTCACACAAGACCTCTGACACACAAAGGTAATCAGCAACCTTAAGCAAATAAGGATGGATGAAGCGACACCACGATTAGGGAACAAGCTAATCGATAAAGTCTGATTTGAATCCTAAGCTATGAACTCAAGAATTCAAGAGTAAGTTCGGTTAAGAACTTGAAGGAAAATTCCTCACGATTTCTGGTTGTAATAATCTGTCTTTTACCCTTGCAAGAGGTGCCTTTTTATAGGCTAAAAACTAGGGCAAAATCCGGCCCACATAAACCTGGAAGAGATTCGGTCCGCATAAAAGAGCTTAAAGAGCCAGCTCTTTAAGGCTTTCCGATAAGGCCCGATAAATAATAAAATACTCAACGCCTAACAACTACTAAACGGGACAGTTTTAAAACAACTACCAACTAAGCTAACAAGTATGAGATCATTCTTTCACTTTAAACGTACAAGTGAACAAAGTAACTTCATGGTCCATCAAATCTTCAAACTTAGCTTGCTCCTTGCTTGTATGGTGAATGATCAAGGCTCGTAAAGCTTCCTTCACCCTCTTGGATCTTGATCTTGTCATCGGACCGCCAATGTGGACCAAAGGATCCTTGACCCAAGGTTGAAGTTAATTATTGCACACCCGTATCCGCATCACCGTCACTACCTGATCCCCTGCCTCGGCCCGTGGTTCATGTTGTTGTTTAGCTGCCGCTTCTCTTTCTTCCCTTGGTTCTTGAGCTTGCCTAGCCCCACGTCCACGATTAACCCCTCGTCCTCGACTTCTTCATCCCTCCATACTTTTTTTAAAATAAACTATATACGTGTATGAGAAAAAATAGATCGGCTGTATATATAGAATAAGAAGAAAACAACATAGGTCAAAAATGAGAAAACACCCTTAGAATATATAACACAACAAATTCACAAGCTAAATCACAAGAATGTTGTTCATATCATCCTAGCAAAACCAAGTTCACAAAACATGTCTAGTACACTATACATATTAGTCCGCAACACGGCAAACACATACATACATGCAGAACAAAACAGGAGACAACTTTTTCCCAATTCTCCAAGGGTAGATTCTGAACCCCAAGTTCATCCGTGAAAGAAAGTTCAAAACATCCCTACTTAAGCAATCGCTCCAAGAATTATATCTAGTTCCTTACAAATGCAAAGTCAAAGTCAAAGTCAGTCCCATAGGTATCAACTAGGATCGTTGTTCAAGAAACTGACCCATTACTATTCAAATCAATCTCACACAGTTCTCTTCTCTTCTTGCCAACCTAATATAAAACCCTCAAACATCAAATCTTACTATCCATCAGGAACATAGATGCTTAATATTGCACTTAAACTTGATATAATTCAATAGTCCAGCATCCTAAACTTTAAGCCTAAGATACACTACAGAGATCTGAAGCCTAAACTCTGATACCACCTGTGACAGCCCCACTTCCCCCTAGCGCGTACCCCTGGGTTTAGCGGACCGCTTGTCCAACTATCGCCAGGACTCGCTCACTCGCTTCAATAAAACTGGTTACAACTTCAAAAGCAAGTAAAGGTGTGCCAATCAAACTTAACATATATACAAACATTAACACAGATACACAATCCTCAAGGTTAAGTACAAAAGTTCAGGATCCAACCAACTACTAATACTATCACTATTACACAACAAAAGTTCTTGTCAAAAGTTTAGTCTTCCTCTAATCACCCGTCCTTTCTCTCAAATCTTGTAAGGAAAACAAATTTAACGAAATCGAGGGTTGAGCTAAAACTCAGTGAGGTTCCCTTACACATAGCCAAGCAATTGAAACAAGGACATTATTCATTCAACAACAATCAATCAAGAAAACATTCACAATATAAAAGCAATGAAAACACACGCATTAAAAGAATACATGCTCCCATAGAATCATTCGTTCATTCATTCGCCAACCATTTTCTTTATCCCTCCAATATTAGAAAATATTTTTTTTTGCAAGTGAAAACTCCTTCTGTGTTCTTGACATTCATTCATTGATTTCATTTCCCGCCACTAGCCAATTCACTGTGTCGCGCCCCACTTTTCGATTCGAATTGTGATGATGATGTGTGTGGTGTGTGAGTAGTGGAATGTGAACGTGTGTAAATGAAAAGTAAAAGGCCATGGGACTTTGGAAAGCGACGATTTGGCCAAATGAAATTTAAAAAGGGTTTTTAAATATAAAAACGGAGTCGCCACTTGGTATAGATTTGGGGTGTACCAAGTCACCCAAAAAGTGTTTTTTAAAGACAAAGTAGTAAAACCCTTTTTAAAACGACTCCTAGTCCACGTAAGCCAAAGAAAAAGGTTCGGGGGTCACGTTTGACAAAGGGGAAGGCAAGGATAGAATCCAAGGCACCCCTTTGACCTAGCCAAGGCTAGTTGCGCGACTTAACCCTACCTTTCCTAATTTTCTACCCAATATATGTTCGCACGTTGGATATGACTATATGAATGCAAAACGGAAAGAAAAATGCAATCCTAAGTTCTATGATGTCTCTCGTGAGGCTTTTGGTCCCAAACCACATGAATTGTGGCGGCCAACAAAGGAAAACCCCATAGAGGTCGATTAATGCAAATGAGACTCAAGTGTGCAAGTGTGAAAGTGTATGAAAGAAATTAAAAATCCAAGTGTTTGTGTGCAAGTGTATGAAAAGGTGCACGTGTGCAATTGTATGAAAATTCCAAGTGTTTGTGTGCAAGTGTATGAAATATAGTGATAAGTGCATATAGGTGTAATTAAATGCAATTTTGTGAAGTAGAAATCAAAATGAACAATAAGGAAAGGAAAATGTGAATTGAAAAGGATGCGTGAGTGATAAATGAGAATGAATGAACCTAAGGGAATGCATCAGGTCGGGTATGGGAATGACTCCTAACTTGTCGACTTCGATTTTCCCTTTGATTAGAAGGCAAAACTAGCGTGCTAAGGCTATCGAGTAGCCACACTCGCTCGTTTCCCTTATCAGAAGGGGACTCTCATGCAAATGTACACTATACCTAGTATGGGATGCAAGACCTAAAGTGAGGGGAAAGGGGAATCGAGGAGCATGCCAGATGATAAAACTAAGAAAAAATGCATGATATGTGGTGAACAGGCAAATAGTGCATTAATGAAAAACAAAGGAAAAATCCTATTGGGTCTAGCGTTGGACTAGCCCTTTCTATGAATTCCGACTAGCGTTGGACTAGCGGAAACGTACATTCATCCATCACATTCATTCATGGTTATGGAAAGCGAGTAGACATGTCAAACACTTGTAAACACATAGCACATAGCATTTAGCATGCTCGACTAGATGCAAGAACCTAATAAAGCAATTAAACATGTAGCAGCAAAGACAAGCAACCAAGGGGAAGGGGAAATGGACCAGATGCTCTACGAGCACTATCTATTACAAGCCAAGAGGTGTACACATACCCCATAAAAGCATAAAGGGGAAGGAAAAATGGACCAAATGCTCTTCGAGCCCTATCTATTACAAGCCAAGAGGTGTACACATACCCCATAAAACTTAAATAAAAGTAAAAGCAAGTAAATGCATGCAAGGAGGTAAGGAAAGCGAAGTAGGCATGCATATTCACATAACACGTAGGAGCACGTAGGGTCAAATGAAGTGCAAATGAAGAATAGAGTGTACCTCCCTTGAAGCGACGCCCTAACGTAGTGAAATTACTAACTTACCCTCCAAAATAATAAAGAGGTCAAGGTACCACTTAAATAATCACAAAAGATAAAAATAAGCATGAATTTGAATCAATTAAATCATGTCAACAATCCACATTTAAGAAGTCAAAAGAAGAAAGGACTTGATTGCAAAGATTGACAAAATTTTGGGACCAAAATTAAAGTAAAATAAAGTTCATGGACCTATTTGCAATTAAACTAAAGATCCAATTGAAAGAAGTTGAAAATATCCAAGGCCACAGCACAGTTAAGGAGAAATTCAGGGACTGATTTACAAAATTGTTTTCTGGCTTCTTAATGGACCAAACCATTGGGCCATTTCCTTTATTTGTTTGGGCCAAAGCTTCCAAGCCCAATCGGAAATCCCAAAACAAAAGGGAATGGGCCATTGTCACCCTTCTTGGGCCAAGATCACTTGGCCCAATCGGAAGTCCAAGGAAAAAACGAGTGGGCTAGTATTATTTTGGCCCAAAAATTAGCCAACCAAAACACATGGACCATGACCCTCTAGCCCAAGCCAAAAACCCAAAAATGAAGTAAACCCTCTTACACAAACCCAACTAAATATCATTAGCCAAACATAAATCTAAGCCCAACAAGATAACAAACCAACTAAAATTATTTAAGCCACAAATATGATCTAAAACCCAAAATAAATGTATCCCAAAAAGTCACATAAAATAGGCAAACATAGGATTAAGCTCAAGAAAGGCAAAATGGATTTGATTTTTCCAAATTTTGAGGCCACGGTGAACAAGGGGACTTGAGTGATTAAAATGCAACAAAAGCAAGGACCTAAAGTGAGACCTCCAATCAAATGATAAAATTCACAAGAAATGAATAAAAACCCCATCTTACAATCGAATGGCAAAATTCAACATTCCACTAAAGTTTCAAATCAAAGCTATAAGTCTATAAAGGTTATTAAAATCTACAAAATCATTCTAAACTCACTAAAAGTTTTACCCAAAATCATATCAAAGCATGTCAAGAACAATTAAAATTCTAGAATGACACAATTGATTAAATTACTCAACTAATTGGACCATAACAAGACAAGAGGGAACTTAGGGGGTTAAAGTGCAAGTGTTTTAGGACCTAATTGCAAGCACATGGAATGTGATTGGGCCCTAATGCATTGCTGCAAAAATCACAGGGACCCAATTGATTAGTTTTCTCAATTTTGTAGGTCAAAATAGCATAAGGTGAAACTTGAGGGAGTTAAGAGGCAATTTTGAAGAATTGTTCCATGCATGCACGAAGAAAATTTCTGCAACAAACAAAGATGAAACTTGCTGCATTTCCGTTTCCTTTTGCATCATTGCAACATTCCATTTCCAACTGAAAACAGCAAGCATCAACGAACACCAAGCTATCATAAGATCCAAGCCTCCTAACTCAAATACTAGATCTTAACCCATGTAATTAACAAACAAACCCAACCAAAATGATTGGATAGAAATGCAGCAAAAGATAGGATGACACTAGCAGCAAATTTTCCAGCTATGACTTTCATTCCATTTTGTGTTCATTCTAATGCAACTTTTCCATAAAAAAAAAACTAGCTCCTACCCCAACCCAACATCAAAGCCTTGATTCCAAATAACGAACTCACGGAAACTCAACATTCAAACAAACCAAGAAAGAAAAGAAAAACTGAGAATGGGAACATGTAAATCTGGAAAATTTCCTGCGGTTGCTTCCTTGAACAGCAAATGCATCAATTTTCTTATAAAACACACACAGGCCATCTAAAAACGATGAAATGTGCGCTGCATATTGAACAAAAAGAAAACAACAACCAATGGACAATCACAGCATTCGAAATATGCATTTTGTTCCTACTTTACTACAAGTGCAACCATAAAAACAACGGAAGCAACGTGAGGACTTCCGGCAAGCTGATATTCATACGAAAAGAATGCAACAAAACTCATTTTTCTGTCAACTAAACCCGCATAAATCCCCATAGCACCATTGTTAACATAACCCAAGATATCACATATCAAAGCTTGATCTCCCAAATACAAACATCAGGTAACAAATAATCCAATAAAACCCAACCAGCGGCTGTTCTAAGAAGCAAAATGATAAGGCGAACAAAATGCATCAAAGTCTTTGACATATTTGGAAAATCTGAGCTTACGTGAGAAATAAAAGGCAAAAGAGTTACCTTTAGCACTTTACTAGGTCCAGTAAGCAAGGCGAGATTGAAAAAACCGCATCCAGATACCAATTTCGAAGCGTCAAATTTCTGACGACCTTGCTACCAGGGAGATGAAGTTTGGAGAGAATGGAGACGTCCGTTCCAGGATGTTTCTCAATAAAAATCGCTCCTTTGATAATGTAGTTTACCCAGAAACTGAGATCTCTCCTTGAGGAGCCCTGGGGAGATCAGAATGAAGCGGGAAAGTTGGCTGAAACGAAACCCAGAAAATTTCGTCGCAGCGGCATGCGGCAGGGACAAGCTCACGACTTGAAGCTTCGATTCAAGGGTGTTTCAGTGGTTTTTTCCAGAAATGTTCAACACAAAATCTACTCCCCAAATGACGTAGATTATTCAGAAATTTAAATAACCTCAGACAAAGCTATATCCAAAAAGAAAAATGCATTCGAGGGAGGCTAAAAGGTCAGCCTTTTCCCGTCGAAAAATTTTCTGCAAAGCTGCGCCTTTCTTTCTTCTCAGAACTCTCTCTCATTCTTGCTTTTGCTCTCTCCAAATCCTTCCCAGCCGTCACTCACTTTTCCTCTCCAGCCTTAGCCGTCACGCCTTCCTCTGATTCTTTCTCCAACTCCAGCCGCCAGAACCTCTGGAGTTTTCTGTTTCCCTCGCCGTTGTTCCTCTTCGATCCTCCTCTACAACCCAGCCGTATCCTTTTCTCCTCTGCCCTTTGTCAAAACCCAGCTCTCCCTCGCGGACTCAACAAACTCTTCCTTGCTAAACCTAGCCGCCCCCTCAAACTCTCTCTTCCTCCAAGATTCTAGCCGTTCCTTTCTACTTAGCTCTTTCTCGGTTAAAACCCCAGTTCCTTCTCGCTTTTTGTTTTCGTTTTTTCCTGAAACCCTTCTCTCCCTTGCCTTTTCTTGCCCGTCTGTTTTTCTTTTTCAGCTCCCAGCCGTCACCCGATGCTCAGCTCCCTTTCTTTTTCTTGCCCAAACCCTTGCTCAGTTTTCTGTTTGCCTATCGATGCCCCCCCCCAAAAAAACTCCCTCTTGCGGCTGATGTTTTTCTTTCTTTTATATGGAACTCCAAGGCCCTTAAACCCTCCACTGAATGGTCAGGATGAAGGCCAGCCTCTGCCTTCATCCTGCCCTTCAATGGCACGTACGAAGTTAGCCCTTTGCAAGCTGCCAAAAATGCAGCTTGCAGGCCACGATCCCTTTTTTTTTTTTTTTTTTTTTTTTTTTTTTCTTTTTCAAGAAAACTAATACAACTTGATAATTACAGAAATGATAAAATAAATAATAACAAAATTACACAAACCATGTAATAATAATTATAACAAAACAAAAATAATTTTAAACAAAACACTAAACAAAATGGCCATTTTTTAATTTTCAATTTTTCTCTTTTCATCATTTTCTTTCTCTCAAAATAACTTAATAAAAATAACTAAAGTGCCCAAAGATTGAATTTAAAGAAATAAACATATTTTGGTGAACAATTTTTCCTTTTTTCCTTTTTCCTCTTTTTTTCATTTTTCCAATCCAACTAAAGCCTATTTTTGAATTTTTCTTCTTTTCCTCTTTTTCTTTAATTTCTTTTTTCTCCTTTTTATGATTTTGCATTTTCATTTTTCTTTCAAGAAAGCAAAAAAAACAAAATGACTAAAATGATTTTTCTTTTCTTTCTAAAAACTCTATAAACTTAAAAACTAAAAAAACAAAAAACTAAAAACTAAAAACTAAAATCTAAAACTTAAAAGTGATTAAAAACCTAAAATGACAAAATAAAAATGAATAGACAAACTAAAA